>NC_022019.1:5501796-5507737 GCF_000317375.1 Microtus ochrogaster
TGTGTGTGTGTGTGTGTGTGTGTGTGTGTGTGTGTGTAATTTATTAGAATGGCTTACAAGCTGTGGTCTAGCTAGTTCAGCAATGGCTGTCTACCAACAAAGTTCTAAGGAGCCAGTAGGTGTTTCCATGAGGCTGGGTGTCTCAGCTGGTCTTCTGAATACACCAGAATTCAAAAGAAATAGGCTCTAATGCCAGTGAAGGGATGGACTTGCCAGCAAGGGGGAGAGCAAACAGGCAAAGAGAGAGTGAGCTTCCTTCTTCTACAATCTTTATAGAGGCTGCCAGTGGAAGGTGTGGCCTAGATTAAAGGTAGATCTCCTAACCACAAAGATCTGGATTAGAAGTGGGTCTTCACCCTTTGCATGATTTAGCTAAGAAGAAGCCCATCCCAGGTGTACTCAACCATTTAGGCTTTGGTTAATTCCAGATATAATCAACTTGACAACCAAGAATAGCCACCACATCCAGGTGTGGGGGATTGGCCCCCTCCGAGGCTGTGAAGGAAGACCTGTTGCAAGGTTCCCTGGTATCTGATGACTTCTGCCCTCTGTTTTGAAGATGGCTCTCTCCCCCTAGCATCTTCTCATTGCCTTTTCTCTGTGCATAGCTCTGTGCAGATTTTCCCTCTTCCTAAGGATTGGGTTAGGTGCCCTGATTCATTTATCCTAACTACTGCTTACAGACCTTGTCTCCAAATAAGGTCATATTCTGATGATGCTGGAGGTCTATCCTTCAGCATGTCTGTTACTGTTGGACATGCCCCACCCTGTAACCCTGTCCCTTCTTCGTGGTGAGCATAAGCATTACCTTGGAAACACCTCGAGCCTGTTTGATAAGATGATGGACCACCTCTTATGGATAGTGCAACCATAGGTCAGTTAAAAACCGTCTGGACTCTTTCTGTTGACTTGATACTGTGACATGTTTGCTATTCTCTAGCCCACATTCCTTTGGAGGACCTGAACCAAGAGCATGATGGAGGAAGGTCATTCTGTAGTATTAGGAGCGGCAGGGCTGCGTCCCCAGCACCCCGGCCGCCTCGCTAGCTTATGCCCCAAAATAACAACACATAAGCCGTATTCTTTTAAACACTGCTTGGCCCATTATATCTAGCCTCTTCTCGGCTAACTCTCACACCTGGACTAGCCCATTTCTAATCATGTGTGTAGCACCCCAAGGTGTGCTTACTGGGAAGATTCTAGCCTACATCCATCCTGGGTCGAAGTTTCATCGTGTGTGTCTCAGAGAGCAGAGCTATCGAGTCTGAGCTCACTTCTTCTTCCTCCCAGCATTCTGTTCTGTTTACTCCACCCACCTATGTTCCAACCAATAAAATGGGCCAAGGCATTTTCTTTATTAGCCAATGACCTTTGGGCACTTAGAAGATGCCTGTAGCCATGGCTACTGTCAAGGCACCCGGTGGCTCTGAGTTTCTGTAACCATGTCAGTCAGCGTTGTTGAACTCCACAAAATTTGATTTATAAAGGAAAAGAATATATTAATTCTTATAATTGAAAAGTATAGGTATTTAACTATTCTAAAAAATAAACTAATATCCAGGATAATTGAGTGGTATCCCTGGGTATTATTTTTTAAATTGCAAATGTATTTATTACAATTTACAGATTAGCTAATAATTATATACAAATATAATCTGAGCTATAAAATCTCCACTAGTTACATTTAAAATCATTGATCTGAAGAAGCCAACTCAAATCTTGTTCCCAAACTTAACCTTAAATTGTAAAAAATAAAATCTGATAGCTTTGATTTCAAGTTACAGGTGAAGGGCTGCCCCGTTTCAGCACTCGGAAAGGCGGACCCCATCTGCACAGAGCCCATGACATCCATGCAGGTCCGTACAGCACCACTGCAAAATACACAGCTGCAACATCCACGCCATGCCTGGCCTTGGAGGTGTTCCTGGCTGGGGATATAGTTAGTAGCAGAGGACACTTGCCTACATGTGCAAGGCTCTGGGTTCAGTCCCTAGTACTGCATATTCAATTTTAATTCGTGCAAGGCTCTGGGTTCAATCCCCAGTACTACATGTTCAGTTTCAATTTAAAGTATGCATACTTAACTAAAAACTTTGGGTTCTTGTGCTTTTCCTATTCTAAAGTGAATGGGCTTTTGTTTTTCTGTATATATGTATATGTGTTTATATATTTTGAGGCAAGGTCTCACTATGGCCTTGGGCTCATAGCAATCCTCCTGCTTTAATTTCCTGAGTGTATATATAGCCTATATATATAGGCTATGCTTGCACTTTTTTCCACTTTCATAGATTTGACCTATTTACCCTAAAGCTAAACCTATTGTATATGTTCTCAACTTAAAAGACATGGTTGTAGCACTTGAAAACATAGTGAATATCTCCCTGGGTATTTAAAAGACTCAGTGGCATTATGTTTCCCCTTTAGGTTGTCAGTTAGATACCAATGTCTCCTTGTGACCTCAACAAATAGAATCTGGATTTCCCTCAGGTTTGACCCTTATTGCTCATCCCACCAGACATTGCATTGGAAACACAGGCACAGGCGTCTGTTGTCGGGAGGGCACTGCCAGTAAGACAATGACTTTAAGTGACTTCCCTTGCAATGTTTTAGGTGTCCAGTCCTTGTGCAGAAGGCTGACATAATGGACAGCTGTTTGCAGTTACATCGCCATCTGTCAAACAAAACATGCCCATCAAACAAAACATGTCAATCAAGAGGTGGAGAAGTCCATCTCCCCTGATTTTCATCTTCTGTGGGGCTCTGGAGCACGCCGCCCAGCTGTAAGATTACTAAGTTAATCATAATGCCAAAAAATTTTCCTCATTAACCCTGCCTCTTAATGTTCCCCTTGGGATTGTAACGGATGAGACCTGATGGCTGACTTCTGAACTCGCCCTGCCAGTGGAAAGCGTCTCAAGCTCTTAAGCCAAACCATCAATCTTGCTAATGCCTCTGATTAAGCTGCCAAAGGTTCTTTGGATGGTTTTCTTGTCTGCCCCTTTCTCTTTGGAGGCTAATATGCCCCAAATATTTTCCTAACTACGCTTCCAGCAGGGATTATAGCCTTACCAACAGCTCGCTCTTTCTATAATTGAGGCTCCCTCACTCACATAGTGTGCTCCAGGAAGGCACCCTGTCACCACAGGCTTCTCTTAGGTTTTAGACCTTTGCCATCTGTTAAGATTGATCCTGAGCTTGGGAATCTCCACTCTGGCTTCACTCCTCCCATTTCAGACCCTGCCCGCCAAGGGTCAGCTCCTTCCCCAGGGCTCATCAAGACCACGCCTACAGGGTCTTGGGGCCTATAGACCAGCTATGTGCTCTCTCTCCCGCCTTCCTGAGAGTCACCCGGGAGCTGCTTTACTCTGCTCTGTTTATTAAACCTGGATTTATCAATTCGGTCTGATTTGGCTTATTTCATTGATGGAGAAACCCAGTAACTGGGGCTCCAGTACTTACCAGTGACCCCTTAGATTGGCCCTCCTCTGAGTCACTCGATGGGTCACCGTTCTGCATTGCCCCCTTCGTTGTGTCAGAAGCAGTTAATCTGCACCCCTAAACTCCAGATAGGAGTTAAGGTAACCCCTGAGGGGGGAATGTGGGAGTAGGGTTAGATGGATTCCCTGGTAGACTGACAGAGAGGGAGAGGAGCCATGACTAAGTAACAAGCTGGATTGGCTTCTTCCCCATCCTCCTGACCTGAGGCAAAAACCCGGCAGCTTCAAACAAAGGCCTGTTGGGCTGTTCCTCCCTTTTGGGGGCCCTCTACTGATGGATTGTCTCAACAAGTTCAGGGCCAGATCAGGGCATGTTTCAACAATAGTTGTGAGCCAATCAGCTTCCCTATCCTTCTTCAATCTGACCAGCCCTACCTAAATCACTCCAAAGACTTTAAAACTCCCAGCCGTCAGGGAGAGGCCAGGCTCTGGCGTCTTGAGTACCCCTTGAGCTTTGCAGGGGGTCCTAGCCTGTGTGTGCCTATTACATGTGTGTTTCTGCATTCCCTCCCCAAAAAGCTTTTTTTTTTTTTTGCCAGCAAAGCCTAAAAGTCCACTCTAATGAATTCATAGATTCCATTAGCCTCATTTTCATGCTTTAAAAAGATGACCTTACCCGTAGTCTTCAATTAGCTTTCCAGTCTTGAATGCACAGTCTTTATAAATCCCTTATAATCCTCTTTCAATTTTAAAAGTAACAACTGAGATATACGTATCTTTAGCTGAAGGCCCCGCTGGATGTTTTGCTCCAGGTAGCAGTGTGTAGTACCGCAGTTTTCTAGCTTTGAAGAAAATGCTCCGTTGTGGATGTGTAACCCACAGAGCAGGCCTCGGTCATCTTTGTTCCGTTTTCTGCCATTTCTCTCAGGGACATCGTCCCTCCCCCCCTCCCTCTTTCCTCCCTTCCTCCCTCCCTCCCTCCTTCCCTCCCACTGCATCCCACTCCCTTTTCTTTGGAGTAGCAGCTTCCATTTTCTCTTGGCCACAGGAAGGAATGCCATGGTAAAGGATAGCACATATTGTTAACCTTGTAACTTGTATTAATAACGTTCTCCTCTAACTTACACTAATATGTTTATCTCACCGTCTAGAGGGCATAGAAAGGGAGAAGACAGTGTCCCATTTGCTTCTATTCTCTACTCATTGGCTTGCTCAGCCTGCTTTCTCATATAATCCTGGACCACATGCCCAGTGGTGGCGCTGCCCACAATGGGCTAGGCCCTCCCGCATCAAATCAAGATAACGCCCCATAGACATGCCCACAGGCCAGTCTGATGGAGGCAAATCTTCGATTGGGGCTCCCTCTTCTCAGGTGACTCTATGTCGAGCTGGCAGTCACTACCCAGCCCTGACAGTGTTGTAATTTTCGTGGCGGCACAGATTAACCTTATAGTAAAACCAGTGGCTGTCTGACTAGTGCAAAGCCTACCTTGCTGGAAGCGTCAAACTCTGCTTGTGACTGCGTTCAAAGCAAATGGTTGTAACGCTTCCAGCAGAGGCAACCCCACCACCTTCATGCAATTAAAGACTTTTTTTCTTCTTCCTCCCCCTGAGCAGGAGAAAACCAGGCTTGAGATTGTGTGTCTGATGTTTTATTTCTACGTGAATTGGGGCTATCTGGTCATGGAAACTCCAAAGTTTCGTGGCCCTGGGATTTAGTTGCGTGACTAGGAGCGCTCCTAGTTTTGCTTGCAATTAGTGAAAGATAATGTGTTCTGCGGCCACGTGTAACTCCCAGGATCCTCTGGGGGAAGTCCACTCCAGGCACTGTGATGTGTCCAAGAGCCGTGACAGCGCCGATCTCCAGAGAGATGACTAATTGGTTGGAACGAAGGCTTTCCCCCCTTTCAGGAGGCAACACTTATATGTTGTGACACTAATTTCACAGTGTCAGCTTTCCTGCCAGCGGGCCCCTGCTTTAATCCTCATTTCACGTGCATCGCTGTGCCTCCCTCGTGGATGAAACTTGGCCAGAGGCGAGCAGTTTTAAGTGACAGGGCTGTGGCTCGCTAAGTACAGCTAGCTGACACTCACACACTTATGCATGGAGGGACCTTCTGAACCTTCTTTAAGGGAGTAGCTGCACAGGAAGTCCTGAGATGGGCCATGGTGCTGATACCTGCAGAATGTGCTTCTTGCTGTGCGCACTGGTGACACTCGCTGTGAACTCTGGTGGCACTGACTGTGTGCTCTGGTGACACTATGCATGCTGGTGGCACTCGCTATGCACACTGGTGGCACTCCCTGTGTACACTGGTGGCACTCACTGTGCACGCTCACTCTCTGTGCACGCTGGTGGTACTCACTGTGAGCTCTGGTGACACTCCCTGTGCACACTGGTGGCACTCGCTGTGCACACTGGTGGCACTCGCTATGCACGCTGGTGGCACTCCCTGTGTGCACTGGTGACACTCCCTGTGCACTCTGGTGACACTCACTGTGTG
>NC_022019.1:5507862-5511431 GCF_000317375.1 Microtus ochrogaster
GTGGCACTCCCTGTGTGCACTGGTGACACTCCCTGTGCACTCTGGTGACACTCACTGTGTGCTCTGGTGACACACCCTGTGCACGCTGGTGGCACACCCTGTGTACGCTGGTGATACTCACTGTGTGCACTGGTGACACTCACTGTGTGCACTGGTGACACTATGCATGCTGGTGGCACTCGCTATGCATGCTGGTGGCACTCGCTATGCACGCTGGTGGCACTCCCTGTGCACACTGGTGGCACTCACTGTGCACGCTCACTCTCTTTGCACGCTGGTGGTACTCACTGTGAGCTCTGGTGACACTCACTGTGCACTCTGGTGGCACTCACTGTGTGCACTGGTGACACACCCTGTGCATGCTGGTGGCAAACCCTGTGCACGCTGGTGGCACTCGCTGTGAACTCTGGTGGCACTCCTTGTGTACGCTGGTGGCACACCCTGTGCACGCTGGTGACACTCACTGTGCACTCTGATGGTACTCGCTGTGCACGCTGGTGGCATCCAGTGAGTACAACATTGGAGGATGACATGAGCGTGATCATTGATTGGCCATTGAGCAGGATTTGGTTTTCTCCTGATTCTTTGTGTATATCAAAGGCCGCTGGGAGAAACAAACAAACAGACTCCCTCAAGTTCCATTTCTCATCCTTCATCCTAATTTAAGAGAGCAGTAACTACTTGTGGGACTGATTGGGGTGCTTTCCAGGGACTGACTCTGGTTCAGAAGTCTTTGGCTCTGCCAGAGACCACAGACTTCTCAAGCAGAGACTTGAGCGGGACAGTCGCTACTGCTCAGTTACAGTGTCTGCATCTTGGGTTGTTGACTCTGTGTTCTCTAAAACTTTGTCTGTCTTATCATGATTTGCTTTTTTTTGTTCTTCAGTTTCTGGCCCAGCAAGCAATACTTTCTCCTGGGTAATTGCTAAATGACAAAAGGCAGAGTTGTTAGTATATTGGGGGTTGGGGGGAGCTGATCTTCAGCAGGGGCAGTGGCGCCATCCTGTGGGACCTCTGTGGGTGACGGCAGTGCTCGCCATTGGACCCATGGGCTAGTGCCGCTGCAGAAATGAAGTTTTACGCTTACTTAATTCTAATTTAAATGTAATTAGCGCCAAGCAGCTCCTAGTAGCTACCATGTGGAATGGGGCAGATGAGACTATTCTTTAGACTGAAGACAGCTGGACTTGGCTTTAGGCCAGGGTAGGTCTATCTCGTTGCTCCTTATGGTTTGAGGAGAGGCTTGTGGATTGGACTCTTGGAAGCCTTTATTTCTGCAGCAGCATTTTGTCCAGGGCTGCGAGGGTTGTCTTTGTTCCGAAGCAAAGGCTCGCAGCTCATCGGCGATTTCCTCATTGAGATGCTGGAAAGGACACACAGGAAGGACATCTGTTGCTTGTTTGCCTTCCAGTGACCCAGGGAACATCAGAATACGAGTTTGCCAAAACATTTAAAACTGCAGCCCCTCTGAGTTCTTCCTTCAGCTTTCCGTAGTTTGAGACACAAGGAAAACCCTTCGGTTTTCCCCCTCCTTGCACACTCAAACTAATACTCTGCACACCAGCATTTCTCAGATAGGAGGCACCGTGGGAGTTGCACAACTGAACTCAGTCCAGACATCAGATACAATCTATCTGGAGCTGGAGTCACACCCTACCTGGGAAGGGCTCACACATCTGCCCCAACCTTCTCGGGTGCCAACCACAAGCCCTGGATGGCGACCTGTAGTTCTCACTGGCCAGCTGTATATAAATCAGTGAGTTCCCTTGTTTGGTGATTGCCTGGGACAGTTCACCTCACTCACGGGAACACACTCCTCAAGCATGGCCTCTGTCAAGGAAAGACATCATCAGAGACACAGCTGAGGGAGATTCAGAGGGTGAGGTGAGAAGCAGAGTGGAATCCAGTGCCTCTCCAGGAACCCCTCCCTCCCGGAGCACCCAGTTCAGCTGTCCTCAGTGGTAGGCAGCCTCCGTTCAGCTGTCCCTTGTCTCTCTGTGGTGGGCAGCCTCTTGTCATGCGACACAATACGGAATGGAAACAACTTAAAGGGGGCGGTGGTCTGCTCAGGCTCACGGTTCTTTGAGATTCAATGTGGTCACATTGGGGGATGTGACAGGGCACAGGGCAGCAGCTGAGCTCATGGCGGCCAAGAAACCCAGAGAGGAAGGTGCCATGTCCCACTTTTCCCTTCAGTAAAGGTCTTGCCCCAGGGACCCAACTGCTTTGCTCCACCTAAAGGTTTCTCCACCTCCTCCCAGCAGTTAAGGTTTGGGATCAAGCTGCCAATGCCTGGCCTTTGAGGGACCTGAGATGTCATCTGTAATACTCTGAATCTTGCCCTTGGGGCTTTTGCGACTGCCTTGTCACATGGCTGTGACTGATGATGTTGTGGGCTCCTTAGATCAGCTCACGCTCTCTTCAGAATTGAGGTCGGATGCAGCTCACTGTGCTCTCTCAGCCGTCCCTGTGAGGAGCCTGACCCTCTAAGTCCGTTGTGCTGACACATGGGAGGTGGTTAGCCTTAGGAGCTGTGTATCTGGAGAGGGGGGTGATGTGTTTTTCACTACCACCCACATTCGTACACAACTCCATTGCCTCCTTCTGTGACGTGAAGGCCCCTGTCCCGCCTGGCTACTGTAGGTCTAGACTGAGGTCCCACCATGGTTAGGATGGCGTTAGATAGGAGTGGAAACCAGCTCTTTTGAGGGTGCCTTCCAGTCTCTAACTCAACCGGGAAGCTGCTCTTTCCTGTGGGAAAGTTGGGCTCCACCTGCTCCCCACCAGGGATCTCTTCAGCTTTCCGTTGTGGGGATTGCAGAAGACACTCTCGGGCCACACAAGGCTTTCCTCTTGGCAGGCAGCTTAACTACGCTTGTATGCCAAAGTGACAAAATGTTTGTAATTTGGCCTTTTAGGTAAATATATCGAGTCCCAAGACATGTGTTTGGAATGGCAAGTGTTCAGCTGAGTCCTTAAAGACTGTTGGTTTGTTTAATTCTGCATCCGTTTTATCCCCTTGGCCAAGAAACTAGATGATTGCTCCTCAGGAGCTCAGGGGCATCCTTTGCAGTAGTCCCCAGAGACGGTTACAGATGCAGACCCGAAACAGCCTTGTTCCAAAAGGAATAAGAAAGCATTCATTCTCAGCCAGATATGAGTGGCCATGCCCCAAGAACACAGATGCACGTTGCTCTGAGTGAGCGACCTGCTCCAACACTGAAATAGTTCTGTGCATTTTTACTAGTTCCAGAAGAAAAGAAAGTCATGGAGACCTTGGTGGGTACATAAGAACGGCATATTGTGTAAAGCAGCTAAGTCTCTGCTGCAAGTTTCAAGTGCTGTCTCATGAGTTCCCAGTTCCCAGGTGCTTTGAAACTTACTGTGTTAAGTGAGTGCAATCCAAGGATTTTCCTTTGGTCAAAAAGCATATCAGGTCGCACGGGGGGGGGGGGCAATGAAAGGGACTAAGAAGAGTTCAATGTCATCTTGGTTTTTGACATGCAACAACCCACTCTCCAATACTACAGTACACACATACACACTCACATATACACAAAGAGAGAGAT
>NC_022019.1:5512070-5526294 GCF_000317375.1 Microtus ochrogaster
ATATATATATATAATCAGTTGATTGGCCTTCCTAATCTTCAATTTAAGTGTAAATTTTAAAATGGATTTCTAGTTCATACAGCTCTACAATGATGCACTTGACAGATTCAGGTGTGCACACCAGGTACGTTAGCCTTTCTTACAAAGCGGCCTGTTAAAAAGTGTGCAGGCCAACTCCTGAATATCCATCATGGACTCCACAGGTAGTGCTGGCAGGTTTGCTTTCTGGGTGACTGATCTTAGAGACAATGGTTTCTAAGATACGGGGTAGTAATGTGTCTTTATGATGAGAAGAGTTGGTTTGAATTTCAGCCTTGCTTTCACTTTTAGAGAGATTGGGGCAGGGGAGACAGACAGATCCTCTCTCTCTCTCTCTCTCTCTCTCTCTCTCTCTCTCTCTCTCTCTCTCTCTCTCTCTCTCTCTCTCTCTCTCTCTCTCTCTCTCTTCTGGGGATAGGGCATTAGCAAGATAATAAAAATGATCATCTCTCTGTCTATTTGAAAATCTTGCATGCCAGCAGCAAGTCACCTGGCATTTTCTTTGTTTTTGTTTTTGTTTTTGTTTTTGTTTTTGTTTTTTTTTTTTTTTGTGGTTTTTCGAGACAGGGTTTCTCTGTGGTTTTGGAGCCTGTCCTGGAACTAGCTCTTGTAGACCAGGCTGGTCTCGAACTCACAGAGATCCGCCTGCCTCTGCCTCCCGAGTGCTGGGATTAAAAGCGTGCGCCACCACCGCCCGGCTACACCTGGCATTTTCTATGTTGATTTTTAGTCTCAGTTACATCACCATGACAATGGTGACTGTCTTGCAGTAGCCACTTCCTACAAGTTTGCCCAGTGGAAGAACTCCATCCTGAAATGCAGCTGTGAGATAAACTGACTGGCTATTCAGTGCCATTAACCAATCAATAATCAAGATCATAAGGATATAGACTATCTCACACATATTTTTGATTGATGGAAAAAAGCCTAAGTATTGAGTGATGGGTTAAAAGGCCAACTTTCGTGCTGTTCTGAAAGCTATGAAAATGTTGCAGGAACTGTAGGAATTTGAAGAAGATTGACTCAGCTGAACTTGTCGTGCCTGAGACAGCACCTCCCAGGGAATTGTCAGCAAGCCTCCAGTCTCCTAGTGAGGCAGAAAGAGCAGTTGGGAATTGTGTTCCCCTAGAATCAGCCAGAAATGCACAAAGTCCACAGTATTAGTAGTTCCTTTAAATCTCGTGCACTAGAATGCTGTCCCTGTGGTGGGGATGGTACAGGTGTGTGCGCTAACCTGTCCCTCGCGGTGCTTCTTCAGCCCCAAGCTAAGCTAGAAGCTGATATGGGGGAAATATTGGGGTTCTTAGTCTCATTAATAAGGGAATTTAAGAATGGATTCAAAGAGAAGCTTAAGGACACTTTCAGTAGAGTTTAAAAGAAAAGACAGCATCAGGGCAGGGAACAGGCAAATCTTAGCAGCTTTTCAGAAGAGGAGGGCAGAGGAGAGAAGGGAAAGAGCCCGATAATCTATCATGGCAAGAGTGAAAAGGTACAAAATGTTAGGGAAAGCACGCTTAGAAAAAGACAGAAGCGAAAGGAAAGTTGCACTACTCTTAGTAAGTTAGAAAAGCTGGCAGACTGCGTAGCCACATGGCTGTGGTCCAGTAATCCACTGCGCTAGAGGGGAGTTCTGGGAAGGAAAAGTACAGCATCTCATCAAAGGACTATTATTCCATCTAGTTCTCCAACATGGCTCAAGGTGAGGCAGCCTTCCAGGGGGTGCCCTTGGCCACAGCTGCAAAGTTAGTTCTCCACCTAGGCCAGAAATTCTTGACCAGAAAAAGTTTGTCCTTAATGAGTCTTTATTGCTTACTCTAACAAAAACCAATCAAAATCTATTGAGTTACAGTGTATCTGAAGGTATTAAACAAGGGCGGATATTATCTCCTAAGGCTTCCTGAGAAGTTTGAACTAAGGTTTGGTTTTGCTCTCCCTCACCCAATGGTGGCATTGAAAGTCAACCTTTGCTGTTGCCTCCTGAGGTTGTGGGGTTTTGGTTTGTGAGTGTGTGTGTGCGCGTGTGTGTGCAAACATGTGTGTCCCTGAGTGTAGAAGGAAGGAAAGTCTATACTAAACATTTCTTCATTTCCTTCCTCTCACTCTCATTATAATTAACTGTGGTCAAACATAGGCCTCTCAGAGTGTGTTGGTGACATAGTGAAGAGGAAACTTTAGAAGCTTATCATGGAGTTTAGCAATTAGTTTAAAAGTTGTGAAAGCATCTACTTGGCGCTCTATTTGTTTATCTAAGAACCTGCAAACTGTCTTGCATAATCACCTTGAGGAATGCTCCCTCTAACCTGAAAAGTGAAGAAGCAAAGCCAAGAGAAAGCATCCCCGGGCATCCTGGAAGAGCATCCTCAACTGGGAATAGCATCCCTGGGCATAGCAACCTTGTGTCAGTGCTGCCAGGTTGTGTGGAGCTCTGTCATGCGCTAGGGGTTTTGCTCTGTGCTGGTGATACAGAACCAATCTCTCATGTCCAAAGAGGATGGCCCACATGATGTTTTAAAAGTTGGAAGCACATAAGTAGACATAGAGAACGTGGTAGAAGGTAGAAGGATTGAGGAACAGGAATGTGCTCAAAGTCGGAGAGAAAGCATACTGCAATATGAAGCAGGATAAACATTCCTTACGGGAAACCTTTGTGGTTTGGAGACTTTGCTGTTGAGTGCAGTTACAGACTGTGTCCGGAGGTGCCCAGGAGAAGGGGTAACTATAGTGAGGTGAGATCCAGGGTTTAATGTCTTAGATCCCCTTGGGAGAGCCTCGGATCACAATGGCATTGTCAATTCTCAGAGATGGCTTCTTGCAGGACTTCCAAACTTTGCAGCATGTTGAACTTTTCCACTCCACAGAGCAGTTCCTGCTGGTGGGTTTCTGGAGTGCTGTCTCTTAGGTCCGGGTGAAAGAGCAGCTGGAGGGTCTGACCAGGCTGGCCGCTGCAAGCCTCTCAGGACATGCTGGAGTTGGGAGTCTTTTCTGTTGTCTAATAGCTTGAGTGCATCTGCGTTCCTAGAATGGAATTGTGTGATTCCGGGGGGCACTCATGGCTTTGGAGGGATATAAATGGAAATGCTGGACTCCATCCTCAAGAGGCTCAAAGATTCATGGGAGGCAGTCATGCAAGCTTTCAGGCTCCCGGGTTGATGTTTGAAGTTGAGCATTTGCGGCATTATCGTAGGGCCATGTGTTCCTGTTCTACGCTGGGGAGTGAACTACAGAGATTGGGAAGACTAGGTCTGGGTCTGAAGGCCTAGAGGCGTGACCAAGCTGCCTCACAGGGAGCAGAACACATTGCTATACCAGGATCAAGGCCGTGGGGTTGTTGAGAGAGACAAAGAAGGTAAAGCTGCAGGTTTGTGGGAATGGATTTTGGAGACAGGAAGGACTGTCTTCAAATTCTGCCCATTTTTATGTGAGGTAACTTGCTGTCAGGTGCTCTCCCTTTGGGTAGAGCTGTAAAGAAACACAGCCATGCCATGTCTCATGTGCAGTGTTACTCTGTGCATGGTGCACGCCAAGAAGCCGTGATCACTGTGGGTGACTGACCATATGCATACATGAAAATGTCACGATGGAATCCAATAGCATGTATGTCTTAGTTACCGTTCTACTGCTCTGGCAAAACACCATAACCAAGAAAACCTATAGCGAAAAGCATTTAATTGAAGGTTTACTTACAGTTTAAGAGGGTTAGTTAGTCCATGATTAGCATATCGGGGAGCCTGGCAACAGGCCAGCATGGTCAGGAGCAGTAGTCGAGAACTCACATCTGATCTGCAAGTTTCAGGCAGTGAGATAGAAGGAGACTAAGCCTGGTATGGGCTTTTGAAACCACAAAACTTACCCACAGTGATACGCCTCCTTCAAAAATGGCAAAAGGCCCTTCTAATCTATCCCCAACAGTGTAAAATACACAGTACATTTTGAAGACCTAAAATGAAATGCATATGATATCATTAGCAATTCTAAAATCTTAGTCATGTTTTGAAAATAATTTTCGTAAGATTTTTATCTTTATTGTATGCGTATGGGTGTATACAGTGCCCATGGAGGCCAGAAAAGAGCACTGGAGCCCCTGGAACTGGAGTTACAGATGGTCGTGAGCTTCTGTGTGGGTGCTGGGAATTGAACCCTGGTCCTCCGGAAGAGCAGCCAGTATTTTTAACCACTGTGCTATTTCTACAGCCTGAATTGTAAATGTTTTGATATTACTGCATTAAATAAAATATATAATTATAATTTACAAAGCAAGACTGAGTAGGGATTTAGGAGATAGGTAGTTCAGACACAGAGCCTGTCATCCAAGCGTGGGGACCTGAGTCCTTCTCAGCACCATACAGAAACCAAAGCTCTCTGATGTAGGAGGGTCATTTGTCTATGTACTACTTTCATTGGTTAATTAACAAAGAAACTGCTTGGCCTGATAGGTCAGAACATAGATAGGTGGAGTAGACAAAACAGAATGCTGGGAGAAAAAAAACCCGAGTCAGGCAGTCATGATTCTCTGACCCGAGACAGATGTAGGCTAGAATCTTTCCTCGTAAGCCACCACCTCATGGTGCTACACACATTATTAGAAATGGGTTAATCAAGATGTGAGATTAGCTGATAAGAGGCTAGATATAATGGGCCAGGCAGTGTTTAAAAGAATACAATTTGTGTGTTGTTATTTCGGGTGTAAAGCTAGCCGTGTGGGAACTGGGTGGGAACGCAGCCCACTGCTCCTTCTATAGCTCTCTGTACTTGTCAGCCCAGTGCTGGCAGCCTGATAAAGGTGGGTTCTAGGTGCTCACTGGGCAGCCATTTAACGGAACTAGTGAGCCATAGGTTGAGTGCAAGACCCTGTCTCCAAAGCTTAGGGAGAGGTCAGTAGTGGTAGACACAATCATCAACCTCTGGCCTTTGCATGCTCCTACACAGGTGAGCACACCCACAGACCCAAGTGGTATACACACACACACACACACACACACACACTCATACACATACACACGCAGACTCAAACACACACACACACAGACTCAAGCTGACACAGACACACACACGCACACACACATACAGACCCAAGTTCACACGTATACACATAGTACTTCTATGTGTAAGTTGACAGATTCCTATATTTTGCAATATTCAATGTTCTTATCTACTAAATGTCAGTTACTTAGTGATCAATACATAGTGGCATCATGTTTCTGCATTTTGTGGTTAATGCATAGCAAAATTGTGAGCATACTGTCAACACTGGCCACATACACATTTCTGTAGTCTTGTTTTTTAAGTATTTTCCACCTCTGATTTGTTTCTTGGAGACAAATCATTTCTACCACTTTTGGGGGAAATCTATTATCATTAGTGCATAAAATGTGATATGGTAAACTGTAACATATGACCATGAACCTAGCATCCAACTTGGGGACTCCTATATGACTTCCCCTACTACAGTCTGTCTCCTTTCATGCAGACCTTGAAGTTTCTGTCTTATTCCCCTTGACTTTATATGCAAGTCTTTTTCTATATGGGTGGGTAAGCGGCCTGGTAGAAATGAAGATCTGAAGAGTCACTTCCGTCTCTTAGTTTAATTATCAGACCGTTGAAACAACAAGTGTTTCCCTAGGAATCTCATGCTGACATCAGGATAAGGGCCTAGCCAGAGAGGAAGCTTGTCTCCAGGAAAGACACTTCTTACAGGTCTAACCTGGCGACCACCTTCCAGGAGACTGAAACCCAGGCAATGATGAGTAAACAGTGGGTGAGACCACACTTTGACCTGGGACCACTCAGGTGTATATATCCTGGCCCTGTGTTTAAGCTTCAGTCTCACTTCAGGACCCAAAGACAGCTTTGGGGTAGGGGTAGTGGTAGGGAGTCGTTCACCGGATCTTTATCCCTCTTCCAGAGGGGCCACACTGAATAAATCTCCTACTTCTGCTTTCCGTTATTAATTAGGTTCTTTAATTGACTTGCTGAAGACAAGTGTCCTGACCCAGCTCATGGGCCTAAGCTGTGAGCTCAAGTTCAGTAGCAGGTGTATTGTATGGTTAGGCTATGGTTGACTTTGAGGCTGGAGAATACTGTGTGTGGTCTCCCAGCTTTGTTTGTTTTCATTTAACTTGATGTGGAAATGAGCTTGTGTTCTCGTGCAGACACGGTCCCTCTTTCTGCTTTACACTGCTGGTCATGTTCTCTTCCTTTCTCTTGTTGACAGACATTTGGTGTCTGTTTTTCTGCTAGGAGCAGTGTCTCTGTGAACATTATTACACTTCTCCTGACATAGTAACATTCTTGTACCTCCCTGGCATCTGTTTAGGGGTGGCCTGCGGAGTCATTAGACTTTAGGCTGATTATCAAAGTGTCAGCATCATCAGGACACAGGTCACTGCCAGGCACTTCATTGATCTACCTTCGCAATGTTACCTGAAAAGATGCTTGGGAACACTGCTGAAGGGTGTCCAGGTTTAAAAAGAACAAGGCTTCACCCCAAGTTGGCCAACAAAACTTGGCAGATTTGTCCATGGGGAATGGTTTTGTAGGCATGAAAGATGTGGGATTGTGGGGGTCATGGAGTCTTACATCACAGTTCTAGAGTGCTGCTAAGGCCAGGCAATGTGTAGCAAGGTGGTAGTTCCCGCAAGAAAACCCTGAGGGGCCACTGCATGACGCTGGAAAGGTGAATTCTAGATTTCAATAGAAACCCCAGGATGTTGGAGATGCTAGGACCATATGATGCCCATCGAGGAAAGATACAAGCGTGGAGTGCAGCTGACTCACAAGAGAGGTTGTGTGCGCGTGAGCAAGTATGCACACGCGTGCTACAGGCAACAGCAATGGAGGGACAGTGCTAACTAAGCCCTTTGTTTCCTAGATGATTTTGTCATTGAGTCCCAGGTACCAGATATGCAGCCACAGGGTTTATTGCTTTCCTTATTGGTTTTCCATCTTGCTTTGGTTTGATTATTTCTTGCTAAGCTTCATCCTTGCCTTGGGACAGGAATGTTAACTCTTCACCATTGTATGTCAGAAACATGTAACTTATTTATTTATTTATTTTGATTTTACAGGAGCCACAGTTAAGAGACTTTTTGAGTCTCAGGAAAGACTCGGTCCTTATACCAATGAGTTGTATTAAACTGTTAAAAAGTATGGGGGTTCTGAAGCGGTCTGAATGTGTTTTTGAATTATGAGATGACCATATGCGTATGGAGATAAGGGATGGAAGATTATGGTTTAGGAACAACATGTTTACATGTCAATTTGGCAAGGGCATTTTGTAATAGTTTATATATATTGTCAATCTGACAGGATCTAGAACCACTCCAGAGACAAACCTTTGGGCATATCTATGAAATATTGTCTAGATTATGTTAAGGGGTATGAAAACCCACCTAACTAGCCGGGTGATGGTGGCGCATGCCTTTAATCCCAGCACTTGGGAGGCAGAGGCAGGCGGATCTCTGAGAGTTCGAGGCCAGCCTGGTCTACAAGAGCTAGTTCCAGGACAGGCTCCAAAACCACAGAGAAACCCTGTCTTGAAAAACCCCCCCCCCAAAAAAAAGAAAAGAAAACCCACCTAACTGTGGGCACCACCATTCTGTGGATTCTTGTCCAGACTGAATAAAAGGGAGAAAGAGAGATTGATTGCTACCAATACTCAAAACTCTTGTTTCTTGACTATGGATGCAGTGTGGTCAGCTGCCTCAAGTTCTTTTTCCCACTATGATGAACTGTATCTTCATACTGTGATCCAAAATAAACCCTTCCTCAAAGTGCTTTTGTCGGAATTTCCTGTCACAGCACTGAGAGAAGTAACTAGTACATCTGTGAAGGAAATGAAATCACTGTCAGACAAATGTCTGCTTTACTACCTCCATTGTGTGATTACTTACACTCGCCAAGATATGTGATCAACATAGTGTCTATTAACACGGAAGTGGATGCAGAAAGTGTGGTACCTACACAGTGGAAATCTTTTCAGCTTTTCAAAGTATTCTGATGTGGGCTTCCCCTCTATAGATTATTAATGTTTTATTTCCTGGGTGGCCAGGAAAACGAAAGAACAGTTTCCACTTACATGGTAAATTCTATCATTTACAAAGCAGCATGAACCTTGTGGAGACTATGCTAAAAATGGGAGAGGCTAAGAAAGACACATGTAACATAATCTCGTATGTGGGATAAAAATTGTTGAATTCATGGAATCAGAGATCAGAGAGGGGATTACTAAGGGTGGTATCATTGGCACAGTGTTGATCAAATGGTACACAATTTCAGTTAGGCAAAATGAATATGGCCCAGAGATATTTCATACATGTAAGGTAAGGACCATATTTAATAGTGATGTGCTGTCTACCGGGAAATTGCTAAGAGAGTAGATTTTAAATATTCTTAATACACAGAAAGCTTAATATATGAGGGATCTGATTGCATATATTAACCTGCCTTGGTCATCCCACACCATGTGTGTATATCAGAGGATCACATACAATACTGTTATAGGATCAGTGGTGGACTGCTTCCCACCACCCAGCCCAAATTTAATTTGTACAAAATAAATACTTGTGGAAAATTACCCAAGGAAGTTGAAAAGTACTTGGGCAGCTGTCCGGATGTCTTCTGATTGCAATATGTCAATAGATAGGTTCTTCTTATCCCCTGGGTTTTAGTTTTAAGCCTTTCAACAATTGAAAGAATCTCGCAGGCTGAAGGCTAGGTCACATTTCTGGGGCTTAAAGTGACCCCATGCTGTGTGACCTGGGACTAAATGCTGAGACTCTGTGCCTCAGTTTCCTGTCTTATAAACTGGGTTCAACAAGTCTGTAGCAGGTTGTGGGGATGACATAGGACAAGAGTGAGCAGGGTTCAGTGAGCATAGCGCAGAGTATGGGAGAATCTCTTGTCCCCAAAGCCAGAATTTTAAAAATACGTGCCTTCCATAAACTAACACTTACAGGGTATTATCGGAGGAGCCAAATAAATCATACCTTTAGATTAGATCCAGGCTGAGGGGCTAGTTTGCAAGGTCTACCATGACAGGGAAATACTTCTTCTATTTAGTAATTCTCCCTAGAACCTCTGTGCTTTAGCATGTAGTACGTTAAAGACAGGCTGTCTGGTAGTTACACTCGAATTTTTTGTGAAATTTATTGTGCCAGTTTTTGGTTATTTGGTGCATACCTGACGAATGAGTTAACACACACAGTGTAGTTCACATTTTCTTGTGAGCAACTTGATGGACACAGGCCCAGAAGCAGAAATCGCCCTTCTGTAAAGTGTCTGAGCTGCCTGTGTTTTGTTTTATGTGTTTTTCCTGTTTAGTAGGCGTAATTGATAGCACCATCGTTTCCTGAATGGCGGCCTTGAACTCAGTGAAGCGTTAGGGTCTAACAGAGACAGCAGGGTATGTCAGGCCCCTGGGTACCAAGCCCATTGGTCTAGATGTACAAACTTGTGCTTTACTGAGTCATAGTTGATTGAATTACAGAATGATTACCTCAGCAGACTAGTGCTTGCTTTTGTCTATAAAATCCCCGAAGTTATATTACTCGAAAAACAAGAATAAAAGCAAAACTTAGCAGGCAGATGTGTGTATAGAATTACTTGTGTCCAAACCACAGAAAAGGTCCAGGCGGTTTCCTTGGCTATCTGAAGTGGGTGGCTGCCTCTCTACTCTTTGGCGGTGTTTTGTATGACTTTATTTATTCAGTCGCTGTCACAGAGTGCCCAAAGCAATTTTAAAGGAGAAATTCTGACTCCTGGGAATGGCTTTCAGCCAGGTGATGGCCTGGCTCCATTGTTCTTAGGCCTCTAATGGAGGCAGAGCTGGCCTGGGGGAACAGCCTGGAACAGTGCTCACCTCATCTCAGCCTATAAGAGCTGGCTGCGCACTCACCCTTCCCATTCTCTCTGGGCCTCTAGCCTGGGGGATAGTGCTCACTGCCTGAATTCAGTGTTGGTCTTTCTCCTTAGTCATTTGTGGAAACCTCCTCGCAGGCACCCCAGAGGGACTCAACTTATTCAGGCACCTCCCAGTCCAATCAACTGGAGCCACCAATATTAGCTCTCACCATGGGTCAGTCTTTCTTTTGTCTGCTTGCTTCTGGATAAAATCCTTTGCTTTAGATACCTCCAAATTCAGAGCAAAGCCCAACGTGCCCAAACCTGTAGCAGGTTCAGCATAACCCTCTGTTCTGACCACCCAGAGGGCCCGGAGCCCGTCGGGGGGCCATCACTGCAGTAAGCTGATGAATCAGACCTGCTTTCTCTAAGTTGATGCCCAGTGACCCGTGGGTGAAGGTGGCTGTGTTGGCTGTTTACGTGCTGCCCGTGAAAATTTAAGGTGGGAAGTTGTCCCCTAGGGAGCAACGTTTTTTAAAAGAAAGGTTTCTGGTGAAAACGTGCTGGTGTTTGTAAGTAAAAGCCATTTAGCAAGCAGTGTCCCCTGAAAGGTTGTGTGTGAGCCCCTTCTTGGCGTCCCGGAATGCTGGTGAGTAACACCAGGGAGGTTTGCTGACATGGTTTGATTAGCCTTGCAGATAGAAGATGATGTCTGGAGACCCTCTTAGAAAAATTTCTTTCTAGAAGCTATCGATTGCACTGATTACAATCACAGCAGGTTTCAGCCTGCTTCCCGAGTCTGGAACTTTAGACAAGTTAAAATCAACAAGCATTCCGCGATCAAATTTCATTTAATTACAGTTTGCTGCCAAGTCCTGGTTTCAAGGCCAACTTCCCTGCCAGGTGTCTTTCAACAGTGCCCAAACCGAGAAGAACCTGTGAGGGCCCTGTGCTCTGTAGCCAGCATCACTCTTGAGACCAAACCTTGGATTTATCTCTGCTCACCGGAAAGCAGACTGCCTTGCTGCTGACCAGAGGTTGGGGAAGGAAGCCAATCCATCCCAGTCGACTGTTCCCTAGAGAAAGAGAAAAGCGTGTTAGGTCTTTATCAGGAAGGTGTTTGTCGGAAAGAGAGCAAGCATAGCTTTTATCTTCCCAGATCACTTTCCTAGCAAGCTCGGGTCCTCAGCCCCTCAGCCCAGCAATATCCCCCTTTGCAAAGAGGCCACCTCTGCTGGCCAGCTTACTGCCTCATTGAATTAATAGTGCTAAGAAGACTGGCTCAGAAGTCAATATGGCAACTGTGCCTTTGGGGAAATTTTGAGGCGAGTGACCTTCTCTTTCTAATAGGCACGCATTATGCTGAGAACTGAGTTACTGAGCCTGGATACTCCCTTGAATTTGTGTTAGTCTCTTCCCAGATTCATTTTTATTAAACTTGACTGACAGGACACCAGCTGTTCCTAGTGGGATACAATGAGCAAGAAACTCAAAAGCCTTCCTTGTCAGATCCTTTATTCTGAATTACTTTGATTCTTGTAAATGATAGGATTTGAAAATCGTCTTCTCTGAAGTCCGTTTCTTCCTTGAGTGAAATGGAACAGGACAACCCATTACCACCCTCTCTGCTCAGGGGATGCGCTTGAGTTTTCTTCCTTATGGTGAAACAATGCAGCTTTATTGAAACTTCTTTGTGACTCTAAAATCCATATGGAATCTTTGTGGACCAGAAATGTCAGTGACAAATTGTGGAACAGCAGACCTGAGAAGAGGGGATACCCTGACACTTGGTAGGACTCAGTGGGAAATACCCAGCTGGAAAGCAGGGCGGTGCTAGGGCTGATGAAATGGCAGACACCCCACAAGACAATTGAGAGGCCACTAACTTACAAGCTGGATCAACTTTAACATCACATAAGAGATTTTTGTGACCCATGTTGGCCTAGAGTGTATCTCTAGACTCTGAATCTAAAATAACAAGAAAGATACTACAGATAGGTTGTGATTGAAAAGGATCACACTATATGTATTAGAAAGAATAATGATACTAAACTGAGCCACAATGTTAAAAAAAAATCTTATTATTTTAATAAGACCTCCTCGAGTGGAGTTCCCGGCAGGGCCACAGCTGCTTGGGTGAATCTCCCATACCAGCATCTCCTAGGCCAGGTTAACAAATGCTGAAAATGCTCATGGCTTTGTCGCGCTCACAAATGTGAATGGGTAAGAGATGTTCCCAAAGAATAAGTTTCTTGTGATTGCATTGCTGATGCCTATATAGAAAAGCCCCTTCACATGTCACCCTTCCCTTTCCTTACTCTCTTTCAAATCATGATCCCTTTCTTTATTAATTACTGTCACATACATTTATATTCCTAGATAACTACAGCCTTCTCAGTCTGTATAATCTTTCTTGTCTGTGTATGGTATATTTTTAGCACCAGTGAGCACAGCACTTGGTTGAGGTCATCCTTAGGTACTGCTGAGCAAATGTGCCGTTTACATGAAGACACTTATAATGACCACATAACGTTAGATTAAAATATGAGTGAAAGTCGCAAGATGCCAGCTGAAGTGGCTGCATGAAAATGTGGTTTGGTGACTTGATTCGTCTGGAGAGCCCGTGGGAACAAAGGGTTTTATGCTTTCAGCTCTTTTCTAGGTAGTGAGGCATCGGATTGCCCGTCTTCGAAGTCCCTGTCATTGGTTCCCAGTGTCCCTGACAGGGACCTATGACTTCACGTTTCTGTGCCCAGGCTTCCCCGTGTGGGAAATGGCATCACAATAAAACCCACCTACACTGTTAACTGAAGTGACTGGGCGTATGTGTGTCTCTAAAGGATGCACGACCTGGCGTAAACAAGTGCTCACACACATTGGCTCACTTGCTGTGATGGGCAGAAGTTCAGTGGGACGGAAGGGCAACTCATAGAGTCAGAGTCAAAGTGTCTGGTGGAAAGCCTCCTTGGTGAAGTTTGGGCTCCCGAGATGAACTTCCCTTCTCATAGGAAGAAAGAGTCCAGAGGCTAAAGGTATGTGTGCTATAGCCTTTGTGTAGTCTGGTTCCAGAGGGGGTATGCTTCTCAAGTCAACCTCACCATTCCAGCTTCACCTGGGGAATATTGCTCTCTTAATTTTATCAAGCACAGGCAAGGTCTAACTTATTTATGATTTATGATATATAAATACATATATATTTTTTTCTTGTAATGTTCTGTATGACTGACTAAAATCTTGACTGGAATTGCACAGTGGTATAATCAGATAGAAGCACAAGTTCACAGTCACTGCCCTAACAGGAGTTAGGGATCAGTCCTCAGTGGGCCTGCTAAGGTGCTGCTATTGGCTCCCAGACACTGTTCTACTAAGAATGCTCAGAAGACCGCTCCAGACACAGCGAACAGTTGTCGTTGGGCAAGGGTTGCTGGTGCTGGGGAGCCAAATAGAGTTCAGATAGGGTTGACTCTGATGGGTCCAAAGAGCCCAAGTTAGGTAGTGAGGAGGACATTTGATCAAGAAGACATAGGAGACACGGGAAAACCCCAGAGAGGAGCGAAGGTTCCACTGAGGCGTTATGGAAGCTTTGCTCACATCCTGACTGCTGCTCCACTTAGTTCCTGGACTCCCCAGACTTGGCTTTCATTTCCTCCCACCTAATTAGTGATTCCACACCTCTCCCCATGAGCTAGTACAGGACAGCACCAGTCTTCTTGACTGCTAGAGAGCTTTAACTGAATAAATTATGCCATTCTGAACAAAACATCTGCTGATATACTCAAGAAGATCCACGTTTTGGTTCAGAATGTTAGGATGACGTATCAGTCTTTCCCTATCACGGATCTCTACTGGACAGACTTTATGTCCCTTTTATATGGCCTTCATTCTCATCAGTAACATGTATGAAATAAAGCCAAGGACGGGGGACTTATGGGGAAGGATACTCACATGTTTTGGTATGCCTGTGTCCATGCTAGAGAAGGGATTAATCATGATCCCTCGTCATTTCCATCATTTGGTCTTAAATCATCCAGAAAGCTGGGCTGCACAGCAAATCCAGGATGCACCACATCTGGGCTACACAGCAAATCCAGGATGTACCACTTCTGGGCTGCACAGCAAATCCAGGATGCACCACTTCTGGGCTGCACAGCAAATCCAGGATGCACCACTTCTGGGCTGCACAGCAAATCCAGGATGCACCACTTGTGGGCTGCACAGCAAATCCAGGATGCACCACATCTGGGCTGCACAGAAAATCCAGGATTCACTGCATCTGGGCTGCACAGCAAATCCAGGATTCACTGCATCTGGGCTGCACAGCAAATCCAGGATGAACCGCATCTGGGCT
>NC_022019.1:5526394-5585527 GCF_000317375.1 Microtus ochrogaster
ATGTACCACATCTGGGCTGCACAGCAAATCCAGGATGTACCACATGTGGGCTGCACAGCAAATCCAGGATGTACAACATGTGGTCTGCACAGCAAATCCAGGATGTACCACATCTGGGCTGCACAGCAAATCTAGGATGTACCACATCTGGGATGCACAGCAAATCCAGGGTGCACCACATGTGGGTATGCACAACATGGAGGGTAGATCTTCATCTGGTCTGTTTCCTAAGGCTAATGTATTGATAAAATGTGTGCAGAAATATTGAACATAAGGCTGCTCTTTCCTTCCTTTGGTTATTGGTCAGTGGGAAGAACATCAAGGAGTCTAAGTGGATTATGCATTTCCCCAGGCCAAGGTTGGTTTGCCTTCTTGTATTCAAGCACATGGCACAATGCAGTTACCGGAGGCTTACGGAGAGCTGTTCCTTAGCACACATTCTTTGTCAAAGCTTGAGCCTGTTCATTTTAATGATTCTGGATTCAGGTTTGCTGAACTGAGCTGAAAGGGAATTCGGCTTCTCCTTCTGTTCTCACAAGAGTCAATACAGCTGCGTGCCTCTAAGTCACTGGCATGTGCGCGGATCTCTGCTCGCCAGTTCTGCTGGAGCCGCCTTCTCATTTAACTCATTTCTGATGCCAGCGACTTGAGGTAGCATCACATTCCACAGACTGAGACTGTTTCACAAGATTGTCTCCCCACCCCACTTCAGGTGCCAGTTCCAAATCCCACACTGTCTCCTCTTCCTCTGCTTGAGAGGCTGTCAGTTGGAGTTCCTGTGAGCCTTTTGCGGGGTTCAGTTCGTATGCCAGCTAGGCTAGTAGATGTCAGGGAAGTGAATTTCTGATTTGTTCTCAAAGATGCAGATACCCAGCCAGAAGGAGGGACATACAGGGTAAGGTGTGGAAGAGCGTGAAGGCGTGGTTCAACACTATGATGCCTCTCTGGGTACCACCTTTCAAGAACTTCCACGTGGCCAGCTGAGCCCAGGCATTTTTGGGTTGCGTGGAAGTTTTCCGGCAGACACACGCCTGTGTCATTGGCTGTTGGTGACCTACATGTCTTTCAGCCCTTCCCTGCCCCAAACTGGTGACAAGGGACAGTCACCAGTCAGTTCCCTAGCATACACAAAGACATCAGTTAGAAGATTCCAGGAGTTTGGGCGCTGTGCTCCAGGAAACATGGAAAGCACCAAATGTGTGCCTCAATGTGTCACATAAGGGCTAACCGCAGTCACAATGGCTTGATATGGGGAAGAAATTCATACTGAGTCCTTTGGTGGTTCCGACCCTCTTACTGCATATGTTGACCACACACATGGACGTACTCTGAACTCTGCCTTCAAGGGGGTTTGGCTGAGAACTAGAACTCTGAGGTAGGTTGTGAACTGATCCCAGGGTCCTGGATGGAGGTGAGGCTGCAGTGACCCCGACTGCTCCATGCCCTTTCTTTAAGGACTGCTCATTGGAAGGATAAGCTTTAGTCATTTTATTTTACCACCAGCAGGACGAAGAGAAAGCTAGAGCTAGTAAATTTTTTTTTCCAGCTTACTTTTTGTTTATGTATCGTAAACTGAGCATATTAAAATGAACTATTTGGTTATACTATATGTGTTTGGTAGTGAGTACATAGCCCACATTGTGTGAACGCTGCCACTATTTATTTCTGCAACATTCATCACCCCAAATTTAGCCCTGCACCCATCAAGCTGCTACTGAGTCCTTTCTCCCCCTTCAGGACCTAGAAGTCACCAGTCTGCACTTTGACTGCCTGCTTTACCTATTTTGATTTTTTTTCATATCATGAAATTAGATAATGTGTGACTTTTTAAATCTGACTTCTCCCACCTATGCACTATATTGGCCTACCTTTGTGGGCTTTTGTTTGTTGTTAGTGTATCTGTAGAGCCCCTTCCGTTGTCTCTTTCTGCACGGCTTTACACTATAGAAAATAGTGACTGCCATGGGAATCATAATTAATGTCATTCGTTTACACCTATGTAACCCGAATTAGCACTAATTTAGCCTCAGTTGCGTGTGAGAGCGCTGTCTGGGCCTCTGCCTCTGTGCTGTATTGTCACAGATTTCATCTCGTTTATTGTGTTTGTGTGAGTTTATAATTGGTGACTCCTCCTGTCCTTTGATCAGACAGTAGACAACATGGCGCATCAGGCCCAATGCTAAGCCACACCAGATCTCATGTTTGCCTGCACGGTCTTACCAGTGGCCTTTATTTCTAAGGCTTTAGCTGGTTCCATCTCTTCTGGAAGCGCTCATCTTCACCTCCTCTCTAAGAGGGTCTTGTCATGGGATTGCTCAGTTTTTTTTCTACCGTGGACCATATTCATTTCCCTTCATTTTAGTAATTTCTTTCCTTTTAAGTATTTCATCCCAGTGCCTTGGGCTGCTGTGATTTCTGCTGGGAATGTGGTAGCCTTTCCTGCACATCACTTCACTGCTCATCCCTTCTTTCTTTGGCTTCCAGATTCTTGCTTCGCCTTTGGTTGTGACAGACGGGTCTCACTGTAGGTCTTGGGTTTCTCCTTCACCGAGGTTGTTAAGTTATATGGATGTGTGGGTTATGTGCTGTAAACCTTGGGGGGATTTTAACCAGTATTTCTTAAAGTCTACTTTGTATCCATTAATCTCTCTCTCTTCCTCCTGGAAGTCCCATATGCATATTTGGCATGCTTGATAGTGTCCACACAATCTCTCAGTCTACAATTTCACTTGTCATGTCTTCACAATGGCCGACTCCTACTCGGCTCTGCTGATAAACTCCTCTGGTGAGGTTCTTATTTCGGGTGTTATACTTCTCAACTCCAGAATTTCTACTTGGTTCCATTGTCTAATGTCTTCCTCTTTGCTGATGACCTGTTTGTTTCTGTGTTAACATCCTCTACTTGTTGTTTTTATAGTGCTGTGTGTACAGATAGCTAATTAAAGTACACGTCTATCAGGTCTAATATTTAAATTTCCTAGATAGCTCTTGCCAGCTCTATATTGACATTATTACTATTTTACTGTTTACTATTAGGATTGTGTTGTAATTCAGGAAATCTGATTTCTCTCATCAAATTTGGCTGTTATTTGCTGCTGAGGATGGCTGTGGTGGTTTGAGTGAAAATGGCCCCCACAGGCTCATAGGTTTGACTATGTGGGCCTCAGTTGGTGGAACTGTTTGGGAAGGATTAGGAGGTGTGGCCTTGCTGGAGGAGGTGTGTCACTGGGTGAGTGTTGAGGTTTTCGACTAACAGTTTACAGCTATGCACATTTATGGCCTCTGGCAAGGCATAGGGAATTAGTGCCCAGTAAAGAATGTGATGTCACTTGACAGGGACAGTTTGGAATCAGTATCTGCCTCTCTGCTTCCCTTTCTCCACTTTGATTTTGTGTTTGAAGATTTTCTATATTCCTAAAGGGGCAACCATATAGGCTCATGGCTACCCAGGTGTCATTTCAACCTGTCCTTGTAAAAGCCCTGAGGAAAGATGTCCTAGGTCTTCTGTGTTCTCAGCTAGCAGTGTCAACAGAGTCTTTTTCTCAGACTGCACTGCTTCTTAAGATGTCACTACCATATATCTAGATGCTGGCAGAGTCTTTTTGTTTCTCTTAGAGGTATGTATGAAGGGTGGGATATTCTTTTTTAACGTATTTGATGGCGGGTGTTTGGTCTCTGCTTTAAGGAATAGTTTCTTCAAATGTGTACATTCAATTCAAAAACAATATTGTACTTTCCCAATCCCTTCTTAACTTATAATTTGGAATGCTCTCTACTTTCTTCGTTCTCTGAGGTTTTTTTGTCAGTAACATTTCTGGAGCCTCTCCCCGTTGCCAGGTGCTGTTTCCCTGGAGTAGAGAAGAGTAGGCTACCTGGGTTACAGCATCTCTATGGCCAAAAACCTGTACTCAGGCTTGTGTGCACAGCGACTCTGGTAAATGTGAATAAACAGGGCATTGGTAGAAAAGAGGGAAGTGGCTCAACACAGTCATTGTTTAGCTGCCCCTAAAAATAATCTCTCTACCTTCCCTCTTCAAGATAAAGATGTGGGTAACAATTAGGTTTAAAACCACAGGATCCCCAGGTCAATGGCAAGTCCTGGTCTCTGTCTGACCATGGTGAGGGCTGGAGAGGCAGACGGCTCCTACCTCTTGTGCTGTTAGCAGGGTGCTGTAGAAGTTGTGCTGGGCAACATGAGGCTCTTCTCTGAATACCTGTGGGTTCTAATTGGTAGTTCTTGTTTAACTTCCCAGAAGTTCTGAGTAGGCTAAAGAAGTTTGCCACGCTGCGGCAAATGGCACTGCCTGGTGTAGCTCCGAGGCCAAGGGTGATTTCGACATACCACCCAGGGGACAAGTCTCAGTACTCCGACTCTAGCCTGTGGACAAGTGTAATTACAGGGACAGAACTCAAAAACATTTGGACAAATGTGGTCCTGAAAATCATACCAGCCTACCAATTTCCCTTGATTGCATATTTTACAAATTGGCCTTTTATTCTCCCGTGCATTCTGGGAGAATTCTGCTCCTCTCCCAAGCTTTCTCTTTCCCACCCCAGCCATCAAACCTGTTCAAAAAATCTTCCCTGTTCTTGTGAAACACAGCTGTTGGTGATAGAGAAAATGGTTGTTTGGGCTCATGAAGGCAATTTACAAAGTAGAAAATGAAGCAGGAAGCCATTGAACTAACTTACCGAAAGAACCCGGTAATTAGAAAATATGTGTCTAATGTTATTTGCCTGTGTGGGCCTACTTGTACTTAGTTTCACGGAGGGACAGGAAGGGCACCAAGGTTAGGGGAAATGATAAGGATGGTGTCAGACGTTTGGTGAAGATTAAATTGTCCGTAACCTTCTTTGCCTTCGTGAAGCCAGTGTTTTGAACTCAGCAGCAAGGCAGCGATTATGGGGTCCTGTTGGGTTTTGGCTCCAGTGTAACTATATTCTGCTATGATCATGAGACTTTGGAACCATCTAGGAAAGTTCGTGATGATGGCGTCTGTAATTAAAATGCAGCTATGCAAGAGCTGTCATTTCCTGGCTAACAGTTTTGCAATCAGTGCCCCCTTTGGGGTTTGCATAAACAAATTCACCTTGACCATGGTATCTTGCCGGACTGATCTGAGAAACATCATCTGCCCTCTGACGTCCTGTGCACTCTCTTTACCTGTTTTCTTCTAGCTTTCGGCCATGTGTGGGCACAGTATGCAAATGCGGCCTTTGAATAACTCACCCGCCCTTAAATCATTGGTTTTCTTGTTCTGGTCAGTTTCGGGCTCCCAAGTCAAACCACAACCTCTCTGGGGTTGTCAGAGACAAGCTTCACTGAGTGTCCCTGATCCCTGGAGACCCGGTCTGTTAGTGTGGGTTACAATGTCTCCCTGTGGGGGTGGTCCCTCCACCTGTGTGTCTTCCACCACTCTCTTTCCCCTACAGCATGCGAATTCCTCCTTTTCTCAAAGAATGTGAGATTTTCGTCAGACACAGGGAGCTACATGAGAGCAAAGCTTCAAGCCCAAGGGTGCTCAGGGGTAATGTTTCCCCAGCTCTCGGTGGTACTGTTCCTCCAACTGTCTCTCTGCCAGCAAGTCAGTGAAACTTGAAAAAAAAATCTCAAAATTATAAGCTAGCTATAACAGTAAATAGAATATAATCAGAGTGGTTTTGATTGAGAAGTTGCTTGTAGGATCAAATTACTCCTCTGTTATCTCTCAAAGGATAATTTTAAAAATGAAAAAAAGTGCATTTAGTATGTGTGCATGTGTGCTCACAAGATCGTGTGAGGGTCAGAGAGCAGCTGGCGGGAACTGGTTCTCTTCTTCCACCATTTAAGTCCTGGGGCCCAAGCTCCTGTGGTCACATTTGGCAGCAAGTGCCTCTCTCTCCCTGCTGAGCCTTCTTGTCAGCCTCCCAAAAGCATTTTACTGGTGGCCTTTTAGACACATATGGTTCAAAGGTTATGTTTCTGAGTTAGGCGAGAGCAAATTACTTAGCTACCAAAGGAATGTGGAGTTTTTCTAGAAGGCCCTTGTGGGGGTAGCCTTGGCTTTCCTCTTTGTCTTTGCCCTGTCCTTAAATTCCAATCACGTGCTTGAGTGAGATCTGAGCATTCAGTTTTGTGAAGGAGAACAGATGGAGCAGACGTGGTGGAGCCTTGACACCACAGCAAGACAGAATTTTTGGAATGGTGTTAGTGTTGTGTCTATAACATAGGCTTTGTTTGGTGCCCCTGCTGTCAATCTTTAGGCACTTTAGAATGTCTAGCATTCTATTCGTCCAGAGGGCACCCCGTGTTTGCTCACACATGCTGTGGAAATCAAATCTGGACTACAGAGTCCCTGGAAGGAACAGGCAGAAGCCAGCGAGGCCAGGCGAAGCCTGACAAAGGTCCTCTGGCTATTTGAGTTGCCTGTGAATCACTGGAAGTTGTCGCCTGGAGTGTGAGGTTTCTCGTGTTAATATTCTGGGAACTGTGACAACGCAGTCTTTTCTGTTTCCTGTCTTTTGTATGGAACACATGTACACACCTTCTTATCTTTTAAATCTCTCTAGCTGACTTAGAATAATACCTTGTGTATTGGAAATACACAAATAGTAGTTTTACTATTTTGTTTAGGGATAGTGGCGAGAGAAAGGTCTGTGTATGTTTAACGCAGATGGAATTTCTTTTCTGATATTTTCAACCCAAAATTAGTTTAACCTGAGTATACAGAGGGCTGTTGTGTTTGTATGCGCATTGCTGATTTTATGTGTGTAAGTACATATAAGGACACTGGTTTCAGGGATAACATATAAAATCAACAATGCCATGAAAGATTCATATCACATAGATGGTGACCATATACATAAGTGGCAGGTTTGGATGACAGGTTGAAGAATTGGAATTTGAAATTAGGGAGTATGTTCCCAATGGGATAGTATAAGCAAAGGTAGCTTTAAATGTCTTTACTATTTATGTATTTAATATTTAAGAAAACTTGAAACTAGGTTGTTGTTTTGTTTCTTTGTTTTGTTAATTTTTTGGGTCTGTATGGCTTATATAGGCCTATATTTGCTCTATTTTACAGATTGACCTCTTGCTTGAATTGTATCTGTAAGGTACAGACCTGCAAGAGGCTGGGTGTGGCAGTGCACAATGTGATTATAGCACTCAGGAGACTGAAGCAGGAAGGTTGTGAGTTCAAGGTTATCCTGGGCAGCATAGTGAGCAGTGAGTTCAAGTCCAACCAGTGCTACACACTGAATGTCTATCTTAAAATATAAGAAAATATCTGGGGAGCTAAGTCTGCAGATAAAGTGCTTGCTGTCCCCCAGGTGGCTGGGGCCAAGGTACCCAGCACCTACATAAGAGCCAGGCAGGTGTGGTGGCTGCCTGTGATTCTAACATTTTGCAGGTAGAACACAGGTAATCCTCAGGGGCAAGCTGCCTGGTTGATAGGCAAGATCTGTGTCCAGCGGGGAGACCATTCCTTACTAAGTAAAGTAAAGAGCAATACAGGAAGACACTGGGTGTCAACCTCAGGCCCCCATATCCACGCGCACACATTTGCAAGGGCAGCCATCTTGTAAACATGCATATGCACATATGCAAAATATCGGTAACACGAACATCAACAGAGACAGAGAATAAATAAAGGGGAATAAATGAAAGAATCCGAGGAGAAATCAAAGGGGAGAGGGGTGCTATGATACAGTGGCTGGAGCACTTGCCGGGCAAGCATACAACATGGAATCCAGAATTCTAGATCCTACATCGGATCCAGAGGAGATCCAGTATGCGTGAGGCATGATGGGAAGTGGAGATCAGGAGAATCCCTAGAAATTCATGGACTGGCTAGCTTTGTGTGTGCAACAGCCCACAAGAGGCTTTGCCTCAAACAAGGTAGAGTAGCGAAGACTGACATTTGAAGTTGTCCTCTGACCCCCACATATGCACCGGGGCATGTAGATACCCATCCCAGTTCCCTCAGAGAGACAGAGACAGACATAGAGAAAGACACAGAGAGGAGAGAATGGCAAGGTACTATCCATGAGCCCTCATGGAAACCTGCTGAAAGATCACCAGTTGTAAATCTGGCCGTGCATCTCATCTCATGTAAGCAAATCCTGTGGCCCTCCTGCCTCTACCAGCCTCAGCATGCTTCATTGGAAACCCGTTGTGTATGTGCTTCTAAGTTATTAAAAACTGACTGTGACATTGAAAAGGAACAGATTGACAGTCTATGGAGTGATTTCTCTGGAACGTATATAGATCTTCCTTGGTGACTGTGACCGCCTTGGTGAAAGTATAACCACGTTCGAGAGAGGTCAGAAGTCTCTGCCGAGTCAAGCTATTCAACAGGAAATTTCCAGCTTGACAAATGAAGACACCCAGAGTAAACTGCACTCTGCACTCTTGTTCTTTTGAAAGGATTTAGGAAACTTCCGACTCCTTGTGTCGAGAATTTCAAAAACCTCGCATCCTCCCAGTCCTTCCCTCCCCTGACCCCGTCCCTGCCCCACATTCATGTCTCAAGATGTAAGCTCTCAGCTGCCGCTCCGGCACCATGTCTGCCTGCCTGCTGCCATGCTCCCCGCCATGATGACCATGGACTCACCTTCTGAAACTGTAAGCAAGCTCACCATTAAATGCTTTCTTCTCTGAGTTGCCTTGGTCATGGGTCAGTAGAAAAGTAACTAAGACACTTATGGTCTAGACCCACAGTGACTCCAAGGGTTTCGTTCTTTGTTTGTCTTTTTATTAAAGCTTAAAAGGTAAACGTTTTGCTCACCTTCCCAGCCTCCTTAAATCCCACCATCTGTTCAGATGAACCTAATGAAGGAGCTGGTGAGGAAAATGTAGTGGGCTCGATGCACGAGGGACTCGAGTGGTAATTGGTTCTCAGTTCCTTCGGGAAGAGTGTAGAGTTTCCTTCCAGACAGAAGGCAGCAGGAGATGGTTCTAGGAAAGGGTATGACTATAAAGACCAGCTGGAGGAGCATGGAACAGCTTAGTCTCATCAAGAATATCTGGATCAAAGCCAAGTGGAGAGAGCCAGGTGGCCTGTGTTCTCCATCAGGGATTGAGACAGCTGTCCTCATGGGCTTGGTTGTCATCTTCTATTCGATGTCCGTCATCTTCAGTCTTGTCAGTCATTAAAACAGAACACAAGGAGTGTGTCCCACGTTTGCAGAGAAGATGGGAGCCAGGGTGGCAGTTGACAGTGTGGGCTTCGGAGGGAAGATCAACAGTGATGGAATCTTGATCAACACTTGATGGTGATCACCTGTTGAGAGAAATGGGAGACGGAGGGTGGTGCGGGGTCACACAGGGTTAAAACGCAAATGGCAGCTTCAGAGAAAGCCTGATTTTAATGTCTTTTTAATGATTAAATGAATGAAGGAATTCAAGACGTTTAGGATGAAAAGTGTTCAATCATGGCATCTCAGGACTCCCACAGGGTTCAGCAAGAAATATAATGGATGGATCTACACGTTGGTTTTTGGTTGCAAGATAGCTTCCAGCCATCTGTAGCATCTGTAAACTATCTGGTGATGAATGGACTCTATTAAATGTTTCCTGGCAGGGAGGTTGGGCTTCCAAGGTGAATAGTTGTAGGAGTTGGGCGCTAAATGGATTTCCAGGCCTCCCCTCAGGTGAGACTCTCAGGAACAGATCTGGTTGGGGAGAAGAGAGGAGGTGCCTAGCAGGTGGCCGACAGCAAGAGGATGGTGTCATTGGGAGCACTGATGATGTCACTGAGGCCAAAGTCCTCCTGGAGAACCGCCATATTGACTGGATTCTCTAGATCCAAGACGCCAGAGTGGATGCTGCTGCTTCAGCTTCCAACACTTGCCCATCAGCCTGACCTGGCTGTGAGAGCAGAGCCTCGGGCAGGGCTGTGTCTGAGACAGAAGGGCACAGATGGTGGGATTGTGCCACCACACCTCTACTGTCATCCCTGGAACGTGTGTCCCAGGTGCTAGTTTGCCAATGAAGACTTGTCTGAAGCAGCCTTGCTGTCCCAGCTGTTCTGTGGAAGGATAACGTTGGCAGTGGCGTAGCTATGGATTTGTGTAACTGACATCAAACCTGAGGGTGAAATACAGCTCTTCGCTCACTTGCTGGGAGAATTTGGGCAAATCAATTAGAGTCGTCAGAATTACTTTCGCTGTCTGTCATCCAGACTGATATAGGGACCAAAGTGATATATGTGCTCTGTGTGTGTGTGTGTGTGTGTATGTCAGTGTCAATGGGAAAGGTTTTCAGAGAAAACCCAGTGAGAGAATGTCTTCATAATAATGGCTGTACTACAAGTTTATGTAACTAGAAATCAATAAAGGAAGAATTGGGGAGACAAAAATGACACAGAATAAACGAAAGGGCCGAGAAAGATCCCGGGCCTCTGAATTTGAATTACAGAGAGCATGGTGTTGTAATTAGCTGAGGGATGGAGATTGGGAACTGGGTAACAGCTTTTGCCCTGAACTTAATTCCAGGTACTGCTGGAACATCCTGATACAGGTGGCAAGGAGGAAATGTGACTGTAGTCTCTGAGGGAAAGTTGAGGCTGGAGTTGGGTGATGGTCTCTGAAAAGAAGTGCTGAGATGTTGGAATGAACTGTTCTCAGTGGGGCAGAAGAGTAGCAATGCTTTGAGGAAGGCAGGGATTGACTCATAGACATGTAAGCGAGTTAGCATCCCTTGTTGGGGATAGACTTAGAGGCACCTAAGCATGTTCACCTCCTTTATTGGAGATAGACTTTACGGCATGTAAGTGAGTTAATGTCCCTTGTTGGGGGATAGACTTACAGTCACGTAAGCGAGTTCACTTCTCTCGTTGCTGGCTCTTCCTTACACAGTCATAATTTCTGTTCTTGTTAGGTTTCTGTTGTTATGATAAAGCACTGGCCAAAACCAGCTTGGATAAGGAAAGACTTTATTGTCCTACAGGTTACAGTCCATTATCAAGGGATGTCAAGGCAGGAACTGGAACAGAGACCACAGGGGAGCGTTGCTTACTGACTTACTTTCCATGACTTTCTCAGCTTGCTGTCTTATACAACCCAGGACTGCTTACCCAGGGCTGGTACCATCTACAGTGGGCGGAGAGACCCCATCAATCATTAAACAAGAAAAGCTCCACAGACATGTCCATGGGCCAGTATGATAGTGGCAGTTGGGATTCCCTCTTTCTAGGTGGCTCTAGTTTGTGTCAAGTTGGCAAAGACTAACCAACATGGTTTCTATACTTGACAACTGGATTACTTGTCACGTTTCTTCTTTGGTTCATTTCTCCAGTACTCTTCATTCTGGGAGCATAGGGATTGGGTTAACCTCAAAATCCCGATGATAAGGCAAGTGTGCACTGTCCCACAGTGAATATTCCTGTGTTCCTTGTAGTCAGCCTGTGACTGAAAGGGCGGCGTGATCTGAAGCTGAGGTGGTCACTGTGAAGGGAATTCAGGAGAGAACTGGGCCAAGGTGCTCACTGTTGGGTGACATTATGACAAAGCCCCTGGCATCAAAGTGTCTCTTTAGTCTGACGGTCTGTGTGTAGCAGATATGAGTTGAAAGACTAGACTGTTGACTGTAGATTTAAAAAGTAGAAGTAACAGGGGCCCAGGAATTAGGACAGTTTCAATATCCATGAAATTCAGAGTGGTACAACCTGGAAGCAAAATTGCAATAAACTCAACTACAGGGTAGGTCATTGGTGGCTTAGTAGCAAAATACATTCTCTTAAAAACTGGATAGGAAGCATTAAAGTGAGGCAGAAGTGAGTGGAAGAAGCTTTATGCCAAAGCCTCTTGTTCACAGCCATGGCGATTGTGTTGCTTTTGTGGGTTGAAATGACTGTGTCCCACAGATAATAGGACTTTATAAATGTAGTCATCACAGGCTACTTAGAATGAGGTTGTTCTGACTTGGGATGAAGCTTTAATCCAACAACTGGTATCCTTATCATGGAAGGAAGAGACACACCGGGGGATTGTCATGGTTGCAAGGGATGACAGGCAGGGATTGAAATTGGCTGTAACTGCACATAGCTAATGATGTCACCCAACGTGTGAATGAGGCCCCAGACGAATCACAGCCCCACCAACACCTTGAATCAGACATTAGCATTAAGGTCTGCGGGAGAATAACTTTCTTTTGCATTGGACCACTTAGTTTGTGGGATTTGGTTATGGCAGCCCTGGTAAAAAGTAACTGTGGCACAAGGTGAAGAGGAAGAGAAGGCCATGGAGAAGACCAGAGTGGTATGAGTCTTCAACAACAGTGGAGGAGTTCAGAGACCAGTGTGAGGAGATGGAGGGAAGCCTGCAGGGGCAGAGCTCTGGGTCTCCATCCATCCTCTTTCCCGTCTCATTGAAACCAATCCACTTCTGCACTTGCCACCAAGGAGCCGTCTACTTTCACAGTGTTGCCCATGTTGGTAAACAAACCTGCTAGTTCCTGGCATTTGAGCTCAGAGGATGCCTACTGTGGGCATTGGTTTGTTGAGGAAAGAACTGGGGAAGAGATGTCTGTGATTATAAACGAGACTGAATGTTTCTGGATGAAGCAATTCAAAGACCTCCTACTCTCTGCCTCCACAATTCCCACCACAGAAAAACAAGTGAACAGTCAGCCGCAGAACATCACTCTGAAGGAAGAAAACAATTAGTATAGAAGTGGCTAATTCCTCTCCAAGAAATCTGAGAATTCTCGGCTGCTTTTCTGGAGAGAAGAACCGTGCTAGCTGGGGATCTACATGGGGAGGAAAGGAAAAGGAAAAAGAAAAATGGTGTCTCAGAATCCGGTTGGCAGCCTCACCCAGGAGAGCTGGTAGCAGTCAAGGGTTGGTGGAGCTGTCTTCAGGGGTGTGGCCACTGATGAACTACGCCTGCTCCAGTGCACAAATCTATACCCGTGCCCATGTGGGCAGCCCTATCTGAACCCAGTGGACCACGAAGTAAAGACAGAAACAGGACAGAGAGACCTGAGAGTGTGATGGGGGCTTGGTAGGGGTGATGGGCTAGGAGGGGGAGAAGAGAGGCACGGGGTAATGATGAGCAGAACATATTATATACATGTATGGAACTGTCAAGGACTAAATTAATACGAATTATTAAGTACAAAAAAAGAATTCAGTCTTGACAGTATTGGAGATTTAGAGCGACTGAGGGTGTGGCTCGTTCTATTTCTCTCCCAGGGCTTCAGACACTGTCTCATGAAAATGAGTGTCTTTATAACTTGTTATCCAAGCTCCTGCACTAAGAAATGAGTTTGAAATGGATTTTAGGAGAGTCTGCAGATACTGTAAACAAAATTAAGTCTTTGCACGCCCCTCACTCAGCCTTCAACTTCTTGATGCTAATAATTCTTCTGGAGATTGGCAGGTCCTATTGTAGGTGACAGCTTGGACTGCCTCTCTCCTGCAGGCTCTGTCCCTGCCGGTCCAGGGCAGGTGCCTACTCTGTTCAGTCTATGCTTGAAAAATAAAATAATCCAGCAGGGGCCGCTCTGTGCAGCCATTGGCCTGAGGTGTGGGAACAGCTGCTTGAGGCTGGTGGAGAAAGAGCTGGAGCCAGGGCAACCTTGTAGACAGCCTTATTCCCTCCCCGTTAGATGAAGCATTGATTTCTTCCCTCTCTAACTCTCTGAGACACCTGTGAAAACAGCAAACAATTCCTTAAAAATGTTTTCGAAAATTTGTTTGCCCAAGATGTGTGAAAATGGTGATCTTAGAAATTAAAAGAAAAACCTAACCCTGGGCGGCTAGTTCCATCCGTGTGCATACCTTCTAAATGAAGTGAGAATAGATGAGGACTTTGGGCTGGCCGCCTTTGGAACCGACAGAGATAGGTCCTCACTGAGTGGAAGTGTTGGAATGTGATCCCGACCCCAACCAACAGTCTGGTCCTGGGCCAATCTGTGGAAGAATAAGAAGAGGCAATATGAGTAGCTGGAGAAAAGCAAAATTAATGAATATTGTCATTGTTTTACAGAGATGATTTCTTCATTAGCAGGAGGTGTGTGTGTGTGTGTGTGTGTGTGTGTGTGTGTGTGTGTGTGTGTGTAAGACTTTAGGGAAAATGCCAGAACCTGTTGGACCTTGCCTTTCCCAAGGCTGCTGTCCCAGCCTGGTATGGCTCCCTGTGGGTTTCATGGTTAACTGGATCTTTCCTCCAGCCCCTCTCAAGCCTTCTACTTTTGGGTGAGCTAATTGGGGAATAAGATCCTTTCCCGCATCTGTGCTGGAACCTCAGTCACCTTCCAGGGTTGAAGCTGCCTCAGCCCTGCACACTCTGCCCGTTGTTTTTTTTTTTTTTTTTTTTTAACCATGTCACTGCTGTCACTGGCCACAACTCTTCTCATCAGTCAGGAATTCTGGAGCCCGTCTCCCCTCCTGTATGCCTCCAGTGTTCTCTTTCTAAGGGCCCTCTGGCCCTCAGGTGGGCTCTTCTGTTCCCCCTCTTTAGGACACTGCTGGCGTTAGGTGAGTGTGTACGGGCCCAGTGACTGGGTCTCAGTCCGAGACCTTGAGCTCCTTGAACTCCGAGCTCAGCTGTGGTTGTCTTTCCCTGACATTCTGGCCCTGTCAGGCCTGCCCCGAGGATTCACACATGTAGAATATTGAAGCACTCATTCTTCAGCCGATTATTTAACGCTATGAGGCAGGGCATCCTTGGGGTCGGAGCTCATGGTTGGCTTGTGGTGATAGCCAGTTAGTTCCCTTTGGCTGGTTCCATGGCTATGTGGGGCTTCCTTTTATATCTTCCAGTTGGTTTCCAAGAAGAAATTCTTCATGCAATTAGAAAATCTGTGGACATTTGCCTTAAAAGGTCAAAAGTATAAAGTATATGAAGATATATTTTAAAAATATTAAGAAAGTAAATGTGAAATGGCCTATAATATTGTATTTGATAGAACACAATTTGATAGAGTCAAGGGCCATAGAGAAAAATGATTTGCTATCATGACATTTTAAGTATGGTATGTTTATATAAGCACACACTTGGGTCAATATTATAGTATTTTGGTAATGGGGCCTAGGATGAGCTAGCTGGGCAGACAATTTAGAAGGAAGAGGTTTGTGTTCACCTATTGATCTCTGATACTAGCCTGAAGCATTCACAGTGAGGTTCTGGTTGAGTGTGCAGGTGAGGGGCTCGCTGTGGTCCTCACCAGTTCTGACTCTCTGGACGCCTGCTGATTTCCATGGGGTGTGTGTTGTAGATGCACAGGTTCTCGGAACGCTTGGGTTGGTAGCAGGAGCCACACTTCTGCTGGATGTCACATATGGATGGGTACGTGTATGTGCGTGTGCACACGCATCTGTAGGTTTGCTCGTTGTTTCAAGCCGCGCATCTGTGTTTTGCTCATCAGTAGAGCCGTGACTTGAATGCTGGTATATCAAGAGTTTCCACCTCAGCTGAGCTGCCTGGTGCCATTAATCTCCTCTAGTCAGGAGGGGGAGGGGGGCCAAATGCAGACTACAGGTGGTCACTCCTGTGGATATGTGTCGAAATGTTCAGAGCCCTGAACCATCCTTTTCTTTGTGTCTGATTGTGCCTGGCTTTGGCCGACTGTGGACCAGCAGGCCACACTTGGCCTGTGATGCTGTAGCCAGTGATGCTGTTCTGTTCAGATGGTGCTGAGAATACAGCCAGGTGAGGCAGGTGCTTGGCAGGTGAGCTCACTCTTTAATGTTTTGGCCACACCTTTATTTCTTTCCTGGTGCACCAGCTCATTTACCTGTGTATTATGCCAAGTACCACATTTCTTCTCCAAGGCAAAAAGAGGACATTTTTAAAATTAGGTTTATGTCATCGTTTGGTTTCTCCAGCTGTCTTACAATGATTTAAAACAGCGAAGTGTTCAAAAGACTTGAGCAGAAACTACATTACCACAGAATCAACTAAAAAGGCCTCTGTTCAGGACACTGTTGACTCACTGGGCCTTCAGACTGAGGCATTAACGTTTAGAGTGAGTTCAGCAGACTGGGGAGGCTGCTTGTTGTGAGTCTGTTGTTGGGCAACCCAAGTGCTGGAGGCTTTGCTCCACCATGCTCTGACTCTCTGGAAGCATGTTGTCCAGACATCTCCCCTATTGCTCAGTGCGGCTAAATGAATATGGGCCTTGGAAAGGCCTGAGAAGTCACCATCCGTTCACACACACGTGCCTAGCTCTTTCTATGTATGGAAAGTGTCAATCTCCAGACAAGCCGAAGTCGGAGGCGGACCCTCTGATCTAGCCGGCCAGGCGCTCCCCGGCCAGCCTTTCTGGAAGACAGTATCAAGTTTGCCCAGTGTTGTGAATGAAAATAACCCGCTGGTGAAAGCCCCAAATTAGAAACCTCTTGGTATATTTATTTCTGTGTCTCAAGAATTCTGATTTAAAGCAGACTTTATTTCAAGTAATGTGAACAGTAGGTTGTTCAGGAGCCTTGGATGAATCAATGTTTTCTTCCTTCCAGTCCAGGAAAATCTATTTAAGGTAAAGGTCAACCCCGGGCTGGAGTTAGAGCCCACTGAACGCAAGGCTGGGGAACAAGACCAGGGCTGCTCTTTTCTGTAGAGTTGTGAGTAGTGGCGATGTGTGTCTTATGCAAGCCATCATTTTCCATACAGCCCTTTCCATGAGACCTTCCTCTACCTGGAGCTTGCTGTGGAGCCAATAGTGTGTGTTACACAGGAAGATGAGCTCTCATGGGACTTTGGGGTTATTCAATTTAGGAATAATTTAAACCTTGAAATACTGTCTGAAGACTTTGGTTCCCCTTAGTGATACCTAAGAAGGAAGCAGTAATAAATATAGTAACATGCATCTTTGAGATATGCCAGCCCTTCCTCTCACTCCCCCCCTTACATTCTCCTGCTCTGGCCTTCCCCATCCCTTTCTATGAAGGTTATCAGGCATTGTCTCAGTTGACAAACCCTGACCCTCTGCATAGGCTCTGGCCAATCTCTGCCCCAAACTGTACTTCTCTGGTCCTGCCCCTCATTTGGCCCTGGCCTCAGTAGCTATGTAGGAACTGTTTTGGTCTCTGAACTTGATTCTCCACTTCTAATCTCTGCCTCTATAACCCTTCCTTTTATTCCATGAGAATGTGCACATATTCCATGACTTTGTGATGCTCTTTGAAGACAAAAATAGTGAAAGAATTAGCCAAGAAATCGCAGGACCCCAGAGTTGCTATTTTAATAGGGACCTTATTTTAAGGGTAAGCAGTGAGAGAAGATACCATCAAATAAGGGTGAAGAAATTGATGGTGGACCAGAATATCTACCCCATGAAGACCGAGAGTGGATGGGCAAAGGAGGAGCCAGGATGGGGAGAGGGGTGAAGACCTATCTGAGAAGGTGGCATCAGGGAAGCAGGAATGACCAGGGTCCTGGGAGCTTACACTGTCCCGGAGAGGTGTGCTCCTGGTGTGAGTGTGTACTGAAGGCAGAAGTGGTGTGGTCGATGTTCCTGAACTGTCCCACACAGGAGAAAAACTGGCTGGGGGAGGGAACCACAGCTCTGTTTGGGACATGTTGTGCTTTGGATGCCCCACTATGTGGAGGGACAGTAAGATGGCTGGAGCTGGAATTGGGGGAAGAGTTTGTACCCAGAGATAGAAAACCGGTAGATGCTATTTAAAGTCAGAACAGCCGGGCAATGGTGGCGCACGCCTTTAATCCCAGCACTTGGGAGGCAGAGGCAGGCGGATCTCTGTAAGTTTGAGACCAGCCTGGTCTACAGAGCTAGTTCCAGGACAGGCTCCAAAGCCACAGAGAAACCCTGTCTCAAAAAACCAAAAAAATAAAAATAAAAATAAATAAATAAATAAAGTCAGAACAGAGGGAGGCACCATACAGATGGGAAGCATCTTTGAACTGAGCCCCAGACTTTTTTTTTTTGGTAGGATTCAAAAGTATATGATGCAGAAGTTCCTTCCTTCCTTCCTTCCTTCCTTCCTTCCTTCCTTCCTTCCTTCCTTCCTTCCTTCCGTCCTTCCTCTCTCTTTCTTTCTTCCCCCTCTCTCTTTCTTTCAAGTTTTATTTATATGTGTATTTTATGTATATGAGGACTCTGTTTGTATGTCTGCACACCAAAAGAGGGCATCAGATCCCACTATAGAAGTTTGTTAGCCACCATGTGGATGCTGGGAATTGAACTCAAGACCTCTGGAAGAGCAGCCAGTGTTCTTAATCCCTGATCCGTCTCTTCAGCCTAAAGTTTCTTATGCTGGAACCTTTCTTTTATGGCTGAAGGCTTGCTCTCCAGTACACTGTTGTTGCTTCTGTATGAGCTGCTCATGGGGCACAGTGGCCACACATGGCACAGTCTGATGGTACCATGCATGACCAGGTAGTGCTGTGATGGAAAATACAGTATTTGGATGGCAAATAGTGGTTAAGTGGCATAGTGGTTGAGGGATGGTGGTGTGTGGATGCAGTGGCCAGGTAACATAGTGGTTGGGAGATCCAGTGACCAGGGGATATGGCGGCTGGTTCTCATGGTAGCAGAGTAGTGGTCATAGGGTTGACCCTGTTGTAAAATGGGCCTCAGTGGGGGAAGTAGGAATTCCTGCTTCTGGGACCTGCTGTCCTTTGGATGCCCAGCTATGTGGAGGGATAGTGAGCTGAATGTTGGGGCAGACCGTCTTTGCTGCTCTGCCCTTCCTTGTGTGTTCCAGAGCCATTCCCTTTGCTTCCCTGCATGCAGAGCAGAGGCAGAGGCAGGAGGATCTCTGTGAATCTGAGGCTAGCCTGGCCTACATAACACAAGGCTATGTAGCTAACTCTGTCTCAATCACCCAACCCCCCAAAACTTTTTTTTAATGGTACAACCTTTACCTTTCCAGAAGTTTCCTCTTGCTCCTGGCCCTCACTTCTCATTCATTTCTGTCATTCTCTTAAAGACGTTCCCTGTCATCATCCTTGCCCATCGTGTCATTGTTTCTCTGTGGTGCTGGGGATGGAACCCATGACCTCACGTATGATAGGCAAGAGCTGGACAGCAAACCACACTGCAGCCTTGTGTGTTCTGTGTTTCTGGTATAAAATGAACTTCTTGAAGTTGAGGGGGTGGGGTGTCAATGTTTACATCCCCAGAACTCAGAAATCTCTTTCATGAAACAGCTTATTAAATGTTGAACTGGGAAGTCTAGCTTAAAATTTGCAAAAATGGTTTTAGATAGCATTTGTTCATTTAAAACACATATACATTAGGTATACACATATTTGTATGTGTCTGTGTATGTATGCATGCATGCATGTATGTATGTATGTATGCATGTATGTATGTATGTATGTATGTGATTATCTGGAAGGATGATGAATGAACACACCCATGTTCCCAGGCACTCATGTCAGAAGCAGCGAGAGTTTCATATATAGAGAGTGTTTTTTACCTTTATACAGCTTATCTGCTCTTAAATGAAAGCATGTGCTTCCTCCTTAGAGTAACGACCTTTTAATTTCTTCTCTCACACCTTTTGGGATTAAGTCTTGGGAGTCCAAAGGTACATACAGGAAGAAGGATGCTGTCAGTCACATTCAAAGTTACCAGCTCCATTCAATTTACTATTATATTTAAAATTTAAAATAGTAAGACTGATATCTTATTTTTTTCCTATAGAAATTCTGGCTACCTGGAATGTCTTGTGTGTGTGTGTGTGTGTGTGTGTGTGTGTGTGTGTAGGTGGTGGTTTTGTGTGTGTGTGCCTGTATTTGTGTGTACATGTATGCATGTATCTATGCGCTTCTATATATGTGTTTATATGTAAGTATGTCTCTGTGTTTGCATGCATGCATATGTGTATGCTTGCAAGTGTGTGATGTATGTACTTATGTGCATGTGTGTATCTGTATGTATGTATTTATGTGCATGTGTGTTTCTGTATGTATGTATTTATATGCATGTGTATGCATGTGTATGTTTGTGTACTTGCATGCATGTATATACATGCTTATGTATGTTTTTATTCATGGGTGTGTCTGCATGCAGAAGGTAAAATCTATAGAAGGCAATTTAAGATGCTTCAGGAAAACTTTGGATACCTTGTTGGCTTTTAAATCTTGGTACTTGGATTTTCTGTAAAAATTTCTAGTGTAATTTTGTATTCTGAGCCTTCACCCATTGGGGGAATAAAGAACATTGTGTGTGTGTGTGTGTGTGTGTGTGTGTGTGTGTGTGTGCTGGAAACAACCTGTGGTTCCCCAAAAGATGTTTGGAGTCATTGTGACACTCAGTGTTTGTGGACAAGTTTTATCCAGCCAGAAATGAAGGGCACAGTGTTCATACAGTGAGCAAATGTGACAGCAGTCTACAGACAGAAACGCTGAAGTAGTGCCCATGCTGTGTGGACCCTTGCCAACTGTCTACAGCCACTGTACTGATCTTGGTCCCATTTGAATGGAGAGGGGGTTAAAGCGGAATAAACCAGCTCATTTCCCAGTAGCCAGCAGGCCTCTGTAGCCTGGCATAGGAAGGATGGGGACTTGGAACTAGAAGGCCACCATCACATAGTAATATTCCTCAGTAACAAGGAGGCTATACCTGTGTGACCTGGGTGGAGGGCTCCCATATAGGATAATATTTCAAGAGAATCTAAATATCTGGGTTTTGTGAGAAGTCTCCTGACTTTTAAATGTTGAATACAAAGCTTTTCTTTCCTTTGACATAGTATGAATAGTTATTATCTGCCCAACCTCATGGTTTTCTCTCCTGGCCACACACAATGGTCAGGGACCTTCTGTGTCCCTTGGTATGACCTTTGTTTGCACTTGGGGCCCGGAGCCAGTTTCAGCCTTCTTCAGTGAGGCCTCTCTGTCTATCTCATTCTCGGCTTCAGCTCTCTAAGCTGTGTGTGAATTTCCTCCAGCACTTGCAGCCCATGCATTGTCCCGTGTCATTTCTACAACACCCATGTGCTCACTCACCTTGAGAGCGGATCCCTTGCTGTTTTGTTGCTTAGTGCGTCGTCGTGGTTACGTTCCATGACTCCATCCTGAATGTAAACATCCCCACCCTGGACCCATGTTCCGAGTACTCTTCAGACTTTCAATAGAAGGCCTTTGTCTCATCGTAGCTACAAGTAAGAATGGTGGAGTGGAGGATCATGGGACCCATAGCTGCCAGAGCGCAGTTGCTCTGGTAGGGTCAGAGTTCAGGCCGCAGCAACTATTCCCCAAACAAGGGGTGGCGAGCATTGTTTTCAACACCTGCTCTAGGCTAGGTCATTTGCTTGTTTGTTTTCTGACCAGGGAGCATGGTAAGAAATAACTCAAGTGGTTCGTCTTTTCTTCTTTATTGAATGCCAATTGAAAGTTTGCGTGATCCACATAGCGACAGCTGCTAGATGTTCCATAGGAATGTGCTGACACTCGTGAGGGGTCCTGATTGGACAGACTTTTCTCGGGGGGTGCCCTATGTGGCAGTGTCCCCAAGGGCAGCTGAGGGCACAGTCCAGGCCTTCTATGATGAGCCTTCCCACTGCCACCTGGCTGCAAGCAAAGGTGAAGTCACAGTCAGCTCTCAAGCAGCGTCAGCCTCAATCCCAGTCACAGACATCCTCCTTCCCCTTCGGCGTCTCCTGCTGTCTTACCAGTGGCAGAGGTCTTTCCATGTGGGCCACCACCCGCCCCTCTTCCTCACCCTAGATGATTTGCCAAGTACTGTTTCGGCTCTCACTTCCTCTTTGATCTTTTTGAGATAGGACTGGAACTCGCTATGTAACCCATGCTGTCCTCACACGTGAGGTTGTGCCTGTGAGTGCTGGGACTAACACAGAAGCTCACCCAGCTTTTAAACATGCTTTGTGTCTTCTCACAGAACTAGGTCCATGTCCCCAGAACTTCTGCATGGGTCTGCCTCATTTAACCCGGTCTGCCCTTCACACTGTGAATGGAGATGTTATAAGAATCAAATTATGAATATTGTGCTTTTGTCCATGAAAGTCTCCATGGGTCCCCTACAGGCTCCGGATGAATCCAAGACTTCCCGGTACCCGCGAGACTCCCCACAGCATAGCATTTGCTCCTTTGACTCGCAGTTCACCCGCCTTTCATGTCTGGGACATTCTTGTCTATATGTGACAGGCACACAGTGGTTTGGCTCCTTTGCATGTGTGTACGTTACTCTCTGTCTCTGGGGCTCCATACGTCCTAGAATTTTGTGTGTTTCCTAGGCCCCTACAGGTAAAACACTATTTCTAGGATTTTTTTTCCTGCTCTCTTTTAGCTTTGACATCAAGTCCCATTATCTCAACTCTGCCTGCCTATGTAGCAAAATGGATGGGGTTGCAGTCTGGCCAGTGGTCCATTCATTGCCTCTGCACCACCAGGACAACCTTTAAACCAGAAACGTAGGTTACTGGGACTCTGTCCCTAGTCTTTCTTCAGTGGTGTGTACTCCAGAAGAAATTAGATTTTTACTGTGCATTTGCCTGTTTATTTAGTTTCCTTTCTGAACCTATAGTAGTACATGGCACTGCCTTTGTTAACTAGAGCGGGTCTGTTTAAAATAATGAAGTTCAAAGTTTCAGTCCTCAAGGGGCAGGGGCTGAAGGAAGCTTAGCTGCTCGTGTTTATTTCCTTACACAGCCTCGGAAAGCTAGCACGGCCTGTTTGGGAAACCGGCTGGCTCGTGAAGCAGAAAGTCTGTCAGTCATTAAAGCACAGTGTGCTTCTTGTGACATGCAGCTCGTCTGGGCTGGTGGAGATTAGCATGTGTTCTCTTGGGTAGATATTAACACGTGTTCTCATGCGCAGGCGGTAATGTGATTTATTGTGCCCTCTTTGTTAAAACTTACCTGTTCTGCTTAATCACACAGTTCTTTGAGATCACTCTCCAAACTGTAGCTGCCCAGATAGCAGCCTCTGTCATAGTTTTCTATATACATTTGGCTCTCTCTGTGTTTGGTTTAGGGGTTGTAGCTTCCTCTAGGAACCAAGGGGTTTTAGACATAGTCAGCACAGTGACTGTAATGGACATGTTACAGGCAAAAGTCTTACCCCTAAAAATGAAAGACATTGACGATTATGTAGAAGTTCTTAGTAAAATTATTCCTACCAAGTGTGCAAATGCTAAACGTGGCAGATGAGTTGCTGTGTGTCAGCTGTCCAGTGTTTTCAGGATCACTGTGCTGCCAACTGCCGGTCAAGCAGCGCTCTAAGGTATCACAGTGGTCATCGTACCCTAGCTGAGTGACAGCTCTCAGGTGCCGCTATCACATTCTTCTGTGACTCCTTGAAAGAACTGGCCTGTGGGAAATGTTTCTCTAAAAAGGATTGCACGTTCTAAAGAACTGCTTAAAAGTCCATAGTCCAAAATCAGATTGAAATGCTTCCTAAAGCATGTAAGTTTGTTTGGAGATCTTTTTGTGTAGTAATAGGGAGCTGCAGGGCTGCGTCCCCAGCACCCCAGCCGCACCCCGGCCGCCTGGCTAGCTTATGCCCCGAAATAATTACATGGAAACTGTATTCTTTTAATCACTGCTTGGCCCATTTCTTCTAGGCTAATTCTCACATATTAATTTAGCCCATTTCTAATCATCTTTGTGTAGCACCCCAAGGTGCGCTTACCGGGAAGATTCTAGCCTATGTCCATCCTGGGTCGGAGCTTCATCGCATGTGCCTCAGAGAGCAGAGCTCTCGCCTCTGCCTGCAAGAGTGGAGCATCATGTCTCTCTGAGGCGTCTGCCCCTGAGAGGAGAGCTGTCGAGTCTCTGAGCTCACTTCCTCTTCCTCCCAGTGTTCTGTTCTGTTTACTTCTCCCGCCTATGTTTTAACCTATCAGGGCAAGCAGCTTCTTTATTTAATTAACCAATGACCTTCCTCCATCATTTTTGCACACAACTATTTGAGAATATGTTTGCTACTTGTGCAAGGTGATTCATGGGGTCTAAAATGAAAAATCTAGTTTTGGGGAAGAAAGCAAATGAAGCTATTATGCTTACTATTATTATCCTTTGGGAAGAGAAGGGCATGTTTTCAGGGGTCGTCTATTAAACTTGGAGAGGTAGCTGTGTCAAATGCTGGCACATTTTCCTTAGATAAACAAGGTTCTTGGAGCCAGGCGACGGTGGCGCACGCCTTTAATCCTAGCACTCGGGAGGCAGAGGCAGGCGGATCTCTGTGAGTTCGAGACTAGCCTGGTCTACAGAGCTAGTTCCAGGACAGGCTCCAAAGCCACAGAGAAACCCTGTCTTGAAAAAACAAACAAACAAAAAAAAAACAACAAAAAAAAAAACAAGATGCTTGGAGGCGGTCAAATTCTGCAGGCTCCAAAGCACAAGTGAATAAGTAACCTCCTCCTCCTCCTGAGTGTTGTTTGTGAATTCACAAGCAGGTACAAAAAAATCTTCGTTTACCACTCCCCAAATCTCTCCTCTGGAGTTCTGTCTGGCATATCTTATCAGGAAAATGAGACATTTCTTAGAGAATTGAGATGAGGAGGAACAGGGGAGAGGCAGGAAGAAGAAGGAGAAGAAACCTAAAAACAGGATTTCCCATTCACCATGCAATGAGGGTCTTTTTTTATGCGCATTGGTGTTTCGCCTGCATGTACATCTGTGTGAGAATGCTGGATCCCTGGAGCTACAGCTACAGACAGGTGTGAGCTGCTCATGGGTGCTGGGAATTGAATCCAGGTCCTCTGGAACCAGTGGTCTTAAACTATTGAGTTCTCTAACCACTGAGGCATCTTTCCAGCCCCCATGTAATGAGACTCTTGAGAGAGTCCTGTGTGTACGGTGAGCTATTCCATGACTCCTCCTTAGTTATTTTTCTTGAAATCTCAGCCAAAAGAAATCCATTTACTTCAGTAAGTATTAAATGGAATTCAGAAATATATATAATTACTAGTAACTTTAGATTTCTGCTACATTATATATCTTAAAACATATATACAATAAATATATACTATTTTTTTCAATTAAATTAAACCCTAACAAATATTCGTTATTTATCATCTGGGAAATGCAAAGTAAAACCAATTGTCACTCCATATAATCACCAGGAGAACAAAAATCAAATGTTCCACCCAAGTTTTGGTAAAGATAAGGAATGAACGGGAGTCTCACACATGATTGCTAGGGACCAAAATGGCGCATGCACTTCGGGAAACCCTCACAGGTCCTGTAAAGCTAGAGATGCCCTTGCTTTGTGTCTTAGTAGGCTTTCTGTTGCTATGACAAAATGCCTGGGATGGATAACTTACAGAGGTAGAAAGTCCATTGGACTGTTGCAGTAGCTTCTCTCTGTGGCTGCTTGGTCAGTTGGGTTTGGAGCTCTAATGAGGCCTCACATCATATTGGAAGCACCTGGTGAGGTGACTGCAGAGCTCGTGGTGGCCGACCATAGAGGGATTGCAGCCCAGATGTACACTGGGATAAGTAGATAAGCAAAGTGTGCTCTCCATTGTCTTGAAATGCTACTCAGCCACAAAAGGGATGGATGCTCTAATTGATACAAGCAAAAGTTTCAGATAAATCGCCAAACATTCGCTTAATTGAATTGGCCAGACAGGTGAGTCAATAATGTTTCTTTTTGTATGATCTAAAGGAGGTAAAATCTAACCACCAGACTCAGGCCAGCATGGGCATGGTTGGTATGTTCTGTATCTTGATTGCAGGACTGCCTATCTTTGGAAAAACTCACAGAATTGTGTTGTATACTAGGTGTGTATGGTGCCCTAGGAGGCTAGAAGAAGGTATTGGATCTCCTGACATGGGAGTTACAGACAGTTGTGAGGCTCACTCATGCATATGTGTAAATATGTGTGTATGTGTGTGTGCATGCACACATGCTCTTACCATTGGGGATCAAACCTAGGTCCTCTGGAATAGCAGTCAGGGCTCCTCACTGCTGCGATACTCCTATCAAGAATTCTGGCCTAGTAAATGTAGTAAATTGAATTGATTTTGTTTGAGGAGATGCACTATTTAGAATTAAAATAGAAACATTTTGTGGTAGGGAAGGATGGGTGCTATAGGGAAGTGTACAGTTGGGAGTTGGTAGCACAGGAATACCCAGGGGCACCAGCGTTGGTGTCATGTTGGAACACCTGGAGAGGAGTTCCTGGTGTTGCCTGGTTCTTGCCTGGTATTCACAGGCAAGAAGACAAATGTCTCTTGTCAATGGTGGAGTGATTCTTGTGGAATACCGCCACCTTGTCTCTTTAACATGATTAGAAATCTAGGTAGTTTTGGAATCTGACACATTTAACCAAGATTCAGCCTGTGCACTCGAGGACTTTACATCCAGGGATGTTCATGCATGAGAGCAAAGCAAACATCCTGAGCATAAAGGCCCGGCTCCCTTCCTCTGGGGTCGACTTTGGCAACCTGTGACAGCCGACAATGGCTGTGCTGTGGAAGGGCCAAGTTTCCCAAACTCACAATGCATCCATTAGGTTTCCTAAGTGCAAAGGCATCAAACCTCAGGGCTATTGAGAAGGAGGTATGATTTTCTTAGACATGAATATGAAGAAAAGTAACAGAAGAAGAAAGGTAGGAAACGATGTCTTCACCTACCCCAAATGTGAGAGCTAGGCGATAAGAGGGTCTGAAGAATGGGTGGGGGGGACAATGAGGACAAGTAGAGCCCATAGCAGGGCACAGGCAGAATAGGACAGGATGCTAAAAGCGGCAACAAAACCCAACTGGGCCTGTGGACTCCGGAACATGCATGACCCTTAGATATCCATTAGCCCAAGGTCAGTTTGCAGGCTGTCTCCTCTTCACCTAAAAGACTAAGTATGGTTTGGTTGGATTGCTGCAATGAAACTTGAACCCTTATAGCTTTCAGCATAGTCAGCTCAGAGGCCCCCTTGGAATTTGCAGAACATCAAAGTGATGACCAAGGCAGCTGCTGTTCCCAAGGCTTCTAAGAAATCCTTTATGGCTCTGCTGAGCTCTAGGAGGGAAAGGGCTCTAGGCCTCCACGGATTGCAGAGCTGCTGAACAAGGTTGATTCTGAGGAATGGCCTTTGCTTGCTGCAGATTGGAAAGAATATAGCCAATGTCTGACAATGTTCCATTCTCCTGGTTTGTTTACTAAATCTAAAGGGATTAAGGGCTGAAGTACTTTGGAGGCCTTATCTGCTCAGGGACTGAGCAAGTCTGTTCCACAGTGGTGCTCCAGGGACCATTGGATGAACCTGGACTTGGGGAGTGTCTGTAAATGAGCAACTGCAGACCTCAGTGGTGCTCCAGGGACCATCAGAACCTGGGGTGAGGGAGCGTCTATAAATGAGCAACTGCAGAGCCATCCCCTGAGATGGCTGGTGGCACTGTGGATTTACACAGTTTTATTTAAACACTGGAGAGGCAACCACAAGCACTGGCCTCATGACAGCAACCCAGAGTAATTTTTCAGCACGACTAAGGGACAACCATCAAGTGCAGTCACCCACTTTTGACACTTAATCATGTATGCTTCTAATCCCAAGAAAGATGAGATTATGGAACACAAATGAGCAGCCAGAAACAGAAAGTTCAATATTAACACCTAGAAGGCAAATGCCAATTAAGAAGGGTGGAATGTGTTTTATTCCTCTGCGAATGAACTCCCCTCCTTCAACTCCCTATGGCCCTAATAACAGCAAAGTCCATTGTAACTTTTAGTAATTGGGTTTTTTTTATTAAAATAAAAGAAGTACAGTATAAATTTTAGCAACCAGGCTAAGTAGGCATTAAAGACCCTGGGATCCAACCACAATGCATAGCATCATTCCTTTGGGAAAAGGATTCTAAGTGTTCAATAACTACCTTACAAATAGACTTTAGGATCATAGTCCTCTTGAGACTAAGGAGCTGTACGCAATGGCAATGCCTTCCATTGACTCACCCGAGAATGGCACCAAAGGGACCTATATTCTTCCATACATGTGTGGTGAATTCAGCTAGTCTGGGTTTGATCAAAGATTATTGCTGAGTATACAGGGAGAGCATGAGCCTTAAGACCAAGGCATATACTCAGGAGAATCAAAGGGGGAACTGGGAGGATAGAGCCACAGATGTAAGGAGCTTGGAATCTCCAAGGCAAAGGTGGAATTGTGAATGGCTAGAGTCGGGAGGGACCACTATGGAAAATGAACTGACATTGCAGGCAAGAAGGCCACGGGGTAAGAAGAAAAAAATTGAAGAACCAATCATTTAAAAAAATAAAAAAAGACAAATACAACTAAACGTGTCCCTGAAAGACTGGGTAGACTATAAGGAAGGCAAAGAGCTGCCTAAGACCTACAAATATTTTCCCATGGCTATTGAAGGGGAAGATTTAGAAGCGATGCCTAAGTATATCAGCTCATTTCTGAGTTGAACACAGTCAGAGTGCACCTGCCATGGCGCAGGGTGGGCAAGGTTGGCAAGAAGAGCTAATGACTTCATCAAGCTTGCAAGTTCATATAATTCCAGCCAACCACAGACGTGAACCAGAGTAAGGTGGCGAGGCAGGACATAATGGTGGCGACACATGGAATGTTCAAAAGAATGTCAGACTTGTCTGCCTTAATCTTTCCCTGTGTATACGCATCTTTTTTAGACTTGCCATTTTGGTTGTGTGGTAAGATTTAAAAGAGTAGATTATATAAAGTGTGTAATTCTAATTGTCACATTGTTTTTATTACCTAGGTAGATGGTAGCTCCTCTGATGAGTAGATATGATTTGTTGATTAAAATGATTAAAACAGGGTTTAGCTTGCATAACTTGAACTAACATGGCTGATTTCTTTGCTTGAGAAAGCTATGCATGCATTTTAATCAAGGTGAGAAAATTCATTATCAATAGAATATAAAATGTGAAACAGCTTAGTACGTTTGGTTCTCACTGTGGGGAATGTATCCATTCATATGTGCAGTATGATGTTTAATACAGCCATGGGATGCCGCCATTCACTTTTACATGTATCCCAGCTACAGGAGCATTGTCTTGTCTTCCCACTCTGTATTAGTGACCTCTACTGTGTGAATGTGTCCATGGAAATCCATGTGGTGAAAATTTAATCCCTGGTAATGATGTTGGAAGGCAGTGCCTAACAATAGGTAATTGTGAATGGGTTCATGCTGCACAGAAGAACTTAAGGCTTGACGTTTTTCTCTCTCCCTTCCTCTTCCTCTCCTCTCTCCCTTCCTCCTCTTCTCCCTCTCCCTTCTTCCCTCCATTCCTCTCTTTCTTTCTCTCTCTCTGCCCTTCCCCCCATTTTCCTTCTTCCCTGAGGTATCACAACACAAAGGCTTGTCAATCAATGCTGGCTCCTTAATTGTGAACGTTGAGCCTCTATCAATATGAGCCAATCAGTTTCTGTTCATTATAGACTTCCTAGACTAAGTTATCCTGCATTTAAAGCACACAGCTTCTCCCAGGCTCTGGAGCTTACTGTGCATGTGGTTTTCTTCCATGCACTCTGCAGGCATCTGTAGTGGAGGTCTTCATGGAAGCCCTCTTCCAAACACTCAACATGATAACAGCATTGCCCCTCCAGTCACTTGTGGCCTCACAGTGCTGTGCTGGCTCCATCCAAGTATCTGTGATGACAAGAACGGTGGAGCTCATCACCTTGCCTTTTACTTAGTCAGCCAGCTCCTTCGCTGATAGCAAAACCACCACAGGCCCTGAGGCTACAACAGGCATTTTCTTTATGGTTCTGTGAGCTGGGAAGTCAAGATCAAGGTTACATGCTGATTTGCAGACGGCTTTCATCTTGCTGTGTCCTTCACATGGTGAGGAAGAGGAAGAAGAAAAAGGAGACAAGGGGAGGGGAAAGGAGGAGAGGGGAGGGGAAGGGAGGAGAGGGGAGGGAAGGGAAGGGACGGAGAAGAAATGCAAGTACACTTCCATCTATTGCATGTACTAACCGCGTCACAAGCCTCCACCCTTGTGCTCTGATCACCCCCTCCAATCTCTACTTTGTTTATTTATTTTTGTTTTTTCGAGACAGGGTTTCTCTGTAGCTTTGGAGTCTGTCCTAGAACTAGCTCTTGTAGACCAGGCTGGCCTCGAACTCACAAAGATCCGCCTGTCTCTGCCTCCCGAGTGCTGGGATTAAAGGCGTGTGCCACCACCGCCTGGCTTAATCTCTGCTTTATAATAGGGCTTGATTTAGCAATTTGGGAGGATTCCAGGGACACCTTTTACGGTTAAGACTTTTGCTTCCTGAGTTGTAAGATGGGAAGAAACTCTCAATGAGTGGGTGTGAGTGCTGCTCTGTCCCAGGGCCTCTGTTGCTGTGGAAACCCCGATACTTTTTCAGGTCTTTTCTTCTGCTGGCCTGGGAAAGGAAGGTTGTACACATCTGAGAATCATAGGTTTCCTAGGCATCTTGTCTTAGACTACTTTCCTTTCTGTGGCAGAGAACCCTGACCTAGTGGTTTATGAACAAAAGAAATGCATTTCGCTTATGGTTGTATGGAATGAGAAGTCCTAGTCTGAGGACTGCGTCCAGCAAAGGTCTTTGTCTGAGTTAGGTTTCTGTGAAAAAATACCATGACCAAAAACAACTTGAGGAAAAAAGGGATTCCTTCTGCTTATGTCACACTCCATCTCTGAAGGAAGTCAGGCCAGGACCTCAAAGCAGGGACCTGAGGCAGGCACTGAAGGAGAAGGCATGGGGAGGGGAGGGGGTGCTGCTTACCGTCCTGCTCCTTATGCCTTGCTCAGCCCGATTTCTTCTAGCATCCAAGACCACCAGTCCAGGGGTGGCACAGCCCACAGTGATCTGTACCCTCTCACACCAATCATCAATGAAGAAAATGTCCAGTAAGCTTGCCCACAGGCCAGTCTGGTGGGGCTTGTTTTATACTGAGGTCATCTCTTTTCAAACAATTGGCTCAAGTCAAGTTATTGCAAAACTAGCCTGCCCAGTCTTCTTGTTGGGTCTTCCTAATTAGAAGACTGGAAGACCAGGAGATAGACAAGAGTGAGCTGCTTTTAAAAAACACTCACTCTTGCAATACTTCTGTCCATTCGTTCTGGGGACAGTAACACAATGACCCGGAATAGGTCCCACCTTTCACACTGCAGTATTGGGATGAAGTGAACTCTGGGGACACATTCAAGCCATATCACCTTTCCGCCATTCATCTTCCCATTGCTCATTCTTGTTTTGAAAACACCCTCCTTCTTCCAGCCCCAGAGCCCGCCTGATGGTGTTCAGCAGCCAATGGAGCCTCTACCTCCAATGGTGACAGGTGACTAGTGTCTAGTCTACCCTCATACATAATCTGGAATCAGCCCTGATATGAAAACTTCCCTCCCCAATTCCACTCTCCCAGATGTCTATCTGTATGCTATGCCCTTGTACGAAAGTGTGATCTCTGAGTCTCAGGAAATTTTATGCATCAGCCTTTTCCGTTTTGGGCCAAGACATACCCATGGGGCAGCCATTGGGATGGAAGGCACTGAACTAGACTGGTCTGCCAAAACAACAGGACCGTGTTCCATCAGCGACATGGTCTCAGGAAAGTTTCCTATTCTGGATGAATAAAAGCCTGTCTTGTCAAACCAGGTCTCAGCAAAGTGGAAAGGCTTTTCTTCTGTCCCTCTGAATGCTGAAGGCCAGTTGTTTCCATAGATAAGCATAGATGTTTCCTGGCTGGAGAGATGGCTTCGTGGTTAAGAGCACGGGTCACTTTCCGAAAGGACCCTGGTTCAATTCCCAGCACCCACGTGGCGTCTCACAATTGTCTGTAACTCTGGTTCCAAAGGATCCAACACCCTCACATATGCAGGCAAAACGCCAATGCACATAACATAAAAATAAATAAATCATTGAAAGATATAGACTCAGAATTGTAGAACTAAGGATAAAATGCCTTAAGTTCTATTTTTAATAGAAATCAGTGTAATTTGACTGAGAGCACATTGTTCTATTAATTACTCATCTCTCAAGTCTCCCTTGGAGGTATTTATTCACTGTCTTGTGTGTCTTCCTCGATAGAAGACATTCCTCATGAATAAATAAGAGGAGGACAAGAAAGGGCTTCATTCAGTGTTAACTGGATGCCATACTCGTGCTCAGTTCCTTATTTGGGTCAGGTCACTTGCTCATAACGAAAGTGCTGGCAAGTGTTCCTAGCCTCTTTTTATACATGAAGAAAGGGCAGTTGAAAGACGTGAAGCCTCTTGCCTAATGCCAAAGAGGTGGTAAGTGTGGATTTCTGACTAGAGCTAAGTTATACAGATTTTCATATAAAAGTAGGATTCTAGCCTTATTGGGAGGGGCTGGAGCAGGCATCCTTACAAATCCTTCTGTGTCTTTGGATCTTATTGATCATGAATGCTGGGCGTAGAGACAATGGAAGCAGTTTCTTACTGTCAGCCCCAGTGAACTTCAGTGAAACCAGGAGAAGAAAAATGCCTGTCCATCAAACTTACTGCTTCTAAACCATAATTTAGGTTACCATAAGGTAAATTACACGAAAACGCAGCTTCACGGATAAAAGATCCATTGTCCGGGAAGAATAGTTTTGGTGGATTTCCGTGCTTTCTGAATAAACATAAGCCAAAAGGTGCATTCTTCTGGCTGAGCCCATGCATTCCTCCATGCATGAACATCTTTTAATCACGGGAATGACTTTGTTGCTTTGCATGTAACAACAAGACCCCTCCCGGTGTTTGTTTAGGCGGGTAGCAGTGGTGGCAGTGGTCTGGTTGGTATGGGCAGTTTAACTTGATTAGAGTTCCTTCATGTGAGAATGACCAGCTCATTTCTTATCTCCGCGATACGTGGAGGCAACCGCAGCATCTGAAGTGCTCAGTAGGTGTGAGGGTTAATCGTCATGTAAAGATATGTTTTATACGTTTTGACATCCCTTCTGGGCTCTTTAAAGCTTTATCTTGTGCAAACTGAGAAATGTTAGTGTTTCTCATGTAAGTTCCAATAATGCTTTTTTTTTTTAAAGCATATGTGCATTGGTTGAGGTTCCTTTTAAAATAGCATTAAAAGAATGTGTATGTCTATTTGTACATCACACACATGAGAGAGAGAGAGAGAGACAGAGAGACAGAGACAGAGAGAGACAGACAGAGACCCATTGGGGAAGAGGTTTTTTGGCATCACTGGACTGTACACTTCAACCAGGTCGGATCATTGTGAATATCATAGGTCTCTCACTCTGAGATTGTTTTGCCCATCAAACAGCCACAGAGGGCATTGCCAAGTTGAACCATGTGTTTTTCTCCATGTCCCATCTTCTCATTTCAAGAAACTTTAAGTCTGCCTTCTGTGTATGAAGCCCACAGACATCACCCTCTTGCACTTTTTCCAGGCAACAAGGGCTGCCATCACTCAGCACTGCACGGACCTGGGAGAGTTGCTGGGCAAGGAGAACGATGTAGCCCTCATCATCGATGGCCACACCCTGAAGTACGCCCTCTCCTTTGAAGTCCGCAGAAGTTTCCTGGACCTGGCGCTCTCGTGCAAGGCGGTCATCTGCTGCAGGTGAGAAGGCGTAGGCTGCGCCCAGTCTGCGAGCTTGATGTGTCTGCGCTGTGGGCTTCTGGAGGAATCGAGGCACAGAGACTCTAGGCTTCAAATTCTATGTTAAAAAAAATGGACAAAGCTAAACAAAGACAGGAGTTTCTCTTTGACCGTTGATTCGTAGGTTTTTGATCAAAGCAGCAGGTGGCTTTTGCGCTTTTGTTTCTTGGCACTCTGTGAGGTGGTGGCATGTCCATTCAGGGTGGGTCTTCCCTCCCCACTTAAAGCTCCCCGAAAACACATTCACAGACACACCCAAAGACATGCTTAATTATAACAATAAGTGTTTCTTAACCTAGTCAAACAGACAATTAGAATCCATCATTGCAAACCCCCCCCCAACTGAAAGTCCTCATTGGTTCTTTATGGCATCCGAGAAGACTTTTGAGGGTGGATGTTGCTAACATTCCATTGACAACATATAACATGGAGGTCCACTTCTCTAGTAGGAGGATAAGAGGCCACCATAGGTAAAGGGCCCTTGACAGCCAGAAGAGCAACAAGCATGCTGGGAACCCAGTATTCTGTTGTCTCTTACTGTGTCTAAGATGCGCAGTTGCTAAGTGGGTGGGACCTGTCTTCCATGGGTTTTTCAAGACTTGGTTGGAAGTTATTATCGTTCTACCTGATCCATAAGTACTGTCTGGTCCCTTTCCACCTGCTGCTTGCATTGTTCATCAAGAAACAGTCCCCAGCTTGTCAGTGGCTGAAGCAAACAGTGGAACCAGCCTAGTAAACTGCAGCTCAAAACCAGCACACTAAACCCTTAAGGAAGCTTTCACGGGCCAATCAAAAATGTGTCCGTCTGGGTCTCCAGACTGCGGGAATAGGCTCCATCCTAGCTGCTGTGTACTGCTGCATACACATCCGGCTGCTGTGTACTAAAGAAAACAACATGTCTTCTCGCTTAGGCTGCCTTCACCTGGCTTTGTGTGTCCCACAGGTGCAAACCTTAGGTTAGCACAGGAAAGAGCTCAAACTTCAGTAGGCACCGAGAGCCAATTTCACATTAAATACAGTGACCATCTCCTACACAAAAGTGTCCATCAGAAAGATCCGAAGGGGTTTCCAGCATCCCTGCTCTCAGACATTTCTTGGCCGATGTCACACCTCTGATTTAAAAATGGCAGCAACAAAAACTGAATACACACTTTATAAACAAAACGTTCAGTTGCTTCGTCTGTGTTCAGAATTGTGAGCCAAATTTCACGGGTGACTTTTCACAGAAAGTTGGGCTTATTTCATCTTCCATGTTGAAAAGATAATCATTTTGAGTCATTCTTTTCTCTAAACACAGAAGAAAAAGTTCTGGGTTTTTTTTTTCTCAAAAAAATAGTTTTCTGGGAAATCGTTATGTATTTTCTTATTAGTATGGATTTTTGTAGATGGTTGAATGTTGCATAAGAATTATAATGTAATATAAAAATTCCCTTAAACTAAGATTTAAGTAGTGAGAAGAGGAATCTCACCCACCCCCACAGGTCCCCAGGGAGCCCAGCCACTCTCAAAGATCTCGTCTCTACACTGAAAAATGTCCCTGTATTCCAAAGGCAGTAGCCCCATAGAAACCCCCTCCAACCAAGCACAATTTGACCCCACTGTAGTCCCAGATACTCAGAGAACTGAGACAGGAGGATTGCTTGAGCCGAAGAGATCAAGTCAGTTTGTAGAGACGTGCAAAATCCATCTCAGTCGAGGGTCCTCCTTAGTGATGTCTGTGGACATTCAAGTGTGCCTGCCTCAACCGATACACGCTCAAATACCCACTCCGTAATATTTAGGTAAATGGGAATAAATTCGTCTTTATTTATATAATTTTTGACCTTGGAAGTCTATTACATATTTTGATTAAATTATACTCAATTTTGATAATTACAGTTTGCTGTACTCCAGTATTTTCTATGCAGTTAAAAACTTAACAAGGGCCTTTGTAGTCAGCAGGATGGGTGCCATTCAGTTTCCTGTCGGGATTCTTAGATGCTGCTCTATTGCTTGTTGACCCTGTAAAGCTCCACCCAGAGACAACTGCAGATGTAGGTTTGCTATTTGCACTGTACATTCTGGGTGTTGTGAGAGAACTGAAGATGTGTGATCTCTGCTCTTCCAGGTCAGGGTGTCTTAGCGTACCGGTGTTAATGCTTTGCATCCACTTTACATCCCAGGGCTTGGGCTCTGGCCTTCAGTGAGGCTCGTCATAAGCAACTGCCATGTTCAGTTTCTCATTTGACTTCTAGTTCCTTTTCGCATTTGTCGTTGATGATGTGTCCTGCTTTGCTTCCCTATTGCCTTGATGGAACAGTTGATGGAACCTGACTTGGGGAAAGGGGTTTATTGGACTTACGGTCACAGTCAATCATCAAGGGAAACCAAAGCAGAAACTCCAGGCAGAAACTAAAGCAGAGACCATGGAGGAATGGCGTTTAATCCCTTTCGTTTGTCATACAACCCAGGACCCCCTGCCCAGGGGTCCCATGCCCCACAGTGGACTGGGCCCTCCCCATCAATCATTAATCAAGAAGATGCCTAATAGACTTGCCCACATGCCAATTGGAGATAATTTCTTCAACTGAGGTTCTTTCTTTCCTGGTGACTCTAGTTTGTATCAAGTTCACAAACACTAACTAGTACGTAATTTCTCCATCAAAATTAATTATTGTTGTCATTGTTGTGTGTGAGAGTGAGAGAGGGGTGGACGGTTGCTTGCACCACAGTGCACCTGTCAAGGCCAGTGGATAAGTCCATAGAGTCTTTTCTCGCTCACCTTTACCTGGATTCTGAAGCTGGATCTCAGGTTACCAGGCTTGTGTAGCAGGCAGGTGAGCCATCTTACTGGCCACTGATGGCTCCTCCCTGAGGTGGTTTGCTTTTTCTATTTCTGTGACATCTCTATCACCTCCCTATATATCCCGCCATGTCTGCTGTATTTCTGGAAGCCTCTGGATATTTCCCAGAGCTTTGGTCACAGAGCCTGTGATGGCCTCATCTTCATCTCTTCTCCCTACATGCGTCCCCCACATCGGTCTCAGCTTTGCAGAGAACCACCCAGAGAGCTTTACAGGGTGGGGTGTAATGGGGGGAGTGTTCTAATGCAAATGTGCCAAATGATGAAGCCATTTTACTCCTAGGAATAGACACAAAAGAATTCAAATCAGGTACTCAAGCGAAAGCTTATATACATGTATTTAAAGTAGCATTGTTCATAATAGCCAAACTGTGTATACAACTCAAATGTCCATCGGTTCAGAAGTGAAGAAGAAGAATGGGGTCTATCTGTATAATAGTGTTCAGCCGTAGAAAGAAACGAGGCCCTGATACATGCTGCAATGTGAGGAACTCCAAACCTATGCCTGGCAAAGGGAGTCGATTGCAAGAGGTGGTATATGGTGCTATTCAAACCCTATGGAATATTTGTAGGGGACAAACCCATAAGCTAAACAGCTAGAAGTGAAAAAGAGGGAAGCTGCTTCATGAGTGCAGACTTGGCTTTTGAAATTGGTAAAATGTTCTGGATCTACATGCAGAGGATGGTTGTGTTGTGATTATGCTAAATGCTATTAGATGTTTATTCTTTAATGTGGGTAATTTTCTAAAGATTCATTTGTGTGTGTGTGTGTGTGTGTGTGTGTATGCACATGTGCACACCACATGTGTGTGGTACCTGCAGAGGGAATCTTATCTCATGGAGCTATGGTTACAGGCAGTTGTGAGCAGCTCAACATAAGTAAGAAGCCAGACTCAGGTCTTCTTGAGAACAGCAAGAGTCTTAACTATGGAGCCACCTTTCCAGCCCTGAAAGGGTGAATTTTATGTTCTGTGAATTTTTATCACAATAAAATCTGTAACTTGTGAATAAAAGAATTTACCTAATTAACTTAAATTTCACTGAGTTAAAAAGAATGAAATATAGGTCAAGTGAAAGAAAAAACGGTTCCTAGGCCATCCCCCCCCCCCCCCCCGGCACACACACAGAGGAAGCAGCCTGAACCTGAGAGCTTTACAGATTGTGATGGGCAGGCAGGACCGGGGGAGCCTTTTGTTGATATCAGTAGATGCAGCTTCACACACAAATTAGGAACCTTTTGCAAGACTGAGCCAAATACAAAGATTATGAAATTGAGGTAGGAAATTCAAGTAATTTCATCTGTTATTCCTTAACAAGCATCATGTTTGGTTTTTGGGTTTTGTTTTTTTTTTTAACAAATGAATAAATAAAAGCCTCAAAAATTGTTTTCTTGCACATGGTCTGAGATAGCAAGAAGACCCTGTGGCATGGGGAGCAATCTGACTAATGCCGGGGCCTATCTAGCTGGCTGTGCCTGTTACTTCAATCACACATGCATAATACTGTCAGTGTTCACAGTTTCACTAACAGTTTACCCAGTTCAGGGTTCTCCCTTTCTAGTTTCCGAGGATTTGTGGCTCTCCAGAGGGAGAATGTTGTAGAGAAAATGTGTAAGCCATTTTCATGTGTGCAAGAACGACTTCTCTGTTTTCTCTTCCCCCCTTTCCCCTTTTTCTTTGAAGCGCTTTGTTTCTTGTCAAAATGGAAATAAATTTCATAGCAGAGACTAGTGGGGGGTGGGCAGACTTTCGGCCTCCCGGGAGCATGCAGAAACGTTAAGTGGCTATGTCTCATCAGGAAGAGAGTCGTGAAAGGCCCATCAGTGTCTCCCATGTGAGGAAGTTAGCAATGGCCCCTCCACAGACCCCTGCAAGTGCAGGTGACGATGGTGGCCCCTCAGCAGTGCCTAGTTAGCCAGGGTGATGGATGACTCCAAGTGTCTGGGCAGGAGATGAAGTGGAGACGAGGCCCACAGTGGGGTTCACTGTGGACGTGCGTGGCAAGGATAGCAGAGGTCGTCATTTATATTCCTGCATGTGTTTAGACTTCCGTCTCTCAGGATAGATTTAAAAGTAAACGTGAAAAAGCTGGTGGGAAGCCACAGAACAGAGACAGCAGTGAGGACCACAAGGCGCACTGCATGTCTTTCTAGACTTTGGAGGTTTATTTCCCTACCTAAGAATTATTTATATTTCTCATAGAAAAGCAAATTATAAAATAGAGATATACAAAACAGAAGCAGCATTCACAGAAGTGACGCTGACTATCTGTTCTCTCTTAAGAATTGGGGCTATGGGGGTGTTGTCAGAAGTTTCTGTCCTGCCCGGTCCCATAGCCGTTCTGTCCCAAAGAAACACATAGAAGCTTATATTAATTATAAACTGTTTGATTTATTAGCTCAGGCTTCTTATTAGTTAATAAGAAACTCTTACAACTTAAATGAACCCACAATTCTTGTCTCTGTTTAGCCACATGACTTGATAGCTTTTCTCAGTGAGGCATTCTCATCTTGCTTCCTCTGCATCTGACTGGTGACTGTGTCTCTCTGTCTTTCCTCTTCCCAGAATTCTCTTAGTCTGGTCACCCTGCCTATACTTCCTGCCTGGCTACCAACAGATAGTGTACAAAAGCCTTATCCCACAGCAGGGGTGGGGAGTGAGGGGAGGGAGAGGGGTGGGAGGGAGAACTGTGGTTGGAAAGTAAATGAAACTTTAAAAAAAAAGAGTTGGTGCTATGATCTATACTCTGCCTGCAGAAAGATGTTTTCTTGAAGGGACACAGGTACAAATTGAAAGTGTGTGAAGTAGTAAATAGAAAACATGTTTGTAAGAGGCTGGATAATGAGATTGGGATGTGGGAAACACTGTACTTGCCTGCATGTTTGAGGCCCTGGGTTCAACACACATGCACACACCACTGAATAGTATTACACACACACACACACACACACACACACACACATGTGTGTGCACACACGCATACATGCACACACGCACACGCACGCACCGCTGAATAGTGTTTCGTTATTGTGACCAGTGCTGTAAAGACTTTTTACAGCTATACTTTTAGGGAGGACACTTGAGAATTTCCATGAGATGATAATGAGTCCAAGAGAAGCAACCTAGAAGTGTATCATAGACTTTGCGTCCTTCGCCCGAGGAAGTAAGGCGATTTAGAGCAAGGGAGGTGGCAGTAGCTTTGTCCTTGTTGGGGCAAACTTGGTTCTGTCTGTTTAATAGACAAGCCTGGAGTCTGAGAGCGAGTTCTATGACAAGATTGTGTGTGTGTGTGTGTGTGTGTGTGTGTGTGTGTGTGTGGTGTGGACATATGTATGCTATATGTGTATGCCAAACAAGATGTGTGTGTGTATGTGTGTGTTTATGAACCCACCACCACACAAAAATAAAACAGTAATCTAAAAATGGCAAGAATCACCCCCATGCTACCGTCTTGAGCAGAAGTGCCCAGCTTTGATTAGTTTAGTCAAACCTCATTCTCACAGCTGGCTCAGCCTCCTGTCATGTTCTGGACTCAAACCTGTCACTCACTCAGCCTGTGTCCAGAACCCTGAACATCTGGCCTAACTTTGATTATTTAGAAATGGCTTCTAGTTTGCTCTCTTCCCCCATTTAGCTTTTTACGTTAATGAATTCAGCTCAATAACAGGAAATCAGAACTCAAGGTATTTTGTGTGTGGTACCCTTCAACCTTCAAGTGACATACAGAATTATGTCAAAGCAGAGTTCAGACCCGGTAATTGGAATTGTATCACCAACCGTGTTTTCATTGGCCTGCGTGTTGGTAGGGATCCAGTCACACACTTGCAAAAATAAAACTTTGCTTTAGTCTCTCACATGGCGTGATTTCTCAGCAGTGTGTATGTCCGGTGTAAGTCAGCTTCCTGGTCGGCATTTCAATCTAAGGAGCATTAGTGACTTTTCCGGGCTATACACCGTCCTCTAGACTGTTTGTACTGTGGCTTGGTGTGGTTTCAGATTTGCTGATTATACGCAGTTATGGCAGAATTCATTGCTTGTCTTTTTTTCATTTAGTGCTAACACAGTATTATTTGCAAGGTTAAGGCAATTTTCTTTGCTAGTTTTTTGTTTTGTTTTGGTTTGGTTTGGTTTTTGGTTCTTAGTTTTTTGAGACAGGGTTTTTCTATAGCTCTGGGTCCTGTCCTGGAACTAGCTCTTGTAGACCAGGCTGGCCTTGAACTCACAGAGATCGGCCTGCCTCTGCCTCCCGAGTGCTGGGATTAAAGGCGTGCGCCACCACCACCTGGTTTCATCTTTGCTAGTTTTGATACTCTTCCGAGGCTGAGTGCTCTCAGATGGATTGTCTCTTGAACAAAAATCATTTTTAAAATCTGAGAATCTTAAAAGTATTTTCCCTATATACTTTACCAGTATATCTTCAGTGTAAAAATCACACCTCTTTGCATTTATTGGTCTGTACCAACATAACTCAAATATTTAAGGCATGGGAGGAACCCGAAAAGCTTTCATCTTTGCAGTATTAATCCAAACTAGGAAAAGGAATGATTTCTAAGTAGTTATTTCTGATGCTGAAAAATAAAAATTAATATTTTAGGTCTAAGAAAACATGTTTATAAAGGAATGATTGCTTTCATATTAAATAATTCCTACAGCAAATAATTAATACCAACCCCCTACAAGAGCAACTCTTGATTAGCTAGGGATTTTAGTTTCTTCCAACCAAATATTATAGATTTGGTGGGGTTTTGTTTTGTTTTTATTTGTTTTGTTGGCTGGTTTGGTTTTGTGTGTGTGTGTGTGTGTGTGTGTGTGTGTGTGGTTGTATGTGAGAAAGAAAGAGAAAGACAGAGACAGAGGGAGAGACAGACAGACAGAAAGAGAGAATCTGGGAAGATTTAACCTGGGACTTTGTGCAATGAGCTGTCCCCACCTACCCTCACTCACCCACTCCAGGAAAGTTACAAACTGTCACTGTGTTAAACTCAGAGGGAAACAAAAAACAACTTAGCATCTCAACTTGGTTGCTTATTTGTTGAACTGAGCAGAGTTATCATATAACTGACAAAAATATTGACAACTAGGGAAGATGGAGGATTGGAGAGGCTTGGGGCAGACACTGAGGTAAACAGGGAAGCCCAGGGGGACACTCCAGGGCGAGCGGTGGTGCTGGGGAAGCAGCTCTGGGAGAGCTCTCCCTGCTTGCTTTGGAAACTGTTAGGTCAGCTTCCTTTCTATGTTGGTCAGAAACCATAACCCTCCCATGACTGTCACACCAGGGTTTCTACACAGAAGCCAGGTCAAGAAGGACAAGCGAAGCCCGAAGCCCTTTCCTGAGTGGAGTAGTCTAGAAACTTCAGTGCTATCCACTGGCTCTGCCCTGTGTCCATGTGCGGAACCACGTGCGGCGCTACAAGAGCAAACTGGCACGTCCAAGCTTTTGCTGTGTTTTCCTGCTGCCTGGGTTCACGAGTGATGAGTTCATGGCTGCCTGTCATTCCTGACAGTGCTGCTTGCCAAATGAAACAGGGCGATTCCAGGCCAAACTGTGGTGCAAAACACTGAAGTAGAAGCTCCTAATATTGGGTAGTTTTTTTCTACTACAAAAGTGTGTGTGTGTGTGTGTGTGTGTGTGTGTGAGAGAGAGAGAGAGAGAGAGAGAGAGAGAGAGAGAGAGAGAGAGAGAGAACAGAGCTTAATTACGCATGTGGAATACGTCATGAATGTGTCTGCCCCAATTCCTGCCTTGTGTGACGTTCATACTTCAAGAGCATTTTTGTTCATTTTGTCCATTTCTGAGGAGGTTCAGGATGGGATTCATCAATACAAAAAGTTGTCGTCTTAACTTTCGCTATGGGAAAGTTTCTCCTCACAGCACTTTCTAGCTGAGAGAATGCAAGCCCTTCCTATATTAATTGGCCCCATGGAAGATTATGTTTTCCATTTTTTTGTGTGTACATCTGGCATGTTGTCTAATGTCCTGCTCGTAGAATTATTGACATGATTCCCTTTCCTGATTTCTCCAGCCACTCTGAGAACCACTAACCACTGGGCCTTCTCCATCCCAGACACTCTCACAGCGTGTGGCTTTCCTAGGATGCCCCAGAAAGTCACGTAGCGACATGAAGCCTGCACCCGCCACACACTTCATTGACTCAGCCTCTTATTTGAGATAACAAGGGAATGGTACTTAAGGATTCCCCACGTAAGTTTATTATTATTATTATCATCATCATCATCATCATAATTTAATGAAATCACCTTATTGTAATGAACTCAGGAACACCACACTGCTTGACAAAAGCAACCACTAAAACACACTAAGTAAATGCTCTATTTTCAGCTGACTCCCCCTAGGCCATAGCTTTCCCCAGTCGCTGTGGTAGATGAAGGAGCTAACTAAATTGGCTACATTTTGGGAGCCTGTGCTGGGCTCCTTTTCTGATAGTAATAAAGTCTTGTCTTTGTTACTGAGGTCCTGGAGCAGCAGAGGGAGCATGTCTGCTGAATGCCTGGGTCCCCATTGTTTTCTGTTTGATCAGTTGTCTGAGTTCTGCCAGGTTTCCAGGGTCGAATCTCCTGTGGTTTGCTCCCTGTCAGGCATACAAACGAGAGAGGGGAAGACAGACAGACAGACAGACAGACAGACAGACAGACAGACACCCCCTCCTCACACTTGTCCATCAAATTCTTGACACCTGGGTCATCTGAGAAATACAGCAGGCATTTGTTCTCATTCTAAGCAAGTGTTCCTACGAGTGTCTGTCACCACTTGGACACACCAGTCATTAAGACCAAAGTGGCCCAGTGTGGAGATAATCCCTGTACAAACACACAAGCGCCAGGCTAAATCTGTCTGTCAGTCCTTTGTTCATTCTTCCTTACTTTTGTTTGTTTTAATGGGTGGGTGGCATTTGAGGGTATTAGAATTTTAGAAATTAGTCCTGTGTTATCACAATATTTTTTCTTTTTTATAGATACTTGAACCTTATGGTTTTGTTTTCCTTTTAGAAAATCACGATAAACACACATTTAATTAATTTTCCTGAAATAGAATATAACAACAGTAAGAGATTAAAGGCTTCTATCTAAAATGTGAACGTGTGTGTGTGTGTGTGTGTGTGTGTACCTTTGAGCCCAGCGCTTCCAACTCCCGATACTCTGCATCAAGATAACGACACTGAATTATCAAACCCAGGAATCAATGTAAAGGAGATAGAATCAGTTCGAAAGGGGAATTTTTTGAATGATGGCCATTTTTAGTTTCTTTTTAGTGGCGAGAAATAGCTATTCATCCAATACACATGCACATGTGTGCTGATAAGATTGGAATAGCTGGAGTTTACATTTGGATCACTGTTCACTGCTCTGTCTGGAGACAATTCTGATGTTTCAGTTTTAGCTATGTGAGATATAACTTGGAGAGTGTAGTTGTCCCGCTGCTGTGGAATAATAGAATTAATCCCTCTTGTGTATTTTGGTAGCCGGATCTCACTTCTTTCCAGTCCTCTCTGCCCTTCCAGGTCTGCAGTGACCACTATGTCTTGGTTTTCTGCCCTTGGTTTCTTTCCCTTCACGGGAACAACTCCTGTTCTACCCACAAGGCTACAAACGACTGGACTTCATCCTTTATTAAGTGGCTGGATAAACCCTCTTTCAATCCACTCGTCTGTTGGTAGGCACTGTAACTTGGCTGTTTTGAATAGCTGCCGTAGACATGGGCATGCAGGCATCTCTACTATAACAATGTGCTGTTCTTTGGGCTTATTTATAGAGGGGATCATTTGGGAGTTCTTTTCTTTCCTTTTTTCTGGGATTTCCTGAAAAAAAATTCCTAATGATTTTCATAATGAGTATACTAATTTGTATTTCTACTAATAGAATTTCAAAGTTCCCCTTTCTCTGCTTTTTTACTTACTCTTTTCCTTCCTTCCTTCCTTCCTTCCTTCCTTCCTTCCTTCCTTCCTTCCTCCCTTTCTTCCTTCCTTTCTTTCTTCCTTTCCTTCCTTCCTTCTTCTTTTTTGTCGTTTGTTTGGTTGAAACAGGGTCTCGCTCTGTAACCTCCTTAAGGAGCCCAGGCTAACCTCAGACTTGCTATGACTGTCCTGCCTCATCTCCCAAGGACAAGGATCACAGTGTGAGCCACGTCTCCTGGCTCTAATTTCTGTTTTTATGAATGCAGGTGCTTTAGCTAGGGTCAGGCAGGCTCTCACTGCTTTGTTAACGTGCCTTGATGGTGATCAGGATGAACTTCTGTCCTACAGTACTGTAATTGGATTTAGTTCACTTCTGTCCTGTAGAACTGTAATTCGATTTAGTTCAGTTCTATCCTATAGAACTATAATTCAATTTAGTTCACTTCTGTCCTATAGAACTGTAATTCGATTTAGTTCAGCAACTGTGAACATAGCAAATAATGAAATGAATTAGGATACAGATCAATCATAAGCCATGAGTTTAAAATATTTATCATTAGGAAAGGTAAAGAAATGAGCCAGATTTTCCTTTGCGTGTATGTATTTTATGTCCTTGATTTGAAAACTGCTACCAGGAATCTTCAATATGAGTCTGTGGTTTGGTGCCTGGCATCTCTAGGCTTCTCCCTCAAAAGCATCACAACATGTCTGGTCCCAATATCATACACATTTAGATCATGTAGAGAAGAAGCATAGTCTTAACCCCACCCCATGGACCTTCTTCTGTTCTGTCTTTTCTATGAAGCACTTGAGGCTATGATGTTGATAGTGGTAATCATGATGGTGTTGATGATGATAGTGACAATTATTGTGATGATGATAGTGGTCGTGATGATGATGGTGATGATGAAGGTGATGGTGGTGATGATGATAATAATTATGATGATGATGGTGCCTCTGAGCATATGCAGAGTAAGATCCTAGAAAGCAAATTCATTACCCCAGTTTATACTCTTCAAAACTAAGACACAGAAGAGCTGTGTTTTCCCTGAAGTCCTGTCTCCATTAGCAAATGATTCCAAGTTGTCTGTCACAGTTTGAATCTTAACTCCTCAAAGCCCATGTATTAAAGGCTTGGTCACCAGCTTGTGGCACCAGTAAGCGGTGGTGGCATCCTTAGGAGGTGGGGTTTAGTGGAAGGAAGTTCGATCAAGGGGAGCATGGCCTCGAAGGGGATGTTCTGGATGCTGGCCCTCCATGTATGCTTTGCTTCTCAGTGGCCACAAGGTAAACAGCTGTCCTCCATTGCATGAATGGGCTCCCTTCCCTTAGGGTGACACAGTAAGGCAGAGTGACTAAGGGCTCAAATGTGAGCCAAAATCTTTCCCGCATGAGTTCATTAGCTCAAGCATTTCTGTCGCAGCAACAAAAAACTAACTAACACTGAGTTCAAAATCTGGCTAAACAACTTTAAAGCTAACGAAGTTGAAGGCTTTTGAGTGCTTTAGTATTATAATGGTTTGAAGAAGGCAACACTGTAATGGTCACGTTAGAGTCTACGTGTGACACTCTGATCATGCTTCAGATTAGCAATGATGAGGCCTTTAGGATATAGTCTAAGTCTCTGGCACACTTGTAAGTATTAAAGAAAAAAAACAAGAACTTCCTAACTTTCTGGAAGATACTATGATTCATATTCAAAGTTATTAAGCAGTAAATCTTAGGGAAGCTGGTATTCAGAGGACCGAGGGACAACTAAGGTTACTCTAAGGTGGGTGTGTCAGAGCAGAGCCTGGAGAGGGGACACAGTGCCAGTGTTTGGTGCGGTCTGTTGTCACCTGCACAGGGTGGTACAATTCCTCACTAGAAGAGGATCCTTCCTGCCCTCTCTTGTGAGGAACCACAAGAATGCCTGTCTTCCAGGTGCTGCAGTGGGCTGCACCGTCTCGAGATGTTTTGTCTGGGACTATGGAGTGTCTAGGATCATGTAAGAAGTCCCTCCATGCAAGTGTCCTTTCAGGACATGGGGATGAAAGATGCTTTCTCCCATAACTCAGTCCTTCTGGGAAGGCAACTTAGAAATGTAGAGGTGTAGCAGCAAGGTTTTAGGGTTGGCCAGACTTGGAGAATCCTCTCTGAGAAATAAGCTTACTTGCTGAGGATCATGTGCCACTAATGGCAAGGGTAGACCAAGGACCTAGAGGGATCAGATTATTCATGAGGAGGGATATGAGGGCTGGTTCTGCCCATGCTGCATCTGCAGACCACAGGCAGTGAAGACGAGCCTGATGCCAAGCCTAGGGCTCCGCAGGGCTCGGGCATTAGTAAAGTCTTCACTACTGTTTTGATCAATTCGAGTTTCTTTAATACGCTCAGCGTTTGTGTAAATAAAAGGGTTGGAAAGCAGGATGGGAGAGGATGGGGATACTGTGAGCAAGAAACAGTAGCTTTGCATGTATTTCCTTGCAAAAGGGTCCTTTGAATTCTTGTCTTTAAAGCCCTGCCACTCCAACAAAGGGGAGTTGTCATTTGATGAGAGCAAAATAAGGAATATGCTCGTGCAAGCTGTTGTGTTTAGTTTGCTGTGCCTCATCTTCCATCAAAACCATCCTCAGATCGACTTGACACATCTTGTCTTAACATAAGTCCAGCAGACTCTTGAAAACCAGAGTCAGTAATAGTTGTAAAAGATTCTCTCCTTTCAGCTTGGTTTATTTTGCCAGGGAGCTTCTCCCACCTGACAGCTTCTCCCTCCTCACAGCTTCTCCCTCCTCACAGCTTCTCCCTCCTCACAGCTTCTCCCTCCTCACAGCTTCTCCCCCCTCACAGCTTTTCCCTCCTCACAGCCTCTCTCACCTGACAGCCTCTCCCACTCCCACCTGACAGCTCCTCCCCACCTGACAGCTCCACCCCATCTGACAGCTCCTCCCCCACCTGACAGTTCCTCCCCACCTGACAACTTCTCCCCATCTGACAGCTTCTCCCCACCTGACAGCCTCTCCCACCTGATAGATCCTCCCCACCTGACAACTTCTCCCCACCTGACAGCTCCTCCCCACCTGACAACTTCTCCCCATCTGACAGCTCCTCCCCACCTGATAGCTCCTCTCCCACCTGACAGCTTCTCTCCCCACCTGACAACTTCTCCCCACCTGACAGCTCCTCTCCCACCTGACAGCTCCTCCCCACCTGACAGCTTCTCCCCACCTGACAGCTTCTCTCCCCACCTGACCGCCTCCCTACCTGATATCCCCCCAGTGAGAGCTTACCCCCAATGGAGGGTCCCCCCCCCCGCCAGAGCTTTTTCTTACCTGAGAGCCTCTCCCCCTGACAGTCTCTCTCTCCCTGACAGGTTCTCTGGGCCTGCATCATTCTCTCCTGCATATAGCGATCTAATTATTGATATTCCTATCTCCACTATAGAATTTCTATCTCATTAGAGCAGGGATTTTTTTTCTCTTCTGTCCTTTGTCCTATCCCTGGCAACTAGAATGATGCCCCACTCCAGCCTTGATTGTACTGGCTGAGGCGTCATCCATGGGTGACAACCACTGACGTATGGTGAGAATGAGGGTGGCTGTCACACGGGCAGGGAAGTCATGGTGTCAGACCCACCCTCCCTCTCTCTCTTTTTATCCTTTTCTCTTCAGCATCTCTGCTCCTCCATCCTTATCCTTCTATTCTAGGAGCCTGCCATCCATTGTTAGTGGGGGAAAAGCCTCTTGTGTCTGAATTTACATTCTACGTGATAGCTGGGTACTAGGAGAAAACAAAACATTGACCCCCCCCAAATGGACAAATACTTTTTTCGAACTCACATTCTTTATTTTTTCATATTGCCATGTCATTTCTTAAGGGGACTTCGACTTCATCTGTAGCTGTTACTATGGAGTTACTCTCCAAACCAGTTTGGTTAACTACTGTGTGCATACATGGTACTGGCTGGAGTCAGTGAGTCATGAAGGGCAGGAGGAGCAAGCTCGAGCCAACACTCAGGTCTTCAAATTTGGGTGAAAGCGGGGCCTGATCATCAGCAGACACAATAGGAAGCTGAAAAACTGTGATCACTGAATGGCGGCGTAAGATATTTGTTTGTGATGATAGCTTCAGTAGCTTTATTGCTATGCATATGTCATGGACCACACACACTTCACACACTTGAAGTCTGCAATCGAATCATGTTTACTCTATTAATAGACCTGTAGCTATCGGTGCCATCCATTTTAAAACATTTTAAAAACTCAAGAGAGGGAGAGGAAAGAGGGAGTGGAGAGGAGGGGAGAGGAGAGGAGAGGAGAGGAGAGAGAGAGAGAGAGAGAGAGAGAGAGAGAGAGAGAGAGAGAGAGAATGATTATTTGCATAGGAAGGCATCACAACATGACTCTTAGCAAAGAAGTCAACCACCACGACCATGCAGAGTCCCTGTGACATGAAATGCCCCAAATAGACAAGTCTATAGAGACAACAGAGATCAGCAGCTACGTAAAGCCCAGGAACAACAGGGTTGGGGATCTGGCGTGACAAATGGGTCTAGGTTTCTTTCTGGTCGGAGGTAATGGGAAAGTGTTCTAACAGGACCAGTGAGATGGCTCTGTGGGTAGAGGAGCTGGTGGTCATTCCACACCGAAGAACTGGACTTTAATGCCGGAGACTCACAGGGTGGAAGGAGAGAACCAGTTCCTGCAGGGTCACCTGACCTCCACGTCCCAAGTGCTGGGATTACAGGCCCGTGCCACGATGCCCAGCTTCTTTTCACTTCCCTATGGCATCATTTGCTGTGCAGAATCTTCTCTTTTTGTCGAGTCTCAGTTTATTTCCCTTTTCTCTTACCGTTTTCATCTTTGATTTTGTGCCCAGTAAGTCTTCTCTGGAACCAACGTCATGACAGGTTCCTCTGTTCTCTCCCAGGAGTTTAGCTTAGAGTTTCTAGTTTAGTTCCTCCATGTGATCATTTGCTCAGTTTCGAATCACTTTTTATATATCATGAAAAGCATGAGGTTCCAACTTAACACTTTTCCGTGTGAATATCCAGTACCGTGTTGCAGATAGTGGCCTTTCATTTCTGAATAGTCTTAACCTGGTATACATTCATTTTTTTCTTTTATTTTTGAGATTATAATATAATTAAATTATATTTCCCCTTTCTGTCCTCCTATACTTCCCTTTCAAATTCATGGCCTCTGTTTTCATTAATTGCCATTAAATGCATTTTATGTATATGTATTTACATATAAGTTTCTAAATCTAACCTGCTCAGCCTGTATAATGTTAGCTCACCTGTGCATGTTTGCAGGGCTGACCATTTGGTTCTGGATAACCAGTTGTTGTGCCCTTTCCTGGGTAAGACTGCTTCTCCCTCTCCCCTCATTCCCTAGTGGCCTGCATTCCTTGTGTAGGGTTGACCTCCTCGTCTTTCCCTTTTCCACTCCAGCGAGCCTATTGTTGTTGTCTTTGTCCAGCTCATGTTGAGGCATTTGTGTTGGTGGGAATTTATGGGCTGTGTCTTCTGACATTCTAGGAGGTACAGCAAGCTCCCTACCTGGTACTCTGGCTCTTACCATCTTCCTGCCTCCTCTTCCACCATGGTTCCCAAACTGCAGGTGTAGAGAGGATGTTTTGCACTCCACCATTCTGCATTTTCATTGGTTGCAGTTTTCCATAATGGTTTCCATCAATTACAAAACAGCGTTTTCTTGATGAGGGGTGAGGACCACACTCATCTGTAGGTGTGAGGACGAACATTAAGAGTGCAGTTATGGATTATACAGGATTAGCAAAGTGGTGGTTGTAGGTTCTTCAGGATCCATGACTTCATTAGCCCTAATTAATGGGCTAGATTTCCAGTACCAGACATGATTGTTCTTTTGCTCAGTTCTTAAATCCAATCAGAGAGATGTTAAGGTTTGTGTGTGCTACTTCAGCCTTAGGGTTATTGTGCCATGGTGGTCCTTGTACCATAGGCATCACAGCTGAGTGGGACTTTTGATGACTTCCTTCCTGTGGAAGCTTGCATAATGAATTCTGGTACCATGAAAGCTGGTCCCTCAGGGAAGGGACATACAAGTCAGTTCCTTCTCCAGGTTCTCTGGGCACTATTTCTGAGGTGCTTGGTGTCTTCAGCAATAGAGGCTCACCTTCTACCTCTGGGGACAATCAAGGGCAATAGCAATCAAAAGCCTGTTAATTTTGGAAGTCTCTTGAACAACCTGAAGAACAACTCAAAAGAGGACTTTTCATGCCTGGTGTTGGGATTCTTGTTAAGTGGTCTTTGGCTCTTGGAGGAAGCATTTTTATTCCAGAAAGTCTTATCTATTTAAACAATATATGGATATCTATACACAGATGTACTTAAACTATAGCTTTGCTTAATCATATTATTTCTTGTGACTTTTTCCAAACATCCTTACTGGTATTTAGCCTTCCTCTCTCCTCCTCCTATATTTATCTCCATTCTCCCTCCCAAATTAGAGCCCTCCCCTTTCCCATTTCCTGAATCAATGACTTATTCCTGCTATTTCTCTCTCTATGCCCCTACCTCAGCAATGGTCCCTTTTGGTTTTCTTGGTTTTCAGGATTTATACATTCACACCTGAAGATCTGGAGTTGGGAACTCTGATGAGAGAGGACTAAGATGCTTGCCTTACTGGGTCTGGGTTACCGCTGTCTTAGTCAGGGTCATGAGTGCTGTGAGGAAACACCATAACCAAAACACATTGTGGAGAAAAAGGTTTATTTGGCTTGCACTTCCACATCACAGCTCATCACTAAAGGAAATAGAACAGGAACTCAAATTCCATGCAGAGGCCATGGAGGGGTGCTGCTTACTGGCTTGCTCGTCATGGTTTGCTCAGCCTGCTTTCAGAACAATGAGCCCAGGGATGTCATTATCCACAATGGGCTAGGCTCTCCCTCATTAATCACTAATTAAGAAAATGCCATACAGGCTTGCCTACAGCCCCATCTTACCGAGGCATTTTCCTAATTGAGGTTCCCTCTTCTCAGATGACTTTTGTTTGAGTCAGGTTGACATAAAAGTATCTGGCATACTCTCCAATAGGTTCTAGCTGTAAAGGAAAATGAAACCATAAACTTGGCAGGGAAATGGATGGAATAGAAAAGACCTAATTGCTATGCATTTTTAAAAGATCACTCTTAAGTGCATTGTGGGAAGGGCTTAAAGGGGGCCAGAGCAGAGGAGTATACAATTGACAACAGCCCATGTGTTGGATATTACAGGAGACACTGGACCTCTGGTAATGAGCAAGTCAGACAGCCAAAACCTGTGACCAGATGCATGCTGTCATCAGAGATGTTCACTTGGTGGTATCTAACAGCTGCAACTTTGCCAGGGCGTGGCAGACTGACTGAGGACTTTGCTGACATTGGGTCATGGCGGCTTGAGTTAGTGGTGGCATGGAGTCACAAAAAGTGAGGTCAGGAAGGGGGAGCTGACAAGAATGGCACTAGTGGTTGTTCAGGATTTTGATAGTAATGCTAGTTAAGTCCTGAGGATGAGCTAGGCTTTCTGCTGAGCTCTGTCCAGGCATTATTTTATGTGACACTCAGAAAGTGACCCAAACCTCCAAACTGAGGGTAGCACCTTCATTGGCCCAAACCTCTGCTTAGGGAAGCAAGTCACTCACTCTAGACCCCAAAGCTGTAAAGCTTGATAAATACAACAGTGCCTTTTATCAGTATAATGAGTTCATTCTACATTGTTAGGTCTTTCTGAGCAGCACTGAGATAAATAGCAGTTCCAATCAAATACCCAATAGCGAGGGAAAACTCAGCTAAAACAAAACCACTGTGGCCCATACCTTCAGAGCACGCACAGTGACAGCCACAAGTTCCTTCCGAAAAGTCAGCCCTAACCTGATTGTTTCTGGTATCCTTGCTTCTAGTCTTGTAGCTCATGCCAGGCATCTGGTTCCTCAAGTTGTGGCACACACCTAATGCATAGAGGTATTATTTAAAAGTTGAAGTGAAGCCTGCTTGCTCTTGACACATCCTTCCTCCCATGATGCATTTCTGATTGATAATACTTACAAGTCCAGGCTGAGGAGGAAAAGGAAGTAGTGATTATGCATCAGTAGGCAAGGGTCGGGGGAGTGGATACAGGAAGGCTTTGCTGTGTGTGTGTGTGTGTGTGTGTGTGTGTGTGTGTGTGTTCTACAATTATGTCATGTGTACCCTAGGACCTGCTTTCCTCGTGTGCTGGGTTTCACAGCAGAATAATGATGTTAAGAAAGTCGGGATGAAATTACCATTTTGACATAAGGGAGAGCAAATATTTCAAAACTTGGTGCTTACTTAACAAATGAGAAATATCCAAAATGTGCCAAAAATGACAGAGACAACTGACTTCCTGGGCAATTACCCAAATTCTAGTTCGCGATGTAGAGTCAACCAACTTTGGCTAAGGCCTAACATAACTGATATGCCATTATCAAAGGCAAGAATCTTTCTTAGAATTATCCTACCTTGTCTTGGCAAGATAAGAAAATCCGGTTTCATATCTTTGTCAGTAGTTGAGGTATGGGCTTTTCTTAACCCAAAGGCCAGTTCTGCCAAGAAGACAAGCTCCCAATGGGGTGTCTTTGGTACTCAAGGTTCTCTTGGGAGTATTCCCTTCTCAGATCTTTGACGGAGTTGAAGATTATAATGGTAATTACTCTCTACATTATTTAGACTCCTTGAGATAGAGTGTCTGGTAAAACTTTTGTTCTCAATACTGTTTGTTACATTTATTATTTGTTATTATTGTTTATAGTTGTAGTTAGTTTAGTTCTGTCTTATTTAGACAAAAAAGGGGAGATTTAGAGAGAACCCGCACTTTGGGGGCGAAACGACCTTCTTCCTGTCTATAAATTGGGGTTCAAAAACGCTGGTAAACCCTACTTCCTGTCTCCTATTTCTGGGCCTGGCGGGAACTTCGGTTGCGTTAGTGTGCTATTTATATTAAAGTTTCTTTTATTTTATACAAAAAAAAAAAAAACTTGGTGCTTGCATATGTTCCTTGAGTTGAAACAAGTCCTGAGTTGTTAAGTTTATTAGGGAACTTCTTAATATTTCAGTGTCTGGGACATAAAAAAATATAAATAACTACTAGGAATACATGGGTTTTTACTTACTATTCCATTTTTTTTTTTTAATTTTGCCCTTATTTTTAGCCCTAGCATCCTGAACCTCCGGTTTGGCCATGAGTGATGACTGATAAACAAACTGAGCGCCCATTTGCTTTTTCTCTGCCACTAAATAATTAACAATTTCTTTTTGTGTTTTCTTGGCTGATTTTGTGGTGCTTTGTTCTGCTCCTGATGAACTGTTAACACTGCCCTGAAAAGCAAAACAGAGGCTGCCAAGGAGCCAGCAGCAACTGGGGAAGATCTGCCGAAGTCACCTCGTGAGACATAAAATGTGAATCCAAGGAAGGAAGCCAGGGCTTCTGTGTCTTTTTAGCCAAGAGCAACAAAGATTAAGTCACCAGTAAATTGTTTTAAATCGAGGTTTCACGTTTTTATTTCAAAGGGAATATTTATACACACATGTTCTTTTACTGAACGACAGCAAGGCTGTCTGTTCTAATTAGCTTCTGGCATTGCTTAGAAACGGACAGACTGCCATCTGTGGCAGACAGACAGACAGACCCTGCTGCCACACAATGGTAGCGGGAGTGGAAGGGAATGGGCCTCTCTCTGTTCAAGTGGCAGAACATTCCTGCCTGCGTGTGGACACTCGGGACGGTTTCAGTGAGCCTTTGCCCTGTTCTCGTTTGAATTAGGACTACAGTAAAGGGCTCCTGGGTGGCTTGGGGATGTAGTGCCCCCCTGGGATTTCATGGTGGACAACTGAGATCTCATCCCCCAAACCAGTGCAAGAAGGAATTTGGTGCCTGGCTCCAGGCCTTCCATTTGGAATGTCTTTTCACTTTTACTTTTCAAGTCTAGCACAGCCCAAGCCTGACTGTCTGGTCAGCCTGCACACTCCCTTAGGGACTGGCCAGATGGGTCAGTTCACTCTCAGAAGGAAAATCAGACTTCTGTTCCCTGCAGTATGATGAGCTCTCTCAATGCTTTCCTAAGGAGATTGCAGCTGCGCTTCCTCCCTGTGGACAGTTAGTGAGGAGAACGCTCAGAATTGGGGGCCCCTGTGGGTGGGCATGTGTCTTGTGTAACTATTTCCTGAGGTAAGCAAACATCTCTTCATCTCAGACTGGGTACCAGAAACAGGTCAAGGAAACAATTCCACTCAAGGGGAACTTGGTGAGCAATAATTCAAGTTATTACAGGAGCATGGGCAACTTACCAGTGGCTATACCACTGAAGACAGTGGTTCTCCCTGCAATCGAACACATTCTCGGATAGTGGTAAAGTCTTGTGAGACTCTCTTTCGGTGGCTGTCTGATCCTTGGGGACAGGAACGACCTCATGAGCCTCCAGCTACCTCCATGATAGGTGATTAAAGAACTGAATCTTCTGTGTTTCGTGCAGTTATCCTGACTGCCAGGAGAAGAAATGGCTTCTTCTACACAAGGAGTTGGACACCAAACAGAGCCCTAAGAGGTCTCCAAGTCTCCATTCCTCATTGCCCCACCACACAGTGTCTGAGGATCAAACTCAGATCTTCATGTTTGTAAGGCAAGAGTTTTACCAACTGAATCATCCCCCAACCTGTTTCTTGCTTATTGATGAGAGTTATGGCCTTCAGCAAGCTCTGTGTTGTGGCCTTACTGAACTCAAACTTCATGAGCCTCCTCCTAGTAAATGCTTACAAAACTTTGTGCCATGTCTCTGTCCCAGTCTTAAAACTGGAGGCAGAGGCCCTGGTTTTGAAAGTTCAAGCCTTGTGTGTACTTGAAGAAAATAACCTTATTGAAATATAAGGCATATACCAACAGCTCAGCCATTTAGGTGTGTGGTTCAATTCTTGATAATCCCCTTCCAGAAATACACACCCTCATCTCAAATCCATTCTAGAATACTTTCATCACCTCAGAAAGAAACCCTGTGGTACTTTGTAGTCTCAGCCCTAAGCAGTAACTTACCTACGTTCTGGCTCTATGAGATGCAACCATTTAAGCCTCCCGCGCAAAGCAAATCCTATAGCCAGTAATATTTTTCATATGGCTAATTTTCTGTTAAATGTACCTAGCATATTTTATTTATCTGTTTGAAGGCTGATGGACAGTTGGATGATTCCCAGCTTTTCTTTCTGTGAACATCTGTGAGCCAGTTTTTGTGTGGATGTCTTCTCATTTCTGCCAGGTGTATGCCTATCAGCGTATTGTGCTGCCAAACTGGTCCTGCAGCCACCATCCCCCTTCCCACTAGTGTGCAGGGTTCCCTCGGGTTGTCACCACCGCTGGTTGTTGTGTATATTATTATATGGTAATGTGACATAGCCTGTGACTCTCAGGTTAATGGCCATCGTGTTGGATGTACCCTTGGCATCTCACTGAGGAAGCCACGGATCGGAACCCTGTAGCAGTGCCTACCACTAAGAAATGACTCTCTTTCCTCTGGGTGGCTTTGGGTTGTCTCTCTCTTACTGGGGACTCTGAAACTAGGCTGTACTCTCAGAGCGCTCCCTGATGAAGGCCCATATGGGAGGTCCCCATTTCCTAAAGTGGGGTCTGCGTTGCCGAGGACAGGAACTCCAGGACTGGCCTCAGCCTGGTTCCTGTTTTCACTCTGATGTGTTCATACATCCCATGTGTGTCACGTGCTTTGAGGCATCTGACCTTCCTTTCCCACGAGTCTCTTTGACATAGTGACTCTCTGCCATCTGGAAGAGACTTTTCCCAGACTACTACAGCACTTACTAATGTGTGGACATAATGTATTGTTTTGTGTTAGTTAGGACTGATGTTTGTACACACAGAGAATGCATGTGGTGTCAAAGCCACAATAAAACATCCTTCTTAGTCTCCGACCAAGGAACCCTTCTTTACCGAGCCTGCAGACGGTCTGCACGCCTCAAATCATATCCTTCCTTTGTCTTTAGTTAGCTACTTCCATTATCTTCATTGTGCCGTAATAATAAAACATTTTATCTCTATTCCTTATTTACTTAGTGAAGTGTGTGTGCACACACATGTGCACATCCACAGCATGCATTTGGAGGGAAGGGGAGAACTCACGGAAGTCCATACTCTCCTTCCACCATGGTGAGACCCAGGAATTGAACCTGGGTCATCAGGCTTGGTAGCAAGCACCTTTACCCCTCCCTGCCCCCAGCCCCTTCTCCATATTTTTTTATCCTATCTGTTAAAGGCATATAAATGGAATTGTATTGTTTTCTACAATTCAGCTTTTTTCACCGAAGGTTCCTGATGTTTAATCCATATTAATTTATTTAGTCGTGGTTCATTCACCTTCACTGCTGCAGAAATTCCATTGTCTGATGACTAGAACAACTTATTATTATTCTCCTGGCAATAGATATTTGGCCTGTTGCCAGACTTGGGCTTTTCCATGCAATGTGGATTACAGAAATAGTAAAAGTCTCCTTGTACAAATATTTTTCTAGTGTGTAGTGTGTGGGAGTAGAAGAGCTTGGGAGTGGAGAACACACATGTTTAACTTCATGAGATGATGCAAAAATTATATCCTTGAGCGAGTGTGTAAAAGGTATTTAGTGTGAATTCTTGCCTGGATTACTGTAAGGGTTTTTCGGATCGGGCTATGAAATGGTGTCTCCTGGTTTTCTGTCCCTCTCGTTGCTACTGAAATGACTGACTGTCTTCAGCAGTGACACAGTGGTTTTACAGTAGTGGCCCTCATTCTACATGAATCAAATACACAAGCTTTTTTCTAGTTACCATTTGGCCATAACTTCTTTTCCTATCTTTTCACATTAGAATTTTCTGAATTCTTTTAAAATATCTCTTAGCTGGAGTTTGGTTGTTGTTGGAAGATCTGTGTAGCTAGAGACTTGTGTCCGCTTGTGCAAGGTCTGTGCTGATTACCAGTGTCCGGGGTAGATAGTAAAGGAGAGGGGAGGGTTTGTAGCTGCGGTGCTGAGCAACTTTCTAAGACGCACCAGGATTCCCACCTCTGCGTAATCACCAATGATGGTATGGGTTTAGCTGCATCGTTAGGTTCTGTTACTTGGTACACTTGATCTTTAAGAGCTGGAGATTACCGGAGTGGGCCTATGCTACTGCTTAAGCCCTTTAAATCTGGGGGGTGGTAGGCTGTGCCTGGGAATCCAACTTGGTGTGCATGCTCAGCTTGTACAATTCTCTGGATCCTATTTCTTTTTTTTATTATTATTTTTACTTAAAAATTTCCACCTCCTCCCCTCCTCCCATTTCCCTCCCCCTCCCCCCACCCCTGTCTCCTTCCCTCTCTAGTCCAAAGAGCAGTCAGGGTTCCCTACCCTGTGGGAAGTCCAAGGTCCTCCCTCCTCCATCCAGGTCTAGGAAGGTGAGCATCCAAACAGACTAGGCTCCCACAAAGCCAATGCATGCAGTAGGATCAAAACCCAGTGCCATTGTCCTTGGCTTCTCAGTCAGCCTTCCTTGTACGACACCTTCAGAGAGTCCAGTTTGATCACATGCTCCATCAGTCCCAGTCCAGCTTGCTTTGATGAGCTCCCATTAGATCTCTGGATCCCATTTCTACCACAAAACTAATCTGTCAATCAATCAAGCCACGTAGGTTGTTTAAAGTGAATAGAATTTGATGGGCTGCTGTTTATTTGAAAAGGAAGAGGCTGCACACTAAGAGAAGCAGGTGGCCTCTGGGAACCTGGAGTGGTCCAGGTGACTTCTGGCATGATCATGGAGATCTCGCCTCCATAGCTATGTGGATGTGAATTCTTCCACGGCAATGTAAGTTTGGAAGGTGATCCAGCTAATTCAGTCTGTGTAATGACTGGAGTTTGATGCCAGGAGATCTTAAGGATAAAACCTATCCTGATGAAGTATAAAATGGGGATTTTTTAGATGTTTGCCCACCTTTTAAATGTGAAATGGTATTTCCCAGTTCTAATTCTGTATTTTTCTACTTGCTAACGAGATGACAGAAATCCTGGTGGCATCTTAGATAACTGCCCCAGCCAGGCATGGCGGTGCACACCTTTAACCCCAGTACTCAGGAGGCAGAGACAGGCGGCTCTCTGTGAGTTCAAAACTATCCTGGTCTACAGAAAAAGTACCAGGGCAGCCAGGGTGGTTATACAGAGAAGTCCTGTCTTGAAAAACCGAGAAATAAAGAAGAAAGAGAGAAGAAAGGAAAGAAAGAAACTTCCCTATGCCACACTGATAAACTCATTTCTCCCCTTTCCTGTTTACCCCAAACACTCACCGGCCACCTTACAATGTGTATGTAAAGTTACTGATAAGCAGATGCTGTTATTACGTCCTATGGCGACTATCCTGTGCCTTGGAGAAGATCCTGTGACACTAGCTGAGCGGTTTCGGAAGATGGCTAGCACAGGTGTGGAGTATCTGGGAGACAGCTCTAGCAGTGGCTGTTGAGCCCAGAGGAGCTGAGAAAACATGACCTGAGGGTTAGCTGGGCAGGCAGCTGGTGAGCACAGAGCCTGGAGCAGGTCTGTCTGGTGTTGAATGGGAGCCAGGGCTGGAGGGGACGAAAGTCCTACCTCAGGGCAATGTAAGTTATCAAATCTGTGAGTTTTCATCATGGACTAGCTGCTTTCTAAAAGAACAATGTGTCCCTCCCGTGCTGTTTCTCCATTTCACAAGCTGACTTTGGCATGTGGCCCCATGGGACCTACCTCTAATCCTTGGGCTATTCTATTAGATAAGGGAGACACATAAGTGGCTATTATGTTGATGGTCTCCTTCAATAGGAATATCTTGTACTGGGAACAGATTAATTAATGAAGACATGTCTGTGTCTTTAAGGTGTCACAGGACCAATGGCACAGCTTGAGTCCTCAGTCTGGACAAGAAATATGAAGGCCAGCCGGGCG
>NC_022019.1:5585702-5603056 GCF_000317375.1 Microtus ochrogaster
ATATGAAGGCCACATTCCTTTTGTTTTATACCAGTGTAGGGTACCAACTGGCTTTCCTTGTGTCCACTTATCATAAACAAACATCACCAGAAAAAGACTTACGTGCCACACTATGCCCTGGGTGCTAGAGCAGAAACATCACACAAAGACCACATGTTCAAGCACTCTGAAGAAACTGAGATAAAATGCTACCTACTTCATTATTATCATCTCTGAAGGTCATGGTCACCCTTAAGGAGGCTTCCTCCTCCACCAACCAGAGAGTACAGGGGAGCTGAAGTAGCCTTGTCACTGCAAGGCTTCTTCAATCTTCCAGTTAACCATTCTGCATTCTACCTCCTGTAGAATGGTCACATATCTGGGAAGTCTTGCCAGAAGTCAAAGCTCAACAGTGAGAATGGGCCTAGAGGTTATCCACAAACTCTGAGATCAGGGTTAGGAATGGTGACGTTGGCCACAGTGTTGTGTAAGTCTTCTTCAGACCTTTGGTTCAGTTTGTTCTGCCCAGGCTTTCTGAAGTGAGTGTTCCCAGAACTGAGAGAAAGCATACCATACAGAGACTGTTCTTGTCCCTCAGCAGGATACAAGCACCGCGGGGAAGAGAATAGGAGCCATCTTGGAGATTCGGTCACTTATTCTTTGGGCATGAAGTTGTCTTTCTGATTAAGTTGGCCAGGTTACCAAGAGTCACTTGGGAAGCCAGTGACTGCCTTTATCAGATACCATCACCGTCAGTGCCATGTTACGATAGCTGGCCTTAGCCTTGGCGGATTATGGATATGGAGGGGACATATCCTGCAGTGGACGGGATGCTGAGCTGGCAGGTGACAGGATGCTGGGATGGTGGTGGGTAGGGCTGAGAAGCCGAGATTCCCCGTGCCCCTGTTCCTGGAGCTTCAGCTCCATTGCTTGGTTAATGCTGGATGCTGCTTCCTGTGTGGCTTCTTCTTTGTCTCCTTATCATGGACTTCAACTTTGTTTTGTGTCAGACATCCCCCTGAGAACAATTCCTTGTACATTCTCAGTTCCGTCCCTGTAAACTACTTTGTTGTTTCTGGTGTTCAGCCATGACCCCCATATTGACATTGAGAAGGACTTATCCATGGGGAAATACACATAAATACACGTATGGTAAGATGGCTAGAACCAGACAGGTTGGGAGGGCACTTCTAGATCAGTTTGGTAGTATTAAATCATACACCCAAAAGGACCACAGAAGTTCAGTCTGGTGACCTTATGGTTAGACATGAGGTGCCGTGTGATAACAAGAAAACCAGCATGTATTGAGCATTTGTATTGGGCCACACCCTGCACTAGCCATTTTATTCGTGCTTTTTATCCCATTCATGTGGTTTTCTTGTCTCATTCGACAAGAAAACCAAACTTCAGAAAAGGTGAATGGCCTCACCAGCTAACACATGCCTGTCACGTGGTACCTTTCCACATGTGGCCTTGCCGATAGGCTGAGCAGGAAACTAAGAACATTATTTTGCATTTGTCCCTCTCAAATGTGTCAGCAGAGTGCGCTTTAAAGAAGCGCTTCGGTGAGTTCTTTAGTCGGGGAAATCATTTTCTTATTGTTGTGAAATGGATGGTGTTGTCTTGGTCTTAAGTAGGGACTGGGAGGAGTCTCTATAGTGAGAGGGTAGGAGGAGTGGGGGACCCTGAGGTGAGATGGTGGATGGGACTGGGGCCCTGCCGTGAGAGGCACAGGGTACTTTGATAAGATGATAGGAAAGGCCACGGAGTCACAGCAGGTGTTGCTGTTGCTAACTTTGTAAGTCATGTGGCAGGGTAAAAGGGAAGGACAGGAGAAGGTAGAGATGTGAAGGTGTTATGTCCCTCCTCCCAGCGACCCTCATTTTGGTCCATTTCAAATGGTATTCTCTGAAGGTTCTGAGACCTCCAGGGGCAGAATCCATTTCCCTGTTTTCAGCTTCCAGAGGATGCTAAATTCTAAAGCTGTTTCAGTTCATATATTCCTTCCTCCCTCTTTACAACCTACCAGTCCAGCAACCCCTGCATCTCTTCCTCAGGTACAGTCTTTCGTGGTAAAACCCCATCTATGCAACTTAAGATTACATTTATTGTTCACCCGGAACATCTCAGATCATCTCCCCTTCTCGAGATCCAGAATTATAGATGAAAATTTCATTTTTGACATTTAAGGTAAAACTGACAGTTTCCAGGGATTAGGATATAGACATGCTTGGGCTGTTGCTCAGCCCACCACGGCAGGCTTGAAAGTGGTCCTTCTCCTTGGAGCTCATGGACACGTGGTAGAATGGATAAGTAGACTGACAAGTGCTTACGCTTGACCCTGTGTAACACACTTTTTTCCACGCTGCTAATAAATGTTACTTAGAGCCGGGCAGTGGTGGCATGTGCCTTTAATCCCAGCACTTGGGAGGCAGAGACAAGCATATCTCGTTGAGTTTGAGGCCAGCCTGGTTAACAGAGAGAGTTCCAGGACAAGATCCAAAGCTACAGAGAAACCCTGTCTCATAAAACAAACAAAACAATGTTATTTAGTATATCAAAAGAAATCTGTGCCTCTGTTGGTGTTTTTTAAAACACAATAAAAGATTATACCCCACAAAAAGCTGTAGGCAACCAGAGAGATGAATGTGGCATTGCCACGCTTGTGTTCCCTCCTCTCGAAGCCAAAGGAGCCCCACATGGCAGATGCATATTGCAGTTCTAGAAAGCAAATTTCGAAGCCTTTGGACAGCTTGATGCCCTCCCACGTGCCCATGAGAACCTGTGTCCCCGAGGCTGAGAAGTGCTCAAGTCAGGCCTCACCCAAATAAACTTCCCCAGGGGAAAGTTTCCAACCCAAGCAGCAGATCAGCAATAAAACACAAACTCGAAGTGTCCTTCAGCAACAAAAACACATGGAATGTTTTTCTATATAATATTTCACATTCAATGTAATTGTAGATTAACTTTTATAGAGAAAATATTTATTCAGGCCAGATCTGCTTAAATCCTTTCATTTCCTCCAGCATGACGAGCCCCTGGGAATATAGTTCCCTTTGTAATTTCCTACCCACCCTCCCCAGTTAAGGACAGGACATTAACTCTGCAAAACCTCCACATGGGAAACTGCCCCAGACGGAAGTCTTTAACTGGCCAGAGCCCTGGCTTTGGGGAGGAAGCCCTGGCCTGGGCCAGGCATTGCTTACAAGCCAGAGTCACAGGACCTGGCTCACCTGCCGGACTGCTCTGTGCCTCCGAGTTCTCAGAGCTCAGGGGGACAGCAAGCAGGATCAAGGCACCTGCAAGGTTCCTTCCTGCACAGAATGTCGGGCTCTCTTTCAAAGAACCACATCCCATGTCTCATCTAGTTAAAACACAAGCCTGTTTTTATAATCTCTATCACACGTCAAAAACTCAGAATAAATTTAACAATGCCCACATTCCCAGTGTGAAGCTCCGACGGGAAAACTGATAAAGCTTGGAAGTAAACCACACCTGGCTTTGGATCCTGTCTCCAACGTTTACCAGCTGTTGAGGAAGTGACTGAGGTCGCATTTGCCGTGGGCGACCCCGGGAAAGTGTGAAAGTGTAGGGAGTGTAATATATAGCCAGTAAATGCCTTTAAAAGTGGAGGTGAAAGCAGGAGCGGTGTCTTGTCCACTTTTTGTCTACGCTGAGCCCCTATCTTCAGTCAACCCAGGAATGAAGTTTGCATCATGTTTTCCGGATGGTGGGTGGTGCGCGATCCACGAGATGATAGCGCATCTCTGGTTTAAGAGAGATTAGTGTTTTAGGCAGTAGCACTCTGTCTCGCTAGCAGATATTCAAGGTGGTCCCCTGGACATCTCACACTGAGAAGTGTCCCCATCACACAGCTGCAAGGGCCAACAGGACAAGCCTAGATCCTCCACAGAGGGCTGCATTTGTAAGTGTGGGCTTCTGGGCAGACATCCTGCTGAGTGCCTGGTGGGAACCAGGGAGTAGAGATGCATAAGGGGGCGTGGCACGTGAACTGGGAGGCTATTCACACTGATTCCATGGAGGGGGGTGACAGGGGTTGCAAATAACTTCCTTTCAGGTGCTAGAAGATGGAGGAGGGTCTTTCACAAAACATGAGTTCACCGTGTTTCACTAGTCAGATATCCCCCCCCCTTCTGTGTAGGGTTTTCCTTGGTGTCGGGGTTCTTTTTCGTGACTTTGCCTTAAATTCCTCACCCTGTGTTCTGTCTTCTTTCTGCTCTGGGATGGCAAATGAAGCCCTACAACCCAGAATCACAGAGTGCCTTGCTCTGGTTTCAGAGCCATTTTCTCACCCTTCTTCCGCTCCTCCATTCTGAATGCCCTCGCTGAATGCCCTCGGGGCTTCCAGGCCCCGTGGCAGGGCCTTTTGCCTGTTGTTTCATTTGACCCTAATTAGTGTCCTTCATGGCTGGCCTTGATGACCCCATTTAACTGGGCTTCAAAGAAACTGGGTCATTTATGCCTTTTGTCCCTTTTAGGAATTGTTTAGTCAGAACCTGGGTCTGAAACCAATAATGACACCCATTATTTAAACTCTGATGACTTTTTTTTTGTCTTTCTTTGTGTCAAAATTATTAAATCATGATGTAGTGATGCTCCCATACCCAGGCTTTCATGGGGGTCAGTCCTGTTCTGCACCTATTGGCATGTTTGTTTAATTTTGGTTCCCTTTTTCCTAAGGTGGAAGGAGAAGCCAGAAAGGGACATAAAACAGAACATCCGTCCCCAGTTTGGCTTCTCCTGCGTTCTAGGACTTTATAAGCCGCAGTCAAGGGAGATGATTTGGAAGCTGTGGTGCACGTCAGGGGCAGAGTTTCCATGCCCAAATAATAATAAACAATATATGATTGGCTTGTTCTCTAGAAGCCTTACTATGCTAACGTGCATCCAGCCGGCAGAGACGGAAGTGGCCACCCCTCTGGTGGAAATGCCTAGAAAGCAATGCAGATGGAGATGGGAGGTAGGTAGAGATTGGCAGCTCCGCCTGTGTGAATGAGGATGTGCAACCGGTACACCAAGGCCCCCTGTTTTCCCTCCTGGTATTTCAAAGGTAGTAAACACGTGACCTGAAGGAAGCCTCGGGCATTGCTGCTCCAGCCTTCTTCGTGTTGATAGCCACCAGTGGTGCGACACCAGCCACCCACAGGTCGCGCTTGGCACTTTTTCCTCCTCAGGGTTGAGCATCTTTATTTGATCTCTATTCTTTTCTCATGTTTAACACACACCCCTTAGAGAAGCGCCAGTGTGGAATTCCTGCCTTGTTACCCAACAGCTCACTATGCAAAAGGTGGATGTTGAGTTCTTGGGCCATATGGGCCTGTTTGTTGTTTTAAAGAGGAAATTCAGATAAGGATTCAAACCACAGTAACTCAACGTGGCTCTTGTGCCAGCAGCCTCCTCATTTTCTTCACAAACCCCTGTGACCAGAAGGCTATATATTTAGGATAAACGCTTTCTACTCTTGGCTTTTCTATCATGAAAAGATAGAAGATTTTCTATCTTCTATCTTGGTTGAGTCTGCGAGTGCTGATATAAACGTCTTGGGCCACCCAGGTGCTGCTGTAATCAAATGGACAGAGTGTAGAATGGAAAACCGTCTTCGGCTTAAAAAATAAACTCGAGGGAGCCAGGCTTGATGCTGCGTGTCTGTAATCCCAACACTTAAGAGGCTGGGGCAGGCTGAGGCTGGGCTACATAGTGAGGCCGTGTTTCAAAAGCCCAAGGGCAGAATGTATACTTTCCTAACCTATACAAGGCCCTGGATTCCACCCCACCCCCCAGCACCAGCAAAGCAAAACAAAACACCAGATTAGATCACAGAGTTCAAATACTAAATGCATGCGCATGCACACACATGTGCGTGCATGCACACAAACACTAATGCACATATGAATGAGTTGCAGATGAAACTGATGTTAATATATGACAGTTAGACCAAGGAACACATTATCATAGTATGTGGCAATGGACTTGTTCACTTTACTTGAACAGGAGTCGACTAAGGGCTTGTGAATGTTCATGTGTTTATTTCAGCCACATTTCGGGTTATAAAGAGTTTATTTAGACTCACGATGGCAGCGGTTGGTTTGATGATAGCGTGACATCCAGGAGTATCTACCGTTGGTAGCATGCACAGTGCTCTGTCACTGAGAACTGTGGTGTCCATGGTGGTCTGTGAGTGAAATGAGAGTATGCCTGCTCCAGAGGGATGCTGGAAGGGAAGATGTGAGGGGGAGTGCAGTTCAGGAGCTGCTGCCTCGTCTATGGATCGCTGTTGTCCTCTCACCAGACTTCTGCCAGCGATTTCTGAGAAAACAAGCAAGCAAGCCAACAAACAAAAACAAAACCAAGCAAGCAAAAACAAAAAACAAGCAAGGAAACAAACAAAAACAAAACAAACAAACAAGCAAAATGCCAACCTTTTTTTTTTTTTAATCAAAGCACAGGAGACTGAGCTTTCCCTGCCTTATCACTGTGTTCTCTTAAAGGAGGCCATAGTCTCCCCAAAGCTCTGCATGGAAGCGGAGATCACAGTGATCTTCTCCTGACTGTTAAAGCGACAGCACAGGATGTATGTGTTCTTTAGCTGGTGTTTGGAGACAACACCTAAATTTCAATGCTTAGAGAAATAAATGAAATACATAAACTAATATTTATGAGGGTAGACAGGGTAGACAGGATAGAGAGGGTAGACAGGGTAGAGAGGGTAGACAGGGTAGATAGGGTAGACAGGGTAGACATAAACTACCTAAACTAATATTTAGTTTATTGTCAAGAATGTTAGCTGATATAAATGAATCATTTCTGTGGGCCTGCATTTTACTTTCAATGTTTTGGTCCCGTTGTGTCCTCTGTAAGGGACTCAGTCCCTAAGCTGATGAGGCGCAGCACACTCCCTGATGACAGGGTGGAGTGTCAGCCAGCTTGCAAATGGGTAAATCTCCCACACTCACCTTAAAAGCATAGTTTCCCCCAGCGAAATAACTGGCCTATTGCTTGAAAAGGAAGCGTGATCTCCCACCTTGGTGTTATTTTGTCTGACGGGTGTGAACAAACCTAGAAAGCATAAACATTTGGAAGTTATTGACAACGTTTAAAACTCCCACCCAAAATGGAGGACAGTTGTGGCTGGCTGGAGTTTCTGTTTCATATCAAGGGTGCCATTTCCCCACACATAAAAAAGTCAAATGTGTGTGATCTAAGAACAGCGCACAGTCATGTAACAACGCTCCGTGCCTGTATGATAGCTGAAGAAAGCCATGTGTGTGAAAACCATCAGCGCCCACAAAGGGAGCAATCTGAATGACGGCAGGTGTCCCAGTGAGCAGAGAAGCCATTGAGAGCATAATGAAGAAGCCCAAGCCAGAGCTTTGGACATGAGGAGACAGCCCCTCCCCTAGATGTTTGTAGAATTGGGAAGCAACGAAGGGAATAGAAGTCCCCAGCAGTGTCACCTTTCCTAGGTAGCCACTCTCATTTTGTTATGGACACTTGGCAAATATCAGTGAGCTTGTTCCTATATGTACCCTTATTTGGTCATGGGTGGCCGAGAAGAGACTGGGACCCCGTCCGTAGCCCGGTGTTCCCTGCGTCCCACGAGGAAGCTTAGCCTTTAGCTTCTGTCAACTCGGTAGTCACATCTCTCCGTTCTGGTCATGGGTGGCCGAGAGGAGACTGGGACCCCGTCCGTAGCCCGGTGTTCCCTGCGTCCCACGAGGAAGCTTAGCCTTTAGCTTCTGTCAACTCGGTAGTCACATCTCTCCGTTCCGTTCCCTTTAAACGTAGTCCGCCCTCTCACACCCTCGATTTTAATAGTTTTTCCAATGACTTGGTAGATGGCCGCTGAAAGGACGGGATCACATGATCTATTTTATATGGAGGCCTGGATAAGGAATAAAATCAGTCACCATCAGAAGAGGCATCTTGATATTTTAGCTCATTCCTCCAAAGCGCTGCCCAGGACCTCCCATGCTGTCCAAGGACCTCTTGGGAAGAAAACTGTAAGCCACACACTAGGTTCTGCGCCTTCGCCTTTGGTGTTAGCGTCACGTTCCCTTCACCTAACTTCAGAACGCACCTGCGCCTTAGCCTCACTCCTTTCTGTTTGTCTCCATTGGTAGAAGGGAATAGTGATTGCCCATTTTGTAAAATCACCTTTTCCCAATATAATGACAAAAATCAAATTACCCTTCTGCTTTCTCTTTGTGTTCAGATTCTTCTTCTCCATCCTTTTCTTTCACCACAAGAAATTCACTAGGAACAGCACAGGTGCCTGACATGTGGTTAGCCTTAGGCCATTTTGATTGTATAAAATTTAGTGTTAGTTGCTGCTGCTTGAAGGAAGCGTCACCTTTCTCTTTCTCCCCCATTGCCTTCTCCACGGTCTACCCTATCTCTATCCTGTTGAGGACACCAGCCATGTGTTCCCTTGAGAACTGGCCCCCTCCTGGGATCCCCAGGAAGATCATCTGTAAGGCGAGATTGTTCCTTCTTCAGTTTCTCTGGACAGTTGAGGTGAGCAGTGAACTGAAGCTAGAACACTCAGCAGTGTGGGTTTGTGTCTCCTGCACTGGTGTCTAGAGAGCTCTGTGTGGTTTACACGTCGTTTGTGTGTTAGTGTACATTGAGTGTCCTCTGTACTTCATTGCTTCCAATGTACAGACTACCCTCTGGGAGCTCACAAGCTAGTGGAAGAGACAGGTTGTAGCCCAGTCATGATTCACGATGATGGCTTCTGACAGAGAGAAAGAGAGACCCATGCTCACAGAATGGACTGGGGATTTAGTCTACCTGACGGTCAGGACACATTTAAGAAAAGGCGATTAATACGGGCCCAAGCCCAGCACCTAAAATTATCACTCAGTTATCAGCTCCAGGTCCCCATTTTGAAGATGAGCGCTAGCCTTCAATTTTAGGAATCCCAGTGCAGCTGACTCTTACTGGCTAGTGATATTACCTAATACCAAGGAACGCGCCGTTGTGGATATAGATGGGGACCTGGTGGCCGTGTCCTAGAAGACCCTGATGAACAGGTAAGTGTTGGGGGATTTGTGTTGGGGATATAACTGATGAAGGAGGTGGGTGGATCCCACGGGTGCAAGGGAAAGGGCTGGAAAGGCAGAGTCATGGGGTATTGGGGAGCCTTACAAGGTCAGACAGACTCAGACTTGGCAGATGCGTGGTAAGGGTGAGAGAAGGCCGAGTCTAGCATAGAGCTGCTGTTCCTGGGTGAGATTCATACGTAACTCAAAATGTGACATGAGGGAAGGTGTTACTTATAAAGTGTCTGTGTAGTTTTGGAGCAGCCCGTGAGACAGGAGGCCAGCAAGACTGCCTGGAGGCACAAAGTCAAGTGTGACTTCGGAGGCATGTCTGCACCAAGAGCTGGCACGCTTTTTCTACAGCGGGTTGGTTAATAGGTATTTGGGGCTTTCTGTCTGTGCCGCCACGTTTCCGTTCTCACTGTACAGAAGTAGCCAGGGGCGTGCATGTTATGTCCCAGTCTGGGTTCCAATGATACGTGATGAGGTTACTTATAAAAGTGAGCGGTGGGCTGGATTTGACCATGGTGCAGACAACTGCTCTAAGACAGGCCACGGGTTATCACAAAGTGGTTGAGCAAATATCCCGTGAGTGTGTAAACACAGAACGGGGGCTGGGGGCTCCAGCTGTGGTGAAGTAAGCAAAGGGAGATCAGATAAGTGCGGGAGTTCAGTGCGACGTGTGTGTGCACATCGGCTAGCGTAGCCATGATGACTACACCTCTTTCGGATTCGCTTGGCAGACAGGAGAGGAGTTTTAGGGGCGTGCCAGCAGCAGTAGTTTGAAGAGCGACTACAGGGCAAGGACGTAAAGACAGAAGTCTAGGTAATGTTTCATGCACGTTGTCCTTCAGAGTCCACAAGTTCCCTGCAAGGGAGGAAGGCAGGGATGTCGTTCACTGTTCGAATAGTGAGAAATAGACTCTTGCGAGTGTAAATTATGCAGGTGTACACGGAAACTCACGCTCCTGTGTTTACACCTTATGCTTGAGGCGTTATTGTTGCTTTGCTGTGCTAGTTATAGGTTGGTGGCTTTTTTTTTTTTTTTTTTTTTTTACAGCTTCAAGGTGTCTTCAGAGAGAGTCGCGGGCTGGGTTTCAATCCTGAGATTCCAGGATTTCTCACAAGCAAACACTGATTGAAAATCCCGGTCCATAATGCTATCTACCTCCTGCCTTGTTTGGCTATGCGGTCTCTGCCTTTCCCTCTTTTTTCCCCCCTTCTTCTGCCAGTATTTACCGAAGTTTAATCTTTAAGAAGGTTGTAGGGCTCAGGAATTTTGTTACATCCTGTTCTCTCATTCTGAGGTCTACCGCTGTGGCTTGGGCACGTGAACTCAGCCGGTAGCAGATGATAAAAGTATGTGGTGATGGGCGGGGTCTGGGGGGAGCGAGTGTGGGGTGGGGGAGTGCAGAAGTGCAGAGGAGGAAGTAGGAAAGGATTTGTGGTGAAGGGGCCTGGATATGAAGGGCCAACAGATGTGTCTGCGTACCCTAAACACTTCAGTTTTCATCTGGCTTGCTTCGGCTAACAGCTTCTCACTTTACATATGGTGGAACTGCAGGCGAAATGGCTGGGATCGGGGGCACATGGCACCTGGATCCTCGCCAGAGTTTGTTTCCGTCTGGCAACTTTCTGGATGTCCTACAAGATTCCTACTTGTTTGTTCCTTCTAATGAGGTGGCAAGATAAGTCTGCATCTGTCCCAGCTGTGGCCCCAGGCGATCCGACTATGGCTTTGCTTGGGAAAGAGGAATGTGAGCACAGGAAACTCTCCGAGTCTGAAGGCAGTGTTGGAAAGCAGGCTCACTCTTGCTTGGCAGAAGGAAACTCTTTCTACCTTGTTGAGAAGAAGGGGAGATTGGGAAGCACCCGGATATGTGAAATTAGTGACAGCGAGGGCTCTTTTCTCTTGAACGGCTGCAGGAGGCAGGAGAGTGGCCACACACATTGGAGGAAGAAAGAAATCTGTTTAGCTTGAGTGTCTGCATGATTCCCGTGTGACCTCATCACGTCACTTATGTTGGAGCACCAGCCTACAGCGACACAGCCTCCACAGACTCCAAGTCATTGCTCACCCATTCTATCCAGCCCCTTTATTGTGAATGACGCTTAAAGATCTTAGGCTCCTGTCTATAAAGAAAAAGAAGTTCCTTTTTTATTATGAACTAGTCATATCAGAGAATAGTATATAATAAAAACAGCTAAGGTCATCAGATATACTGGGACAAAAGCGGTGCGGATCAGAAGGGGTTAAAGCCCGAGCCTGTGAGTTTTTGCTTGACTAAGTCAGTGGGGAGGACTTGAGCAGCGCACTAAGAAAGTATAGGTTGGGGTATTTTGTTTTCCTTTTTCAACAGCAAAATTTCAGTCTACTGTATTAGACAATGAATTCAGCTTGGCTTGAAGATGAGTCACAGATGGAGAGCAGCGGAAAGGCAGCGGATAAAATGGAGCATCAAAGGCAGTGAGCACTTGCGGCTTGAAGCCGTGGGGTTTGCGTATTGCATCTCACTTTATTAAAGGAGGAATAAACGTCATGTTGATGAGGTTGGCAGATGATCCTGGATCACGGGGGAGATGTCAAGAATCTGTGAGGATGGAAATATTATAATTATACCTTAAGGAGATCAAAATATAGGAAACATACAGGAAATAACAAAATGAGGTACGGCTTGGGAAATGCATGCGGACACAGCTGTGGGGAATAATGTACAATGCAGATTCTGGGTGAGCAGAAGACAAGCGCACCCAAATGTTCACAGAGACACTGAGGAATAGACATTGAACTGCAAAACACTGGGATGAGCTGACCAGCAGGGACCACCCAGGCTGTACCCCCATCAGGGAAGGCTGATTGTGCAGAAAGCCAACAGTGTTTCCTTCAGGCCCTGCGAATTTATTGTTTAAGAGACATCCAGTTATGGGCAGAAAGTGACACAATCAGGAAACTGGAATAGAACAAGAGGAATGATGATCGGAGCTGAGATGGTCATTCTGAGGTCGGTTCTTATGGCGGACATGACTTAAATGTAGGCAGCAGTCTTGAATAAAAAACAACAACATTAACAAAAAAGACACTGGGCTTCAGTATCTTTCTGCATAATAACTGGTTGTTGATGAGTATGAGAGCCAGAAGTATCCCCCAGGTACCCAAAATACATACAAACACACACTCAAACATGGTTTTGCTTGTTAAAATTAGATGATTAGGAAACTATCATTCTTCAATAACAACATGGCTTCACAAAACAAGGGCATGGCATCATGCTATTTTAGAGAGGGTGATATATTCAGAAGTTAGGAGAATTGAGTTGTGGGGTGAGATCTTTTAACTTGGGTGTTTGAGTTTGACAAGGCTCCTGGTGCCTGAGTCAAGTCCCTGATGCCAGAGGACAGGCAACCCCTCATCTTGTGTGCCTTGTCATCAGAAACTCTTAGAACCTCCAGACTGTTATTGATAGAAACTCCCAACCTTACCTTCAGGTGCACACGCAAGTCGTGAGATGCTCTGTATAGGCAGCATTCACCGTTGATAGCTCCAGAGTCGATGTGTCTAACATGAATGACGACGCATCTCTTTGGCCACGTGGAAGTGTTAGAAGTGGTTAGAAACAAAGGCTATATGAGTCTCAAAATGTTTTTTGTTTGTCTGTTTGTTTGCTTTGCCCTACTCACCATCATCAAAGTGACACCTACTGACACTCTTTTTCATTTTCAGAACAGGGTTGTATGCTATGCTGTGGTTCACAAACGTATCTGACTTAATCTCTTCTTTTATCTTTGGGCTCACTTGGTTTAAGGAAACATGTTGGCACTCATCAGGGATCTTACTTAGATCAGCTAGAAGACGCTGAACTAGGCATGAGTCTGAGATGTCCATGGTAAGGCCGACATCCTTTGGTCCCCTGGATGTGGAACATGGGACATCATGTAGTGCAAACAACAGATCTTCCTGCTAAGCTGACCTGTAGTGTGGGAGGCGGGAGCTCATTCAAAGAGCGAAAGCTACAGTAGTCCCCCATCCGAAGCTTTGCTCTCTCCCCCTCATTCAACATAGTTCAGTACAGTAGGGCCCAACCACACTCACAGAACTTTATTATATTATATTATTATAGCTAGCTATTTCTGTTATTATCTGAGAGAAGACATTGCCTAATTTATAAATTAAGGTTTATCATCAGTATGCATGTGTGATATTTAATCTTCTTTGTCCGCTTGGTTAGATTTGGAGTCACCTAGGAGACACACCTCTAGCCATGTCTGTCCAGGGTGTTTTCAGGTAGTTTTGACTGAAGAGAGAAGACCCTTTCTGGATGTGGGTGGCATCACCCAATGGACTGGGGTCCGGAACTGAATAGAAAGGGAGAAAGGAGAAAGTAAGTTACCATCAGCTTTCGTCTGCTTTCTGATTATGTGATATGACTCTCTGCCTCACGTTCCCACCGCCATGCCTCCAACTGTGATTGACTTTATCCCCTCAAACGGAGTCATAATGAACCCTTCCTCCCTTTAGATGCCTTTGGTCAGGTATTTTGTCACAGTGGTACCAATGGTGACTAATAGAGTATGTGTAGGGGAGCGGATGCCGTGAGTGCCCCTCCCCTGACCACGGTGTTACCTACCCTAGGAAACCCATTGTATGCTGGAAATACATCAGTGGAAAGTAAAGGGTGCTTTACTAACATAACCTGCTGAGCATCCTAGCCCGGTTGTCCTCCCTTAGTTGTGCTCAGAACATTCCATAGTCTATGATTAGGCAAAACCATCAGCACAAAGCTGGCTTTATAATAAGTGTGTAATATCTCACACCAGTTATTGAATTCTGTACTGAGAAGGAAAAAAGAAAAAACCAGAATGGTTGTATGTGTGTGTTTCCTCACCATTGTAAAGGTGAACAATAGTGAGTAGGGAACTCGTGTGTGTGTGTGTGTGTGTGTGTGTGTGTGTGTGAGAGAGAGAGAGAGAGAGAGAGAGAGAGAGAGAGAGAGAGAGATTGGGGATTGTAAGTTGAAATGTAAGTGTAAAATGGGTTATAATCCCCTCCTGTTTGGGGGGGGGGGGTTTGAGATTTTAGCCCTTAATGCCCTATAATATGACTTTATTTGGGAGTAGAATCACTTGTAGAATTAAGCTAGGTTGTTAGGATGGCGCTAATCCAATAGGACTGTGTCTTGTAAGAAGGGAAATTTAGACACAGGTACACAGATGGAATTCCCTGTGAAGATAATGGCGGAAACCTGAGGGGCCATCCTCTAAGGAATACCAAGGACTGCCAACAAGCCCTGGAGAGCAAACAGGGGAGGCCTGGAGGAAAAGGCTCTCACCAGCTAGGGAAGGAACCCACCGTGCCAATACCTCAGACTGCAGCAATGGGAAGCTCATCATGTTGAAGCCGCCCAGTTTATGGCGTTGTTATAGAAGCCCAAGAACCCATTAAAGTGGGGGAGATGCTCCCGCACAGGCTGTTCTAGAATTCTAGCAAGTGGTGGGCCACATGCTCAACGGTGAGGAAGGAGGTACTGAGAACCGTTCCCAGTGTGGGTGGCCACAGAAGTCTGGGAGCTGAACTGAGCTTTCATGGGAGGAATTTGGCAGTTGCATTTTTCATCTGTAATGGGAGACGGTGCACCAGCTTCTGGCAGATGTGGGGTAGGAAAAGTATAAAGAAATAGTAGACATTTGGGCGTGAGGTATGGAGCGACGCTGTGAAGGGGGTGATCCGTTCTGGCGCACTTGACAGGCTGCCTGCTTCCCTCCACTTCACCTGCAGCTCAGTTGCCCTAACCCTTGGCAAGAACACTGATTAGTTGTGAAAACTTATATTGATAAGTGAGGTAAAGGCTCTCCAAGGAGCACACATGCTATTGGTTAGCCATTGATTTATTCGTTGACGGGCTGTCCTTGGAAAGAGCAGTTTGGGTTACCAGGAAAGCCGGAGGATGGATGGAAGTTAATCCTGTGGCTGCACCTGTTACTTAGGAGAGATGAAGCCAGCGCTGCCCTTCGGTGTAAAACAGACATCTGAAATCAGTCAGTTATCTGACTGCATGGATGTGCTGTAGTCCTTTTCTTACATCTACCAATGTGGGCCTTGATCTTGTAAGACAGAGAACATGTCCTGAATGTGAATTGTCTTAGGCAGCTGCCTGGATCCTCTTCGCTTCTCTGCTTCCCAGTCAACAGCAGTGCAGTAAATTTTACTTAGTGATGAAACTATAGATAGAACGTTTTTTCCTTCATCCCCTTCTTTTTATCACTAGTAAAATAAAATGTCACCACTTTGCCCAAGGACTTGCTTGCCTCTCTTCCCCCTGCACACGTGCCACTCTGCGAGGGGATGGTTCTGGCTGCAGGCATGTAGGTTTGGGGGCCAGAGATGCTTCCTAAAGGTGGGGAAGTGTCTGTTTTGCCCAGCTCACCTTCCTTAGTCCTTCTAAAGAACATGGATCAGGGGAGGGGAGGGTGTAATATTTACAGGTAGGGTTCCATATTTTGAATCATGACACACTACAATGATATTAATAATTATAAGTGATAACGGGATGATAATAGATTAGGCATCAAAATGGTAATATTGATCCTAGCTACATTAAGTCCTTACATGATAATTCAGTAGAATTCTCAAACTTAAAGCAGTGTGGATGGCTGGGAGAGTATATTAGTAAGAGATCACATCCTTCCTGTGTGGGGGGGCCTCTTGTTCAATCCTTGATGCTGCAAAACCAAACAAAAGTCACCATGGTGATAGTAACCTGCCTCAAATAAATATTTGTAATAATAATAATAGTAAAATCCCATTACAAGCTGTGCTTTGATCTTAAAGTATATTCACCCCAGGGAGAAAGTGTTCTGCCTCTGCCAGCCACACACATTTTGTTTTCAGGGACTTGCCCCGCAGGCATCCTGCAGATAGCAAAAGGGAAATGAGCATTGTTGGAGAAAATTGCAGCATTTTGCAGTTGCATTGTGTGGTTGAGGGGAGGCTGCAGGAGAGCAGTAGATGGAGGTCTCACTGTTCTGATTTGCCTGGGAATTTGAGCTGTAAAGGAACATGCAGGTGCTGGATGCTTTGCCTGCCAGGTGCTTCCCTGACACTGATCTGAGGGGCCATGTGCACTATGCCACAAGCCAGTCAGCACTGATGAGAACTGGCATGCTCATCGGTAGAGGACCCGTCTAGAAGTAAAAGTCAACTAATAGTCAACTTAGCTTCCCTACCCTGTTTTCGTTCCCCAGACCGTTATGACATCATTGTAAGATCATTGCATAGGGCTCTTGAGTGATTCGGTTTGTTTGGTCTATGTTTGCCTATGCTCCGGGTGAAGGGTCTGTTCAGTGACCAAGCATGGTATCCTTCTGGTAGCTGGGATATGCGGGAATATTTTTGTAAAGAATAAATATAAATTCAACCAAGACATAATTGGTACAAGCAAAAAGATAATTCTTCGAGTAAATAATTTTGTGAATGACAGACACTAATTTCCAATGCTAGCAGAGTATTGGTTGTTTTTTTTTTTTCTCCAAGCAAGAGTACTTTAAAGCAAACAAGCAAATAAAAGTACTTAAATATTTTGGAACCTTTTCTATAAATACAGTATTGCTGCTGGTGGTGGTTTTCAAAGAAATATTTTAGTGAGTATAAGGCCTGCTTTCCCCAGGCCTGACAGAACACTGAGCTGAGTCTAAGGACCCTGAGATCTACCTTTTTGTGGGTTTTTGCCTAACTCAGAATGCTGTCAGGACTGGCTTCTTATCCTCTCCAGTGAGCTGTTGTCAAAGTGCTCTTCAGCACCTAAAAGATACTCCATCAAAAATGCTTTTCAGACAACTGAGAACTAAGTAGAATGGCATGTATGATGAAGATGCTAGGTCAAATCCCAGTGCTTTGTATGCCAATCAGGAGATAGATGATGATAGATAGATAGATAGATAGATAGATAGATAGATAGATAGATAGATAGATACATACATACATACATAGATGATAGATGAGATAGATAGATAGATTAATAGATAAATAGATAGATAGATTATAGATAGATAGATAGAGATAGATAGATGATAGATCGATAGATAGATCAATAGATATAGATAGATAGATATAGAGATAGATAGATCGATAGAGATAGATAGGTGATAGATAGATAGATCGATAGATAGATAGATAGATAGATGATAGATAGATAGATAAGATAGATATAGATAGATAGATGATATAGATAGATAGATAGATAGATAGATAGATAGATAGATAGATAGATAGATAGATAGATAAACATTAGTCTATAAATGAAAAGATGCTTTTCAGAA
>NC_022019.1:5603156-5624741 GCF_000317375.1 Microtus ochrogaster
AGATAGATAGATTAATAGATAAATAGATAGATAGATTATAGATAGATAGATAGATTAGATAGGTATAGATAGATAGATGATAGATCAATAGATAGATCGATAGATATAGATAGATAGATATAGAGATAGATAGATCGATAGAGATAGATAGGTGATAGATAGATAGATCGATAGATAGATAGATGATAGATATAGATAGATAGATGATAGAGATAGATAGATAGATAGATAGATAGATAGATAGATAGATAGATAGATAGATAGATAGATTAGATGATAGAAATAGATAGATGATAGATTAGATATAGATAGATAGATGATAGATATAGATAGATAGATAGATAGATAGATAGATAGATAGATAGATAGATAGATAGATAGATAGATAAACATTAGTCTATAAATGAAAAGATGCTTTTCAGAAAGGATTCCTAAGCACATACTATTCATATTTGTACTTTCTGGTTGGGATTGGCATTCTCAATGGCATTTCTAGTCAACTGATAACACAACCAGTTCAAGACCAAAGAATGCAAAAGCAAGCAAACATTCCAGCAACAAGAAGGGAGACTTGGTGATGATTTCCAGACTGTCACTGGCTTTGGACGATGACATGGCTGCGAAGTGGGATGTGGGATGGTTGTGTAAAGGTTTCCTGTCGGTGCTCAGCTCGGGACATGAGGAGGAAGTCTGGCATTTGGGTAAATGAAGTCTTTTAGACGGAAGCTGAGCAAAGACTTTGAGCTTGAATTTGTACTCTTGGTCCTTCGATGCAGGCAATGATCTTTCTGTAGAAAAATCTTTCAAGTAACTTTGTACAGTATCTCATAGATTGTATATTATTTTCTGTATAACTTTGTATACTTGTGCAAGTATTTATGAGATTGCACTGTAGTTAGAAAAGAAAATGCAGCTGTAGTTGAGACTATTATGTTCTCTCACATGGACAAGTATTAGTTATGCCATCCTGATCCCATCCTTAATAAAGCTGAGCATCTGACAGTGCTCGCCAGAAATTGGAGGGAAAGTCTGTCAGATACTGGGCTGCATAGTCAGGTAGCAAGAAAGCTGATTGTACAGCTGGGGTCCAAGTCCTTGTTGAATAATCCATAGATGTTTCTCAACTTTAACTTAACAGTGTAGACACAGCTCCAGCTTTTTGGACTGTATGTTCAAAATACCACTGTGACTAAATTGTTGCCAATGAAACCATCTTAGCTGTATCTCAGAGCATTTCAGGGACCACAGGGAGCCACTGCTGAGTTCCGGCCTCCTCTGGAGCCTGAGAACCCTTCCTCCCCATGTTTCCTGCTCTCACCCAAGAGTTTTTAAATTGTTTTTTAAATAGGGATGGTGTCATTATCTTTGAGAGATTTAGAATAGCAAATATCTTTTTTTTCTGTATGCTTGAATGAAGCGCAGACTAAAGCGGGAATCGGCATAAACAGTGGGGATATGTATAAGACACCGGGGAGGAATCAGTGCAGGCAGGATGCATTCCAGGCAGAGAGAATGTGCTGCAAATAGTTCAACAGAGACTTCATGAACATTATCTTCCCCCACCTGTAGTTTCACCCTGCGTGGCCCAGTTGCCCATGGTCAACTGTGCTGCAAAACATTTCATGGGAAGCTTCATAAACTATCACCGTTTAGCCCATTCGGCCCTGAAGCCCACGGTCGCAGAACCAAAATGCCTGCTCTCAAGTCACCCTTAGTTGCTCGGTAATGACCCACAGTGTGAGATCAGCCATGTCACATCCAGAGAAAAGCTTGTGAAGTGTTTCCCTGGAGTGGAAAGGTGAAAGCCCTCTACCTGGTGAGAAAAGAAAGCTTCTATGTTGAACTTGCCGAAATCTGCGCTAAGAGACTTTGCTCTCCGTGAAACCGTGAAGGACAAAAAAAGAAAAGGTTGCCAGTTGTGACGTCCCGTCTCAGACTGTGAAAGTTAGGGCTACAGCACATGGCGAGTATGAACTGGTGTGTGCCTGCCTGCCCGTGTGCGTGCTTACGTGCGTGCGTGCATGCTTATGTGCATGCATGCGTGCATACGTGTATGTGTGTGTGTGTGTGTCTGTATGTATGTGTGTGTGTTAATATCACTGACTTCCATACCCACTGTGAGGGTGTTGAAACCCATTTGTTGCAGAATATAGGGCGGAATTTAATCTGCTAAAGTCTGTAGATATACATTACCAATATTTGTTCATCTCAGAAATCTTATAAAGTATTCATCTCCATCTCCAGTTCACAGCCTAGGGTACAGTAGTATTGGGCTGCTCAAGAAATGCTGGTACATTCTTTAAAATAGTGTACGATGAACTTGTGTGGTGTTCATACCTGCAGTCCTGGTATTTGGGAGGTGGACACAGGAGAATGGCAAGGTGGATAATGAGTGTTGACGTCAAATGATATTTGCAATCATAAAATTAAATTACCTGAAAAATGGTCCTCAGAAAAGGAAATGACCCAATTTGGACTTTGGAGTGTGATGACAGTTTCCTCTGACTTCATTAAAATCTACAAACACGGAAGTTAGCTTCTCCGCAGAGATTCTTTCGATGTCTAGAACCTAAAGCTGGTCATTCATGAAAGTTTGTGAGAGTTAAATACTTCCTCATATGATTTTAATTCCCTTCGACTGTGGCATTACTGTAGTGTTTAAAGCCCAATGTGGAAAAGGAAATCAGTGAGTAAGCAATTCCTCTGCATGGCTACATTTCTTTTCAACACTGGGGGGCGGAGCCTGGAGCCTCACACAGGCGTGCTAAATGCTCTACCCCTGAGTGGTAGTACCGCCTTGTTTCACGGCAGTGTATGAGTGTCCCTAACATGATAAGTGAGCTCTACTTGCTTGTGTTAGAAAGGTTTCTCTCGGCTGCAGAGGTGACACAATGGTGGAGGGCTTGCTGCCCACACATGAGGACCTGAGTTCTAATCTTCTGCTCCCAGGTAGAAGCTGGGCACAGCACCAGGGAGGCAGAGTGAGGATCCCGGGATCACTGCCCAGCCAGGCCAGCTCAGTCAGCAAACTCTAGGTCAAGTTGGGGATCCTAGCTCAAAAAATACAGTACAGAGTGATAGAGGAAAATGCCCAGCCTTGGTAGCAGTGTACTATATAAGCAAATTTATTTTATTATAAAATTTAAAAATAGAAAAAAAACTATGGTAGAAAATTTTTTGATGAAAAGAGATTTTTTTTGTCTGTGAAACTTCTTGTTGGAAACATTCCAGCAAAGCAACCAGAGTTCTGTCTGCCTCATGTTTTAAATGTTACTTAGAACTGTTTGGAGTGACCTGATTTTCCCCATGACATCTATTTGAAGTTTTTTTTTTAACCTTACTGGAACTTTTTAAAAACATTATGTAAACTCTTTGGTTGAGCCACTGAACGAAACGCTATAACACAGAGAGGGAAACCCCATAAGCATGAGACAACATAGAGTGTTTGTTACTTTTCCATTGGCCCCACTCACCTTTCAGGTTGGCACTCCAGGAGGAGGCAGCGGCCACTTGTGTAATTGTGTCTTGTGGAACATAGTTTCTTTTCTTGTGCTTTCTGTATTAGTAAATTAACCAAAAGAAGTCCCTGCTCTGCTGGGCAATTAGCCTGCCTTTAGAGGCTTCTGCTTCAGGGCCTGTTCATCAGCTGAAACACTTGCAGCCCCAGCTGGGGAATCAGCAGAGGGGCTGTGGTTGCTTGGGTGCAGTAGTGACCCGCTCAGGTAGCACAAAGCATCTGTTTGTACTAGCACTTATTCTCACCTGGCTCGTGGCATTTGCAAGATGGGATTTTCTCTTTTTCTTCTTCATATGTTTGGGGTGTAGCGAGGAGCCACTCCCACCGTCACCACCACTTATATATACTTTTGGCATTTCAGCAACCATATGCAGAGGCTGAAACAAATGAACATTGTCCTAAGCTTTGAAAGCAATGGTATGTTTGGTAGCCGGAGGATGGTGAAGTTGTAACAGCAGTAGACATACTGCCGTTCAGAGTAGCTTGCCATCGTGATGTGATGGGGGCCTTAGCACTTACTGTTTTTCCTTCCTCTTAGAACTGGTTGACATTTTTATTAAGATAAGGGCTGGGTGCAGGGAGATGCTGAAGGAGACAGCTTTACAGCTTTCCCAGGTAAACAGTGGCTGTCTCTGACTGGTCCTTCCTTTCCCTTTCCAGGAGGTCTTAGGACTTAGAGCAAGCCGGTGAGGAGGTGGGGCCAAAGGAGAGCCTGCAAGTTGTAGCCTGGGAGCTAGGGAGGTGAACAGAAGGAGGTTTGGTCAACAGAAAAGGCAGGACTGGGGCAAGTGCTTGGGTCATGAACAGTCAGGACCCATGTGCTAGAGGAAGAGGCAGTGGGGAGTGGGGTGTGCCAGAGGGGGCGTGTTTAGAGGAGAAAGTGGGAGGATCCCCTGAAGGGGCTGCCTCCTGAACCAGGCTTGCCTGGGAGGTCACAAAGGATTTTCTGAGGGAGCTAAGCTTCTTAGGAGCAGAGGGAGGCCTTGGAGGTAGCTGGGCAGCAGATGGCAGTGAACCTACACTCCTGAACGTTTTCTACTAAAAAGCACAGGCAGAATATTCTTGTCATCGAATGGCTTAGTCAGCTGTCACACATTTCCTTTGTTTCTGATAGTTAACATCTATGTTTACTTCAGAGAGAACATTTGCATGTAGATGAACCCTGACTTAGTAGTTCATGTGTAGAGACGTGTCACTGTGTTAGTGGGTATCAGCTCCTCGGCATCCCTCTAGAGCCCAGAACGGAGACTCTGGTGATGCTACTGCTTGGGTGGTGGTGTCAAGTGGTGGAATCCGCGTGTCCAGTGGTTTGTGGCTGGGATGTAGTAGACTGTTTCATAAGGGCTCTCTGGAGCACACATCGCACTTTTCATCAAACACGACTGGGTAACATTCCAGTTAAACACAGATGCTTCTGAGCCTGCAATGGCTCACACCTCAATAAGCCCACAATAAGTTGAACACATGGGCAATGCATTTAATATGTGGAATCTACTGCACACCACATCTGGACCCAGCTTACCTTGAACATGTTCAGAACACTTCGTTAGCCAGAAATGGAGCAAAATTATCCAGCCCAAGGCTTATTTTATAACAAGTGTGTTGGCTATCTCATGGAATTTATTAATATTATAGTGAATAGGAAAAAATAGATGTGTGTGTGTGCTTTCACACCATCAAAAGGTCAAGCAGGGGCTGGAGAGATGCCTCAGCAGGTTAAAGTATGGGCTGCTCTTCCAAAGGACACGGGTTCAATTCCCAGCACCCACATGGTGGTTGACTACCTTCTGTAAGTAACTCCAGGTCTGGGATATCTAGTGCCCTCTTCTGGCCTCCATGGGTTCTGCACACATATGGTGCACAGACACAAAATAGATAATAATAAAAGTGAAACCTTGGTCTGAGAATGTACTACGTCAGTCATGGGATGCTTGTCTGGAATGCATACAGCCACACTGAAAAACTGTAAGAAATTCTAAGTTCAGGACCTAGGCAGTCAATCACACGATCATGGGGTCAATTCTGTCATCTATCCCACTCTTAATCATAAGATAGGATTTGCCCTAGGTGGTTTTGCCTGACTGTATAGGCAAATAGACATGTTCCTAGCCCTATTTTATGAGGTGGGTCAGGCCAAACTAGTGTGATGAGCAGGTTAGGAATGCTTAGGATATTTTTTAGCACATGGTGGGTTTACCAGGCTTCCACAAATAATGGAAAAGAATCTGAAGAAAAAATAAACAAACAAAAAAACCAAAACAAACAAAAAGCCCACAACTGTGAGGACTGACCAGAGTCAAATTTGCAGGTCCAAAATGTGATGTCCTCCCCTGGAACAGCCCTCCTGTGGAAAACTGTGTTTGTCTGCAATTCCCGATCGGTGACCCGCTTAGATAGATAGCCTAGGCCAGCCCCCCCTCAGCCTCTCCTGTCACCTCCACATCAGCTGTCCTCACCCCAATGCTGTCATCCCCTCCCAGTCTAGTCCCTGAGGTCAGGTGACTTCAGTTCCATGCCAGCCATGTCATGTGTTTTCAGAAATCAGTGCATTCAGGTCCCAGAGATGTAGGCTTGGGAGCCTGGGGTTCTTACTGCATCGCTGCATTCCTGAACAATGACTTGTGCCCAGCTACATGGGCACAAAGGAGCCAAAGGTTTTGTGAGGAAGACTCCTGGGTTTATAAACTCTTCTACTGCATTCTCCAAGTACCTTTGGGATCATGGCTAGTACCACCATTTTCTACATACAAAGCCCCCCCTTTCCTGGGAAAGCAGCTTTCTGTGTAAATAGGACTCAACTGGCTTGGTGGGTTTTCTGTGCTGTGAGGGTAAATTTTCACGGTCAGCATGACTCCGTTTAGGATTCCTTGGAGATACAGTTCCGGGCATGTCTGTAAGGATGCTTTCAGAGAAGTTTAACCGAGGAAGTTTAACCTTAGATGTGAGTAAGACATATCATGGGCTGCCATCTTGGACTGAATAAAAAGGGGAAACTGAGGAAGCTAGCCCGGCACACCAGCATCCATCTTCCTTTGGAGCCTGTGTGTGGATGCAGTATGGCCAGCTGCCTCTGTTCCTACTGCCACAGCCAGAGCCCCTCTGATCACTATGCCTTCTCTGCCATAATGGGCTTTACTCTCAACTGTGGTTCAAAACAAGGTTCATGGCTTGGTTTTTTTTGAGCAAGCATTTTGTATAGTTCCAGTCTGTTTATGTTCTGCCAGAAGTGTCGCTGGTACCAAACTTCTTTGGATGGGGCTTGGCTAGTACCTCTGTCCATGATTTCAGAACCAGCTTCCTGAGTTTTTCTAACTTGTTTTCCCCTGTTTCACCTGCCTCCACTGTGTACCTAGCTGGGCTGTGCATAGCAGCAGCCTGATACAGGGCAGGAGCAATATGTCAATGAATGCTGTATCCCCCACTTCACTGGGAAGCACCAGCAACAACACAGGGTCCGCTCCGATGGGGGGAACTGGGCCCTCCCTTTGTAGCTTCAAGCTTGCTTGGCAAGAGAAGGGACAAGCCTAGACAGGGCAGAGACACTGAGAAATAAGGGTGAAAATGGCAAGCGATGCCATATCTATGCAAGAGAGAGGTGACAAACCTGGAAATCAGAAGCCCACCATGAAGTGTGGCCTCTCATGGGTACGATCCTCTGATAGTCTAGTTTGGTGGCTTATTGATGTTATTTCAACATGCTAGAGACTGTGGCAGGAGAATTGCCATAAATTAGAGGCCATCCTGGGCCACATAGGAAGATCCAGGTCAGCCTGAGCTGTGTTGTGAGAATCTGTTTTAAAAAAATAAAAGAAAGACACAGTCAAAGTGACTTTCTACAGCCTCTGATGATATTCAAAAGGGTATGAGCAATTTCTCATGGCTAAAACAAAAATGCAGAACATCATAGTTGAATACCGTATTTATAGAAGAATTATCCAGTTCTATGTGGTGGAATTCTACCTAGACAACTGAAAACAGAAACACCATGCTACCGCATGTCTAGTGGAAATAAGAAAAGTGTCTTCATGACCTCAGCACAGGCAGCAAGGAGGCCAGTTACATGGTGTCCTGACTTTCTTATGATGCCTTTCGAACATGAGATCACAGGGAGCAGGCAAAACTGCTCAGCCGTGAAGTGTGGTCCAGTCTATGTCTCCATACATAGTTCCACCTTGCGAATGCAGAGACCTTTCTGTGCTGTTGTATATGTTACTTAAGTGCTGTTATCAATGTTTTTTGTAAATATTTAATATGTCTTTCTATTCATCTTAATTCCAACAATTTTGTACTTTAATAAATATTCTATTTTTTTATTGTGGAGAATTTTGACATGCATAAATTTCTTTTTTATTTATTTATTTATTTTTATTGAGAAAAAAAATTTCCGCCTCCTCCCAGCCTCCCACTCCTCCCACCCTCCCCCCACTCCTCTCCCCCTCCCTCTCGAGTCTGAAGAGCAGTCAGGGTTCCCTGCCCTGTGGAAAGTCCAAAGTCCTCCCCCCTCCATCCTGGTCTAGGAAGGTGAACATCCAAACTGGCTAGGCCCCCACAAAGCCAGAACAAGAAGTAGGATCAAAACCCAGTACCATTGTCCTTGGCTTCTCAGCAACCCTCATTGTCCGCCATATTCAGAGAGTCCGGGTTTATCCCCTGCTTTTTCAGTCCCAATCCAGCTGGCCTTGGTGAGCTCCCAATAGATCAGCCCCACTGTCTCCGTGGGTGGGTGCACCCCTCTTGGTCCTGACTTCCTTGCTCATCTTCTCCCTCCTTCTGTTCCTCATTGGTACTTTGGGAGCTCAGTCCAGTATTCCAGTGTGGGTCTCTGTCTCTATCTCCATCCATCGCCAGATGAAGGTTCTATGGTGATATGCAAAATATTCATCAGTATGGCTATAGGATAGGATCATTTCAGGTTCCCTATCCTCAGCTGCCCCAGGAACTAACTGGATGTCCTTCAATGAAAGAATGGATGAAGAAAGTGTGGAATATATACACATTAGAGTACTACTTAGCGGTAAAAAAACAATGACTTCTCAAATTTTGCATGCAAATGGATGGAAATAGAAAATACTATCCTGAGTGAGGTAACCCAGACCCAAAAAGATGAACATGGGATGTACTCACTCATAATAAATATTCTAAAACATAAAAAAAATAAATAAGAGGAAAAGCAAAAAGAAGTCGCTTGTAGCTCACTTGCAGTGGAACTCTGGGTTGGCCAGACACTCTGGGCAGTGTGGTTCCTGGCTTTGCTCCCTGCCATACACACAGAACTCTGCTGTGCAGGGTGGAGCTGGTGCAGCTGTAATGGGGTCAGTCTCTGTGCTGGGGCAGACCACGGCACAGCCCCAGTTCTGTACCAGAGACTGACACAGGACCCACCTGCAGGGAGGTGACTGGAGGGGTGGGCGCTTCTCTGGCATCATCTCTGGAAACTGGCAGCCAATGGGAGTCTTGTGATAAAGCCCCAGATTACATTGAGGATCTCCGTATTCTTGTGCTTAGGGTGAGCTCAAAAGATGAAAGCCACCCACCACAAAACTGAGGCAGCGGTAACTCCCCAGAGTGAGGGGAGAGTCCATTTCCTTTCCTACCACACCATCTAGGAGAAGTAGGGGTGGGCCCCCTCCTCATGACAAGTCACGCAGATTCTCAAGGACTCAAAAAGAAAGACTCCCCTGGCAGAGCCACAAATCTGCGTGACTTGTCCAGCAGTCATGGATTGCTGCCATGGATCTGCTCGCCCCAGGGAAGGCCTGGCACTCGCCTATCCATTTCGGTCAGCCTGAAAGTCCATTAGTTTTAATAACTGAATTTCATTAGGTCACCCATTGGAGTGGACAGCTGTGCTCTTTGCTTGTTAACCATCTCATGCTATTTTTACACAGTTGGGCTTCCTTGCGTATATGTTTGCCTGTGTACATCTATGTGATGGGGGCCTATGTGCATGCAGGGTGTATGCACTGTGTGCACATGGTGGTCAGAGCACAGTCTCCTACCACCTTGCACTGCCCACTGTGTTTTTTGAGACAGGGTCTCTCACTGATCTGGAACCTGCAAATCAGAGTAGGCCAGCTGCCCAGTGAGCCCCGGGGACCCGCCTGTCTGTGTCTCCCCAGCTAGGCTTACAGGTGCACACCACCATGTCCGTTTGTTTTAACTCGAATTCTGGGGATTGAATTCAGGCCATTGGCTTGAGAGGCAAGCACACTTTACCTTCCATCTCCCCTGTCCTCTGAGGACTGAAAATTGTTTCCTGTAACGTCTACCATGCTCTCCTAGAGAGCAGACTAGAGCCTTCCCCTCTTATACCTGCATCACCACTGCCTCTCTGGCCAGCTAGGGGTTGTTCTTGGTTTTGTTGTAATGGCATTGTTGAGAGTAAGGGGGAAACTTGTTCCAGCACTGAAGGGAAGAGAATCCCCCTGTGGTGGGTGACATCATAGAGGTGATACCTGCGGTGTGGCTGCAGGTTTCCCCTGTTTTTCTAATTTACTCTAGCAGACAGCTGGTGTGGGTTTAGGGCATGAGGACAGATTGATCTGATTGTCCCATTCTGTCATTCGAGAAAAACCATGATATTACAGTCTGCAGAGGTGAGCTGATTCCATGTGCTTCTCAACTGTATGGGGGGACAAAGCTACCTCAGGGAAAATGGCCAAAGCCTTTCCTCCATCCGCCCTAAAAACTCCCTGCTCCAAACCTGTGGGTTTCCTTATAACACACGCTTGTTGCCGTGCTGTGGTTGCTGCAGCACAGGGAATTGAAGGAAGAGCACACCATGGGAGTGTGGGCAGCCAAAACTCCGAGCCCCAGGTCTTCTCCTGAGACCTGTCCTGGCTTCGTCATCTCCAGGGTGTGCAAGGACAGCAAGCTGGCCTTCCTCAGGAAATGTTTGGCACCAGACTGATATCAGGTTTTAGAATTTTTCAGATTTTGGCATATTTATAATAAAATCTCTCGGTAGTTGGACCCAACCCTAACCCTGAAATTTGTTCATTTTGCACACACCTCATTTACGTAGCCAGACGGTAATGTTATAGAGTACTTTTTAATAGTTTTGTGAATGAAACCTTGTTGTGTGGAAGTTTTCACTGGTGGCATCGTGTTGGCACTCAGAAGGTTTTGCCTATGAGATTTCTGGTTTTCGAACTTAGGGATGATTAACTTGTACTGTATCTTATAAAATTTTCTATAAAATTCCGCAAGGAAATTATCTGTAATGGGACTTAAAGGGAAGGGGAAAAATCCAAGCGGGAACATGTCAGCCAAGATTCCTCTCCTAGTTCTTATCCATCTCCATTCTGAAGACCTTGAGAGGCTCCCAGGCCGGGTGCCCAGCAGGAGAGAGCCCTTACTCTAAAACTATCTGGGAGCCTGCAGGGACCCTCAACAGAGATAGTGGGTGGTGCTGGGTCTCACGGGCAGTAGAGGTGCCTAACCTAGCGGTGAGGTAAGATCCAGGGAGGTGTTTGTCTACTGTTAGCAGTGGTTTGTAACTGTCTTGTAAGACAGATGGCAATGCTGGTGGCGCCATGTTATAAGAACTGGAGGAGTAGCAAAGTTGTTGGCTTTGGGTGGCGTTGGGATAGACATTCTTCTGTTGTACTCTGCGCCCTGCACTCAGCTGAGCCCCAATTGCCCAGCAGAAGGGCACAAAATCTTCTGGATATTTCCACAGAAGCTAAGATCATCCCAGCTGAGGCAGACCCTGGAAGCCAGCTGCCTTCAGGTCTAGAATAGGTACGTGACCTTGGACACACGGAGTCACCCTTTCTAAGCTGTTTTTTTTTTTAACCTGTAAAATGGAGAGAATGATAGTTGTGCTGTGGTGAGGATTGGATCAGCCGGAGTGTGGAAAACACTCCACTCCCTCCCCTGCCCAGGAAACAGGATACGCAGGTTGGCATTTCCAGCCTCCTTCTGGAGTAGCATTTTATGACCCCTTGGTTCTACTCGTTCCTTGGAGGTACCTATCACAGCTGATGGAGCAGTGAGGATGCCCTTGCTGCTCTCCACAGGGAGAAAAACAGAACACCGAGGAGGAAGTAGATCCAGACAGGGAGAGGCCAGGTTCCTTTCATGGCCAGTCAGGGTTTTGCCCACTTAATGCTGTCATTCCCTACATCCCCTGGTCATTTGCCACACATTGCAATTTGAGAAATATGGTTATTAGCGTCTTAGTTCACTCTGAAAAGTCTGGCTTCCAGGTGGAATTGAAACTTGAAATCTGAAATTGTCATCAACTCAAAGTCTTTATCTTTCACATTCTTTTACCAAAACCGCAAAACTGTCAGTCCTTATATTAATGTGATGACCGTAGCTTTGAACATGAAACAAATGACTATAATTGAGAGGAAAGAGAAAAAGATATATCTGAAACATATAAGGCCACTACAAAAAGGAAACTATAATGCAGCAAAATTTGTTAACTATTTTATTTGTGCTAAGGGATCTGAAAAACAGGTCACTGACACCAAGTAGCTTATGCCAATGGAGGAAAAGCCCAGCTACCTTTCTAATCAGACCTTGGTCCCATAAGGTCTTCTTCTTATGATGTTAAGAATCAGGAGACAAAATTGCCCATTAAACTGCAGAAGCGCATGCCAGCTGCTGCTGTGATTGGCGTGTCGGGTACTTGTTGTCACGACAAAACAGCTGACAAGACCCGGCTTGAGGAAGAAAAGGTTCATTTCGACTCCCAGTTGCACAGGACAGCGCATCATCTTTGCAGGGAAGGCATGGAGGCAGGAGGAGGACAAAGTTGGTTTCATTGTGTCCACAGTCAGAAAGCGGGGAGCACTCTCATGGTGCCCGGCTGGTATAAATCCTTGTTGTTCAGTCTGGGACCTCGGTCCATGGAAGGATGCCCTCTGTGTTTCTGGTTTCCACTTCTGCTTACCCAGTCTAAAAAAATCCTACACATTTGCGCCCAGAAATCTGCCTCCAAGTTGTGCCTAGATCCTCTCGGGTTGACTTTCAATGCAAACAACCACCATCAGTGGGGCTTCTTTCCCCTGGGTGTTCAGTGCCTTGCAGCCATTTCTACTGAGCATCCAGACCTTCCCGTCGTGAATCTTTAAGCCCACATTTGTCCATCTACCACCTCTGTGTCTCTGAACCATCGACCTGACGCTTTTCCATCTGTTTTTCTCTGTCGTTCTTTTGGGGGTGTACTAGGTGTGTATATTCTGTAGGTATCACTTCTATGCTGGTTTGGAATAAGAGAATGCCACCAGCTTTGTTTGTTTTTGACAGTTTGACTGAAATGGTCACGGAGCAGGAAAACATCCTCTTGCCCTGCTATTGAGATCAAGGATTAGTAAATGGTTAAATATGGGCTTAGATCTTAGAAGGTGTGTGTGCTGCTTGTAAGGAAGAACTTGGTGAAACCCCTATTCCCACTCCACGAATCCCACTCTGAAAAAGATAAAAAAGACAAAAAACGAAATCAGGAGAAAAATCCTCTGACCCGCAGGTGGCCTCCAACTGTGGCACACGCATGGCATTGCCCTCCAACTGTGGCACACGCATGGCATTGGCCCTGGCTGTTCCTTTGGCGCTGGGGTCTCTCAGTTGCTTCGTTTATATGGAACAACAAGATGAGACAGACTGACCCCCTGTTTTTCAGAACTCAAGCCATCATGGTGGGTATTTGCCGGACTGGCAGTCAGGTGACTTTTGGCCCCTGGCACAGGTGGTGGCAGAAGGGAAAGTCTAACTGAAGCCAATCGAAGCCTCTCCTCACCATTGTTAATTTTCAGTGCCGCCTGAGCTCACGCGGCTTGGTCCTGTAGGGACCGCGAGTTACTCCAGCACTTCTCAGCTTTCCTGGGCTCTGTTTCTTCTTCCCATCTCCCCCACAGCGGAGGTCAGATGCACTGTTGGGAAACAGAGTGAAGTTGCAGTGGGGACAGTCTATGCGTGTTAACTTCAAGGAAGGTAGACACTCCTGAGAGGGTCGCAGGCCTTAATGAAGCACCTCGAGGAAGCAGAGTATCAAATTAATGCTTTTTGTGCTAAAAACATTAAGGTATTTAAATGTGTTATTCTAATCCCCGTTCCAGCCTGGGAACAGGGGGATCTAATGTCTTACTTAAATCCCAGCCTTCCTGGACCGTTCCTTTCTTTTCAGCCTCACTGAGGAAGAGGCCGCCTGTAGCCAGTCACTTTCAGTGATTGTTAAACCACGTGCAGGTCGAAATGGGCCCTACACTCCGTTTCCACCTCGAGTGAGGTCACCCAGATCTTAGAAAATTCCACACTGTTTCCTGGACCACTTAGGTGTTCAGACACGAGGTTCTGTTCAGATGATGAGAACATCACAGTAATTGTTCTGTATTGATAAAGTTGCCATTGATACAAGTACGAATGTGGGTATATTCTGGACCTGCAAACAGCTCTGTGCTTCATAGTGGCCCTTTCTCAGTGGCAGGGTAAGCTGATCTCAGGCAGGCGGGCAGCCTCTCCTTTTCTCACAGCCCCTTTCTGAATCTCAGCTGCTGAAGCAGCTTTTACATCCTTAGGCAGGATCAAGTTATAGAGATTTGCTCAGCTAATAAAGAGTATCAAGTTGCCATGACTACTCACAGCAGTAGGACGATGTGTGGTGCCTAGAAGAGAAGACTTACGAGGGTCAGAGCAGCCACCAGGGGCACAGTCACTGATACCAGTCAGGTGGTAGATAGATAGATAGATAGATAGATAGATAGATAGATAGATAGATAGATAGATAGAACACAGATGATAGGTAGATAGATAGATGATAGATATATAGATAAAAGAGATAGATAGATAGATAGATGATAGATAGAAGATAGATAGAAGATAGATGATAGATCGATAGATAAGAAGATAAATAGAAGATAGATAGGTAGATAGATAGATAGATGATAGATAGATAGATGATAGATAGATGATAGATAGATAGATAGAAGATAGATAGATAGATAGATAGATAGATAGATAGATAGATAGATAGATAGATAGATAGATGGGTGATAGACAGAAGATAGATGATAGGTAGGTAGGTAGGTAGGTAGATGATAGACAGACAGACAGACAGACAGAATCTCTAAACCAGTTGTTAGGGGCTTTCTCCATTTAAGTCTAGATTTTAAAGGAAACGTTTGTAGTGTTGAACTAGTTGACTAGCTGTAGATGCTATAGAATAGCTTTGGGTTACTAGAGTGGCTAGTCTTACATCCTTATGTTCCAAGAGTTATGAGTAAGTAGCTCAGTGCTAGGGCACCTTCCCTCTTGTTTTCCTGGAACCTCAAGAGAAGGACAGATAAAATGCATCAATCTATAGCTCTGGGAATGCATATAGCTCTGGGTAGGTGATTCGGAGTAAGAGCTCAATGTACCAGGACGGTTTACAGAAGAACCAAGACTATGTATGTCTTGTGGGTGATGTGTGCACTGGAAGAACAAACTGCATGAGTAAAGATTCTATATTGACAATGACTTTAATGCACCTTGAAAGTGCACACTGCCACAGCAACATAGTTATACAAGAATGTTTTTGAAGCTCACACCCCCCCTTTTCTGTGAAGTACAAGCCAGAGTTCAAATCTTGATTTTAAAATTTTGGGTATGCCAAATGATACCTGCCTGTCACCCCAGGACTTGGAGAGATAAGACAGGAGAATTGAGAATTTGGGGCCTACCCTGGGATGCGCGCGCACACACACACACACACACACACACACACACACACACACACACATTTTGCTATCCTGGGCTACCTTCCTTCCTGTCTCAAAGTGGAGAACATATTGCAATGGTCTATCCTGGAAGATGGAAACATTGTACCTTAGTGATTTTGTTAATTAATACTTATACTTTATTGTTAATAAGCTTCAGGGCTTAAATGATGTCATAGGAATAGTAAGCTCCTGCAATTTAAATTTAATATAGGTGTGAAATTCCCAAAGTTACTGGCTAGTTACACTACCAAGACAGAAGTCAGTTGCTCACACTGCTGCCTGCTCTCCATGACTTTCTTGCAGACTCTTGGTACTTTGTCCATAGCAGCCTCCACTGCAGAACGTTGTGACTGATAGGGAAGAAACAGAGAGAATACTATCAGATGTTTTCTGGTCTACAGTGCACAAAGGTGCCTGGACACACCAGGGATCATGTCATATTTTGCCAGGTTTTATTACAAATATAGATAGAGGTTCATCATTGCATTTAATCCACAAGTTAAATGCTTATCCTACCAGAGACTGCTGAATAGTTCTTAATAGTGCCAGGGTCCTTGTGAGGCATGCCAGATGGCAGGAGAAGGTGATTCTAGGCAAATACTGACGTACATTTTCCAATGCTGCCAAACGACCATGTGAGAAGTCCTGATGCCCAGAGAGCAAGTATCTACAAAGCCCATCGAGTGCTTGTGCAAGATGATATCCAGGGGCTAATGCTTGGCCTCTAACAATCAAAGCATTGTGATCTGCAGAAGCGAGGTGGAAGAAAAGACCAGGCTCACATGTTAGCCCTTCCCAGGAGAGCCTTGGCGAGGCCAGAGATCGCTGCTGCCCATTTGTCAATGGGAGCTGTCAGAAGAAGTCTGGAATGTTTTCAAGGACCCTAACAGGAAATAGAATCGGGACCACCAGCATGTTGGTCAGGAAGTTTGCAAACAGGGTCTGTCCCTGGAGCACGGTAAAATGACGTATTTTTATCTGCTTTCTGTGAACTATCATTCATGGAAAATACTGATTTCACGGAGATGTCCAGACAATCTTGAATTCTTTGCTTGTCTCCGTGGTCTCTCACGGTTGTCTGACAACTGCATGGTCCCATGCTGCTCGTGTGGGACTCTGAGGCAGCCCTTTGCCTTGCTTTGTAGTTAGGGCTAGAGGTGAACTGCATCTGGGGAGCAGGATCTAAATCTCAGCGTTATTCACGGAATCTCTGCTGTATGACACAATTTGGTGTTAGGAGTCTGGTGGGGAGTGGGGGTGGTGGAGAAGCAATCTTCACTGCTTTGAAGGCACCGTGTGAAAGGGGTGTGCGTGTATGTGGGGGGTCATGAAACAACAAAGGGGGCCGTGAGAGGCGAGACCCAGCCCTTGATTTCAGCATAGTATGGAGGTGCCTTTTTCAGGACGCCTTATGAGAGGGCTTCTACAAATTACGTATGTATGTGTGTGCTTAAAATAAGATAACTTTAAATTATATGAACTATTTTTGTGGATATATGTATATACAAATGATCACAAGTGTGTTGCGGTGTATATGTAGAGATCACAGGACAACTGGAGGAAGTTGGATCTCTTCTTCTACCATGTGGGACCCAGAGATCAAACTTGGGTCACTGGGCTTGGCTGCAAGTCGCTTTCCCCCACCGAACCATCTCAAGACCGAGATATGAGACTTTGATGGGGCTGGAGAGATTACTTCATGATTGAGAGCCCTTGCAAAGGACCCAGGGTCAGTTCCCAGCACTCTCGTGGCAGCTTCACGGTTGTTTGTAGACCCCATTACGGAGACTCTAATGCCCTCTTCCCACCTCTCCAGGCACTGCATGCCTGTGACACATTTACATACATGCAGATACTACACTCATATGCATTAAGTAAAAATCAATAAATCTGGAAAGAAACTGTAACCTTGGAAGATAAGTGGCAGCTAGAAGGAACGTGTCATAGTCTTTTATTTCAATGCTTCTCTACTCAGAGAAAAATCCCCATCGTGGAATAGTTTCCACTACAGGAAAGTGAACACTTTTTCAAGTGAAACCTGATACGTTGGCAGTGTGTTGCTCAGTCCTTTTGGGTTTTAGACTTCATATAGATAGTCTTCCACAGCATTGCACAGGAAAGAGGAGGAAAAATATTATCTCTCTCATTCTGACGCCCCCCACTTCCATCTTCTGTGACGTATTCACACTTGTAGAATATCTTAAATGAAATACCAGTCTAAATTGAGGCTACATCTTGATTTTGAAGACTCTTTAAGGTCTGTAAGAACTAAATGAGGTTCAATGATTTTGCAGAACTATTATTTATTGTTGTTGTTGTTATTATTATTATTATTATTTATCTGACCTTTTCTGTGTACCTGTGGTATCATTTAAGTGTGGCTAGGAAACACGGGAACCAGGAAGTACTTTCATCACCCCGACACAAACCACCTCGGCCCATCGCAGGCTCTCTGTGACTTCTCCGTTGCCACACCAGTGTCCTGACACAAAGCAGCTGAAGGAAGAAAGGGTTGATCTGGCTCCTGTTTCCAGAGGGGATCCAGCCCTTTAATGCGGGAAAGGCGTGGCAGCCAGTGCAGAAAGCCTACTGATTACACCTCAAAGACACACAGGAAGTAGCGGGAACAGGAAGTGGGACCACAGGTTCTAAAACTCAAAGGCTGGCCAAGTGCCATACTTCCTAAGGGTTCTCTAGCCCGCACAAAGAGTGCCACCAGCCAGGGACCAAGTGCTTGAATCCATGAGCCTATGGGGGACATTTCTCATCCAAACCATGGCACAGGCCCTTCCCTGGCTTTCTGAATGAGGGTCTGCCAATGACTTTATTCCTTGTTTTGGTTGCTTGAAAAATCACTGATTTGGCACAGTGACCTGAAAACTTCTTGTACGTTGTCTCGTTAATCATTTGGGATCAGCTAGTGAAAGGTGTCAGTGAGTCTGGTTTGTCGGTTGGTGTCAGTGATCTGCCCGGCCTTCTTTTGGATGTTTCTGAAAGGAATCTTTTTCAGTCCCTCCAGCTCACGGGAATGCTGTACTCCAATCCATAATCTAGACCCAGCCCCATCTGAAAGGGACTTGCTAAGCTCACTTATACCACTCTGAAAGATAGCTCAGGTGAACTAATGTATGACGTCACTTCTGTGGAAGCATCCGCCCTTGGTTTTACTTACGTATTATGTTCACAGTAACTTGAGAGAACTAGCTTTAAAAAGTTGAAACACAGAAAATGAGAGGCTGTGGGGGCACTGAGCCCTTCTTTACGTCTCAAGAGGGAGTTTTTCATTTGCAAATCAATTGCATTCTCTATATACGTAGATTACCTCTTCAGTTGATGGAACTTTTCGCATTTACGTTTTTCATTCATAACGCAACAAAATTGGTTACAGAAGTGTTCCAAGCTCCTTGCTCAGTTCAGATGTGGTCTGGGGCTTTACTTTATGGGGTGAACACATTATATGCTGGGAATGCTTATTAAGTATGGTGCGTGGTTCCAGGTCCCGAATTAAGATGAGGAAAGAGCTGTGTTCTGCTCCGTGGCAACTTGGCATCCTCAAGGGCTCCGCGCGGCTGAAGTGTAGCGGTGCCCCGTCGGCTCTGTAGAAATTGGCCGTTTGACATCTGTTTTGAACCCTGAGCGAGTGCTCGACTTACATTTTCTCAAGGTCTTACAGTGTAAGAGCGTAATAAAGTCTTGATGAGAATTTCATGCGCCTCCAATGCCAGGGAAGCACTTGCCTTATACGCCTCTGGCTTTTGCTAGCTGGAAAGAGACAGCTGTTGGATATTCATGGGGTGTATTGCCAGCCATTGCTGTAGGCTTAACCGAGGGACTTCAGAGCCAAATCTCAGAGCCAGACTGAACAAACCTGGTGACTTGCAGCTCGCTCCTGTTGGTCTCTTTAGCCTGCTTTCTGTTACTATAAGGGAAGTTATTTGGGATGAAAGGGGTTTTGTATTGTTGTTTTGTTTTGTTGGTTTTGGGGGGTTTGTAGGGTCTCACTCCATCATCGATCATCCTTGTTGTCTGGGGCCCACGGAAACAGAACACCATGGCAGGGAGTACATGACCAAAGATGTTTACCTCAAGGCTAGGAAGTAGAAAAGAGAAAGATGAGGAGCTTGGTCCCACGACATCATGTTCGTCATAAGTGAGAGACCTCCCACTAGGCTCCATCTTTTTGTTAATTAAAAAAAATTCTTTAAGATTAATTTGCTTTTTGTGTATGAGTGTTTTGCCTGGGTGTATGTCTATGTTCTGTGTGTGTGCCTGGCCCTTACAGAAGTCAGAACAGGGTATTAGATCTTCTAGAACTGGACTTACAGATGGTTGTAGACATAATGTAGATGCTGGGTATCAACCTCAGTGCTCTTAACCACTGAGCAATCTCTCCAGTCACAATCCCCATCTTTTAAAGGCTCCACCACTCCCAATACGTGGGGACTAAGCCTTTAACATGCGGGCCTCGGTAGGACATGTTAAAAACCAAACTATAACACCCAACAGAAAACGAACAACCTTCGGCTCAAACGACATCCTTGCACTATTTAGCTCCATCCTTATTTCATGTCCACAGTTCTCTTAGCTCCTCCTTCAATGTGCAGTGGCCACCCTCCAAGTGATGTCCCCTCTCTCTACACCAGCCCACTCTCAGTTGGGTGACATATAAACCCAGGAAGCTGCAGCCCCACATCTGCCCAGGGTGCCCTTGATCTTGGGGGGCAAGGACAACTGTACCAAGTGGTGCGGTTCTTAAGGAGTAGGTCTTGGGGCTGGAGAGATGGGTCCCCGGTTAAGAGCACTCACCCAGGTTTAATTTCCAGCACCCACATGGCAACTCACAACTGTCTATAACTCCAGGATCTAAAATTATCACACAGGTATACATTCACCAGTATAAAATGCCAATATCCACAAAATAAAAATAAATAAATTACTTAAAAGCAAAAATGCAGGTCTAGTGTATGCACAGCCCACGTGTGAGTACAGCCACTGTGTCCTTCCCTCTGGAGATAACTGGGGGCTTCCTTGTAAATTCCCCAAATCAAATGTCAGTTTACCAATTCAGGATGAAAAAGAACTCAGGCCTGAGATGTTCGTGGCACTTTTCATGCCCCTGAATCATCCTGGCTTACACTGTGGTGTAACAGTTTATTAACCAACATTGCTGCCCACAGGGTCCTTAGATCATAGACGGCCTCTTCCCAGAGTGCAGAGGGATCTTGGCATCTGTCCATCCTCCCAGGCAAGGGCTACTTTTGTCTTCCCATACTGGGCTGTGCTCCTGCCCCTCCAGTAGCAGAAGACCTCAGGCCTGGGAATATCCAGACTCAGCCTCTTGCCCTGGCTGCCTGGCAAACACATCGTCATCTCTGGGTAGAGATAGAGAAAATCTTCTTTCCTGTCACTCTAGTTTCTCCTTGCCCTTTCTTGTGCCCTGCCCATTTTCTTTCTTTCCTGTGAATTCTCTGGAATTTTCCTTGCAGTTCCAGCTCTGTACAGGATGCCTAGTAAAATACAGGGGTAAAGGGGGGAGGCTCTTCCTGTGTTCTGGTTTATTTGGGAGATATTTTCACTTCTGGTAGCTAGATTACCTGTGTTTGGTCTTGGGCAATGCCTATACCCCCCAGAAGGTTTGCTTGCCACTCACTCCACGCAGCCTTGGATGGCAAACGGGCTGCTTTAGAGATAAGATTGCATCCGTGAATCTGGCAAACACTCGAAAGCCACAAACCCCTGTTTCCTCAAAGCTTCTTCCCATGTGAGCGGAAAATGTACACACTGGATTTGGAGGTTGTCTGGTGTCTGCCTCTGAACGCAGCCCGTGTGCTGCAGCTGTCCCCTCAGGAAGGGTGCCTGCTGTCCTCACTCCTCCCTCTTCTCTCTTCTCTCACAGAGTGTCCCCTCTGCAGAAGTCTGAGATTGTGGATGTTGTGAAGAAGCGGGTGAAAGCCATCACCCTGGCCATCGGGGACGGTGCCAATGACGTGGGGATGATCCAGACAGCCCACGTAGGGGTCGGGATCAGCGGGAACGAGGGCATGCAGGCCACCAACAACTCAGATTATGCCATTGCACAGGTCAGCCACCCCCCCCCCCTTCCCGTCACAGTGATGGCAGCTGGGCACAGGAGCTCAGCTCAAGGGCTCTGCCCACTTTAGGAGGTTACCGTCTAGATTAACAGCAGGTACCTGTTGATGTCTCCGTTGTTTGAGTCTTGAACAGTTTGAGACCCCGTCTCTGGATTGGGTTTCCTTGGGCCAGAGGTGGGACTGGCTCATGGAGCTGTCATTTCAAAGATGTGCCTTTCCTGGGAGACAGGACCCTAGGCCTCTTGAGCTCGACTCCTGTTCCTGCTGA
>NC_022019.1:5625321-5636471 GCF_000317375.1 Microtus ochrogaster
TGTGTGTGCATGTGCGTGTGTGTGTGCGTGTGTGTGCATGTGCGTTTGTGTGCATCCCCCACTGAAGAACAGCTGTTCTCAGAGTACCGTGTGTGTGCATGTGCGTTTGTGTGCATCCCCCACTGAAGAACAGCTGTTCTCAGAGTACCTTTTTCTGCTGGACTCTCATTCAAGGACCTCCCTTCTTCTTGAAGGGCTGGCATGCTCCGGCCGAGTGGTTCAGGCCAGGACAAAGCAGTCACTTACAGATATTCCTGCCCCCTTGGCAGTCACGCCTGTGAACCACCTAAGACCCCTGCTGTGAGGTTAACTGAGAGGGCAGGAGCCAGGTGGCTCATGGTCAGTAGCAAGCAGCCTCCTGCAGTCAGGCTGAGTTCGGTCCATTCCTCTCTAAACTGAGTGTCGCCAGCATGTTTCTGATAGGCTCTGTGGTCGTGGACACTGATCTGGTTCCTAGTTTCCTCACGTGTGCCCCGAGAATCCAAGAAACGTCTAACTCTTCATGCTAGTCAAAAGAGTCAACCCCAGGATCCTCCTGTGGAAGATCTGGGCTATCTGGCCCGACACATCATCCAGATGTGTAGTCCCAGGGAATACTGGCATGTTCTCCAGTTACCCAGTTGTGGGGTCATGTGCCTAAATGCCTGCATTTGCTGAAGTACCAGCCACGTACCCCCAACTCCTTGGACAGCCTTTTGAAGAACATGCCAACCCTAACTACGTGGTTACGAGGAGCAGTGGCTTTGTCACCTTTTCAGCTACAATGCATAGAAAACCCTTCCTCCAAGCCCCAGGGCTCGTGGTCTGGTCCTCTGCTCCTTTGGGGGGCTCCCCGTCCCTGAAGGAAGCTCTGTTTGTTTGCCTCTCAGGTTTCCTTCTGGTTTGAGGTTCGGCAAAGACAGCACGAAATTACCCAGACCACATGGCTTTGAAAACGGCCTAAGTCAGTTTTTTTTTTTTTTTTTTTGTGCACATCAAACCCCTGAGCTGATTCCTGAAGTAGGCAGAAGGAATTCTGATTTTACCGGTGAGAAATCTGCAGGTCCTATGCACCCAACAACTGGCTTCAGGGCTGAGCATAGGGCCAACATCAGAGAACAGCAGACCCCTGTGAACTCGGGGGCTGCCACACACACCTGCTCCTTTACTTTGCCGAATCAACTGTGCAGAGGCCCGTGGGACCCACGCTTCCTGTCTGCTGTCAGCAACTGTGGATGTTATACACCCCAGCATTATTAAATACTTGAGTTATAACATCATGGGGCTGGAAGGGAACTTAAGAGGTTTCCTAGGAGTTACAGGCAAATATTTGTCTGCTTTTCTCTTTAGGATGTCTAGGGAGCAGGGATTCCTTACTGAAGCTGCACATGGGTAGGATGTGGAAGGTGAAGCAACTGCTTTTATTAAAAGGAAGCATCTGAGAGGGGTGGGACAGAGCCTTCTGCGTCCGCTTGGGGGTTTTCTTTGCCCTCCAGCGTAGTAGCCACCGCTCTGAAAGGAACCTAAGGCAGCCGCTGATATCTCCCTGTTCATTGTCCTGCAGAGGCATGCTGTCATCTCAGGGCTGAGTCTGTGCCAAGCACTAGACTCTAAACTGCCTCTTCCTTAATTACTATGCCAGAAACACCATCAGTGGGGTGAGTTCCTCTGCCCCATTGAAGTGATAATTGTGCCTGGTTGAAGTTAATACCATGTTCTTTATTATTTTGATATGGGTAGTTGCTTTTTTTTTTTTAATTTGTTTTTTGGAAAAAGCACCCATAAGGTAAAGAAAAGATTCCAAGACCGTCTTGTAGTGGCCAGAGCCCTGGTTCCAAGCCCTTGCTGTTCGCTTTACGCTCGTACACACAGCAGCTGCTGGCCAGGTGACTGACCACTGCTGGCCTCCTAAACTAGGCAGAGGGACTGTATGGTATAGTGTGTGTCCACAGCCCTCGGTTCCCAGTCTGCCAGAGAACATCCCATCTGCCCCTGCTTTTGTCTGTCCTGTCTTGTCTGACTCTGGGGAGACAGCTGCTTTACACTACATGCCCCTGGAATAGTATGGCTTTGTCTCAGACGACAAGAGCCCTTAAATCACTCCCATCCAGAGCTAATCAGTTGCCCCTTATTGCACAGGTGGGTGCTCTGAGTGGAAGATAAAGAAGGACTATACCACGGATGTAGAAGTGGAGACAGTGTGTGTGTGTGTGTGTGTGTGTATGTGTGTACATGTGTGTGTGTGTGTGTACATGTGTGTGTGTGTTACATTTGTATGTCTCTATATCTATGTGCCCCTGGATAAGTCTGTCCCGGTGCCTCTGTGGGGTATGGGAAGTGTAATTGCTTTTAGCTGACAAGCTGACAGAACGCTGTCCTCAAGTGCATACCCTTTCTTGAGTAAAACCTTCACTGGGTGAGTGTCCCTCCTCCTGTGGTCACCATAAAATGTGTGACCAGATCGTGTGGAGCTGTCCCATTCCCATTTGCCTTTCTTACAGTTCACACAGCCACCTTCTTTGCCTAATTAAGTCCCTGAAAGGCATTTAGCTCAAAGAATTCCAAAACAGTCCTAGTGAGAAGCCAGCAGCTTGTTTGGGGACAACAATAATTAGTCAGTTGAAGAGATTTTTTTCTTTTCCTTCTCAGCTGCTCTGAAAACTCCACCTGGGGGTGGGGGGGGGACAGGTTTTGTTTGTTTGTTTGTTTGTTGGTTACCTAAGGTTCTGGTCTGCTCTGAAAACTCCACCTGCGGGCGGGGCGGGGGGGGGGCAGGTTTTGTTTGTTTGTTTGTTTGTTTTGTTGGTTACCTAGGGTTCTGGTCTCCTCCCCGTCCCTGTCTGTTTTCTGCTCATGAAGACAGCCTATGTCCTTTATTCCTCCGTGGCAGGCTTCTCTGAACTGTATCACTGTCCCTCTACAGTTTTCCTACCTGGAGAAGCTGCTTTTAGTTCACGGAGCCTGGAGCTACAACCGGGTGACCAAGTGCATCCTCTACTGCTTCTACAAGAATGTGGTCCTCTACATCATTGAGGTAAGGCCATCCCTTCCCTCAAGGAGGCAGGCTCTGCAGAGGGCATCTTTAGACAATAATCCATCTTTCTTTCCCTTCTTTTTTGACATTAAATCCATCTTTAGAAAGGGTTTGGTTAATGGAAATTTAAAGGTACTCTTGAGTCTTACTAAGATCCGTGTCATGCAGCTTCCTTTAAGCTGTACCATGAGACTTGTAATAAGGAACCAGGGCTAGTGCGGCCTTTCTTCCTCGTCCAGCCATGCATTCTTCACAAGCTCCCCCTCCCTGCCCTGATCCTGGGCTCCTTTTCCTTGACCCTAGCTTGTGTCAGTGGTGGCAGAGAATACTTGCTAAGGCAAGCATTCCACTTGCTAAGGCAGAATGAGACCAGTGTGGTCAGTGCCAGGAAATAGAGATGCCCATCTTTTTAGGTGGCTCTGAAACATTTCCGGGCAACCTGTCCTGTGTTTTTCTTTCCTTGAATGAACGGGCACAAATGGGGCATGATTCCCTGCTGTGTTTGTCATGGCATCTGCTGTTTCCTGAACATGTCCTCACTGCCCCTGCGATTTTTGGATGCTAAGACTCGTGGCAAAGGTGAGAATGGGGGTGGGGGACATCTAGTAGGAAGCTGATAAGGTCATTTAAAATCTTACTCTCAGTTCATGTTCTATTGTCCTTGTCTTGTTTAGTGCTGTGATAAAATGCTGACCGAAAGCAGCTTGGGGATAAAAGGATTGGTTTAACTTAGTTGTGCTCCATCACCAAGGGAAGTCAGGGAAGAAACTGAAAGCAGAACCCTGGAGGCAGGAACTGATGCAGAAGACCTTAAAGAGGGCTGCTTGCTGCCTTGCTCCCCGTGGCTTGCTCTGTTTGTTTTCTTACACACCTCAAGACTGCCTGCCCATGGGTGACATCACCCACAGTGAGCTGGGCCCTCCCTCATCCGTCATCAGTCAAGAAAATGCCCCCACAGACTTGCCCCTAGGCCAATCTGATGGAAGCCTTTTTCTCAGCTGAGGTCCCCTTTCCAAGATGACTACAGTTTAGGTCAAGTTGGCAAAAGCTAACCAGCACAGGTCTACAATTTTCCAAGATGCTAATTCATGTATTGCTACGTGGAGGGCAAGGTCCCAGAGTCAAGGAGGCTCTTTAAGTTTGCTGCTTAGTACTGGTCTCTTGGGTTTTCCCTCCTGAGGACAGCTCATTTTAAAAGTGTGTCTGTGAGGCTATCTTGACTCATCAGATTGTCAAATGCATTTGGAAGAGAGGAAAACTGGGGATAGGGGTCTATGGTGGGGGTAGGGGTTAAGTTAAAGCTTGGCTGCTGTCAATAAGACCATAAACATGTTTTAACCAGACAGGGTGGTTCATGTCTGTAATCCCAGCACTTGGTAGGTAGACAGGAGGATGGGGCTTTCATGGTCAGCCTCGGCTATTAAATGAGTTCCAGATCAGCTTGGGCTACAGGATGAGGAGGAAGAAGCGGTAGAGGAGGTAGAGGGATGGAAGTCCATCTTAGAGCAATAGAAATCAATGTTGCCTCTATTTTAATATCTCATTTTATTATGGTATAATTTTTCAACTCTTAGCAAAAATACTAGTGAAGGAAGAAACTGGCTTTTCCCGGTGCTGTCTCCTAAAGTCCCCATATCGAGCTTGTTAATGTAACAGTGACCAATTACTACTTTATCAGCATGCTAACTCCTTCCTAATGAAGCCTTCAGGTCACATGGACAGGTTAATGTTACTTGTCGGGGAACCACACCAGGACAGGGGGTTTCCGAAGCTGTGTAGTTGTTTATACTGCATGGCTCCCCAGCCAAAGGCATCAGTGAGAAAGAAGCAGTCTGTGTCTCTGTGATCAAGCCCACCTGGAAACAGCATTTTGCTGGCTTACATAAAGGCAGTTTCTTTGCTGCTCTGCGTACTCACAGTGTGGCTGCCTCAGCATAGAGGATGGCTGCTCTAATTGACCCAGTAGCTCCTTCTGTGCTGGGAGCACCCTGATCATTAAAAGAATCTTACAAGTGATTGGAAGAGACCTGTCTAACATCCTGCAGCCTGGCCTCTTCCCTACCCTGAGTCCTCTGTGTCAAAGGCCCTGCCTGCTTACAGTGAACAGCAAGTATATGCAGAGCAGAACCTGGGGACGTTTGTAGGTGTGATTACTATTTGGTTCAGGGTAGGGAGGTTCAAATCCATGTAGATGTTCATGTTGCATGTTTTGTCATCATTATCTTCCCCCGTTCTCATTTTTACTGCCCCCCTTTGGAATTTGGAAATGTCTGTCCCTCTCCTGCAGGGACAGCTTTTTCCTTCCTTTCTTATTTTATTTTATTTTTTTTTTTTTTGCACGCATGATAGAAGTCACTCCTTAGTGTCACTCGGGGTCACAGATAATAGCATGGGCAGAATAAAGGGAGCTGGGATCCTACACATCATCCCAAGTTTCCCAGGACTCTGTCCCTGTAGCTGTTGGCTTTATACAGCTTCTTTATAATCTGGTTTTCTTCACCATCAGCAGATGGCTGATGAGCTAGGCTTCTTATCGAGACATTCTACATGGGGCTCCAAGCCTTCCGCTTCCCAGAGCAGCGCTCAGGGCCCTCCTAGTCACTTAACACCTACTATCTTGCTTCTGTCTCCTTTTTTCTTCTTCAAGTGGGCTGCAGCTTAGTAGAGCACCCTTTTAGTCTGTCTGCAAAGAGCTGCTTGGAACCGGGCCCTGACGGCGCTGAGTGAGTGCCTCAAATGACTAGGCTAAGAATTGCCAAATGGTCTGCTGCAAAAGGCTCTTCCACACACTCCCCAGAAAGCTTTTAGGAATGTAAAACCCTCGCAATTCTGTGTCTCCATTTCTGGTTAGGATTTCTGGGAGGTTCTAATTTGGAAACCAAGAGAACAAAGCCCTTGACTGGTTCATGGTCAGAGTGTCCACCCAGACACTGACAATGCCCTGGAACCAGCATGTTTTTCCAGAAGGGCCTTCAGAGTGGGAAGGTACTGCTCACATGCTATTTTAGTGGGTCTTGAGCTACAGGATCCAAGATTGCTACAGAAAGACGTGTTCATTTGCAAAAAAATAAAATAAAATAAAATAAAATACTGAAGATAAGGCTATATTAATGATTTAAGTGAGAACAAACTAAGCATGCTAGTTACATGTCTTAAGGGTTTCCTTGTGGCTCATAGAGGCACCTGCGCAGTAGTAATATGTACTCATCTCAAACACCCTCCAATATATGTAACTACCAAACATTTTGAAGTATAGTCTAAAGGCAATGTGGGTAGCATGCATATGCGTGCCCACTCTGTGGCCTACCTTATTTTATGAGGACTATTGTCTAGATTTCCAGTAAAAATTGGGACATGACGGGTCCTTCCTGTTTGGTGTACTAGTCCATAAAAGTGGGGTTCCTGTATAAGGAAAATATGCATTATTCTGGATGCTGTATGGAATGCATACTGGAAGTCTCCACTACTTACATGCTATCTGCTCTTGCCTGTTTCTCTACAGTCACACATAGATTTTTTTATACTTTAGTGTTTTTAATTAAGCTATATGTTTTCCCTACTCTCCTTTCTTTCTCCCCTTTCACCCTCCCCCTGCCTCACACGCTCCCAGTTTGCTCAGGAGATCTTGTCTTTTTCTCCTTCCTAGGCAGATCCATGTATGTCTCTCTTAGGGTCTTCTTTGTTGTCTAGGTTCTCTGGCAGGCTGGCTATTCTTTGCTTTATGTCTAAAAGCCACTTATGAGTCAGTATACATTATATGTGTCTTTCTGAGTCTGGGTTATCTCAGTATTTTTTTCTAGTTCCTTCCATTTGCCTGCATATTTAAAGATGTCATTATTTTTTACCGCTGCGTAGTACTCCATTGTATAAACGTACCACATTATCCATTCTTCAGTTGAGGAGCATCTAGGTTGTTTCCAGGTTCTGGCTATTACAAATAATGCCTCTGTAAACGTGATTGAGCAAATGTCCTTGTGATATGACTGAGAATCCTTTGGGTATATGCCCAAAAGTGGTATTGCTGGATCTTGAGGTAGATTAATTCCTAATATTCTGAGAAACCACCACACTAATTTCCAAAGTGACTGTACCAGTTAGCACTCTCACCAGCAATGGAGGAGTGTTTTTTTCTCTCTATTCTACATAATCTCCAGCATAAGTTGCCATTCATGTTTTTTATCTTGGCCATTCTGACATGTGTAAGGGTATCTCAAAGTTGTTTTGATTTATATTTCTCTAATGACTAAGGATGTTGAGCATTTCCTTAGGTGTCTTTTTAGTAATTTTATATTCCTTTGTTGAGAGTTCTCTGTTTAGGTCTGTACCCCATTTTTTTTATTGGATTATTTCTTCCTTTGATGACCAATTTCTTGAGTTCTTTGTATATTTTGGAGATCAGCCCTTTGCCTGATGTGGGGTTGGTGAAGATCTTTTCCCATTCCATTCTGTAGGCTGCCATTTTGTCTTGTTGACCATGTTCTTTGCTTTACAGAAGCCTCTTAGCTTCAGGAGGTCCCATTTATTAATTGTTTCTCTCAGTGTCTGTGCTACTGGGGTTATATTTAGGAAGTGGTCTCCTTGCTAGTGTGTTCAAGGCTTCCTCCCACTTTCTCTTCACATAGACCCTGGAAATGCACCCTTGAGAAACATTGCCCTCCTCTTCACATAGACTCTGGGTATAATTCCCTACAGTCTGTTCAGTCCCTTCTGTATTGATTGAGCATTTGTGTTGTCATCTTCAGTTTCAGAAGCTTTGTAGAATAGCAGTGTTCCTGCTCCTGAGCTCACAGATATTCCAAAATGGTGTTGGTCTAGTTAGTCTATTTCATCACACTGCCTTGAATAGACCATGACCTTAATGTGGGGACTTCTGCCTGCAAAACAGATTCACTGTTGCTGACAGATCTACTAAGCACTCAATTGAATGCACCACATAAAATTTATTGAGGTGAAGTGGCTATTGTTCAAGAAATTTGAAATAAGAACAAAAGGTGGCCCTTGTGACTTCCTTGAGGCTCCTGTAGCAGGCAACACTAAGAACAGATCATAGCCATCCCCTCCGTTCCTTCGAGAGCACCTCATTTCAGCACTTTCACCCCTGATGGTTGCACTTTCTCAGCTGTCTCTTTGGAAGCTGGGATAGCAAACACATGACCAGTTCCAGCGGCTGGCAGGGAGGCTGGGGAAGAGAGGCTCAGAAGCACTGGCCGTGAGCTGCCAGGTACCCGGGATGCCAGTGAGCTCTCTCCATTTGCCTGCCCCCGTGTGAGCCTGTTCCTCATTGGCTTCATTTCCGATAACACCACCTTCCTCTGTTTTCAGTCAGTGCTGTTGGAGTATAACTAAGATACTGCAAGATGTGCCCTTTTTAGTGTACAGCTCCATTAATTAAAACTGAATTTTTTATTGGAAAAAAAATCCATTTTTGTCTGCCTCCCACAAGTAGTAAGAATGTCACAAAGAACTTTGGAGAAGAACGGGGTGGTGGCTGTGCAGTGATGTGAATGTCCAGAGCGGTGGTGCCCTTTAAGAGAGTTTGTGTTAGATCTACCTTAGCACAATTGAAATAAAGGCTAGGAGGGGGAAAGGGTTTCAACACTTTGCCCCCTTAGCCACATTGAGGGAGATGCAGTATAAAGGCAGATGGTATGGAATTTTACATGGAGTTGTGTTTTGCGTTAAACCAGTAACACGCTAAGTTTTGTAGCAGCTGCCAGATGGGCTGTCCTGCAAACATTAAACTGGCTAAGGCCTGGGAGATTGCAGCTCGGTGCAGATGGGCTTCCTGGAGCCAGCAGGAGAAGAGCATCCCTGTGCCGCTGCACTGGCTTCCAGAGTTGGAACGAAACAGTAAAGATCAGGAGAGATGGCTGGCCAAGATGCGTGAGCGTCTGAGGAGTGTGAGCTAATAACAGGGCAGGACTTTTGTTGCTTTAAGAAGCTGAAAATCCCTTCCTGTGTTTGCAACAGGCAAATTCTGTGGTTAAAGTGATTCCAGAAGAGTTGCCTATCAATATGCAGGGCAGACAGCGAGCCGAGAGTTTAAATGGCTTTTATAATGTTAAGCCCGGATCAGAGCTCATGATCCTGATGCAGCTATCTTCTTGTGTGATTTGTAAAAAAGCCAGAGACGGAGTTTCTGGAAAAAAAAAACAAAAAAAAAAAAAAAAAAAAAAAAAAAAACAACTCTTTGATTTTGATAATACGAAGAATTTGCCTTAACTGCAAAAATTAGGGATAAAGAAGCTAGGGAAGCATGCGTGTAAATGTTTTTGAAATCCTGGTGTGTCATCTGTGCGGTATGTCTCAAGGGGGGCTATTGGTTACCTAGTTGTTCAGTTTTCTAAATCACACACAGCTTGACTGACCACCAGCAGCATTTGAAGCATTTTCTGGAATGGTGCTACCCCACTGCCTCCCTGAGCCCGTGGGAAAAATAGTTTTGGGACAGAATTTTTTAAAAAGTCAGTACCCACTAGATTTAAGTAGATTAATAGAATCATTACGTGCATATAGTTGATATTTCAGGAGATAATGGCACTGGTTCTTTGTAAGCTCTGTTGTCTCTTAGGAAGGGTGTACCACATTGTCTCAGAGAAGACATTGGTCTGGATGTAGAGAGCATCGGTGATGGTGGCTGTTATAGTTAGTATAGGGATCTGAAGTGCCAGCTTACTTGAGGCAATGCCTAGCAGACATTTGGGGCTTGGGAGGGGGGCATTAAACTGCTCCAGGATATGGCACTCTAAGCCTTGCATTTATCATGAAGGTCTGAAAATACCACCGGTGAGTGAAAGGGAGGTTAGTGGGCATACATGAGCCTGAACTAGCAGAATTTGGCTGATGGCCAGTGACGATCTACCTTGCCTGACAAGCTGAAAACAAGCAGATAAACAACAAGCTCCCTCCCCCTCTTCTTACCCCCCCCTCAGCATTCCAGAGCAGAAGGAGAGGCTTAGCAATGTCTCAACTTCTGCGCTTCTCATTTAAAAAGTAAAACGACTTGCAATTATGTACACATTGCCGTTTCTAATACAAAATGTCTCGGGATATGAGTGCTTTGAATTGTTTAACTTAAGAAGAAAAGTATTTATATGATATACCTAATATATATCCTTTAGTATTTATGATATATATACACTATATATCCTTTAGTACTTATATGATATATATGCTATATATTATATACAATATGTATCCTTTACTATTTATATGATATGTATATATTATATATCCTTTATTTGTGTGGCAGCACTGAGTAGAAGGCTTTGGGGGTAAGTTTTGCTCCGAATGTTAGCCTCTAGGTCTGGGGAGACGCCTCAGTTGTTAAGAGCACTTGCTGTCTTGCAGAGGACCCCGATTTGATTCTCAGCACCTTCATGGCAGCTCACAAGCAGCTGTAACTCCAGTTTCAGGACATTCCGTGCCCTCTTCTGGCCTATGCAGGCACTAGGCACACACATGGTATGCATGTATGCATGCAGGGGAAAAACATATACATGAAAAATAAATCTAAAACCAATTCCTGTTAGCACCTATAGAGAATAGCTATCTAAAACCAATGCCACAAAAGAATTCATCCAAACCAGGCCTGTTGATTCAGGCTTTGTAATTGCAGCTACTTAAGAGACTGAGGCAGGAGGATTACAAATTCCTGGTTGAGGTACACTGTGGGTTTAATGAGACCTTGTTTTAAAATTAAGAAATTAAAAAAAAAGAAATTAAGAATATAGTTCAGTGGTAGTGTGCCTACCCAGGATGCACTAAGCTCACACAATCCATCCAGTGACCCAGTCTCTTGCAAACAGAACATAGCTCACTGACCCTCAGATGTGTGTAGGGATAGGGACATGGCTCAGTAGGTGAGGTGGCTTACTGCACAAGTCTGAGGACCTGAGATCTTTTGTGTCCACCTAAAACCATGATGTGGTGGCACACATCTGTAATCTCCATGCAGGGCATGGATCCTGGGGCTTGCTGGCTAGACAGTCTCGCTGAAAGGATGAGCCCTGGGTTCAGTAAGAGATCTTTTTTCCACAAAAGAAGGTGGTGAGTGATTAAAGATACTCGGCATTGACCTCTGACCTCCACGTGTACAATGTATGAGTATGTGCAGTCATACTACATGTGCACACAA
>NC_022019.1:5636571-5638667 GCF_000317375.1 Microtus ochrogaster
CACACACACACACACACACACACACACACACACGGTGTTCTGTTTTTAACACAAGAAATGTCACTGTATCAAAAGACAAAATTCCTGAGAGCTGAACTCTCTTGTGAGCCGTGCACCTGCCCTGGCAGTGGTGACTTGATGTTTCTTGATATGTTTTGGTGTGAATGGGCAGCTGTGAACTTAATGTGCACGTGGTAGCCATCCAGAGGCATGGAAGACAGCCGCCTGTTGGCGTTTCCACCAGAGATGTGACCCCATGACAGGTACAGACCATGCATTCTCTACAGAAGCCCTGTACCCAGTGAATGCTAAGATTAGGGGACACAGGATAAACTCTTACCATGTTCCCATCTGTGATTGGCAGGTGAGTATAGCCTAGTGTCCTGGGGATCATGTATCCAGGACACTGCATACACAGGCTTGCATTCCAGTTTATCGAGCCCATGAGTACCTGGGTGGTTCCAAAAACCATTCGGAGGGGTTTCCTATGGGGCAAAGAGGAAACTGCCATGAAATAGAAGTTTTCTGAAGTTTACTTTTTTGACCTCATTCTTCAAGTAGATGCTCTAGGCCCAAGATCTGTGATGTTGGAGGAGAATGGGGATGCAGGTGAGGGGTCCTGCAGTTGCATACAATGAGTTAGCTGCTGGCTGGTCAGAGCAAGCAGTGCTTGTTCCAAGAAGTGGTGCTTCACAGCGGTCATGGGTGTTGGAGCTGTCGGGTCCCGGGGTGAAATAGGTTAAGATAGATGGATGGGAAGGAGCCATGCGGAGCAATGACTGGGCAAGGGGAGAGGCCTAGGTCAGTGTGCCAAGAAAGGCCAGCACCTGTCTTCCCCAGCTGCACTCAGCATTCACTCCAGCTCAGATAGAAGGCAACGTTAGCGGAGGCCTGGGTGAGGAACACGGGGGGGTTTTGTATTTCAGTCAGAAGATGGCTGTGGACGTCGTTAGCCGTGTGCTGGGAACGTTCTCTGAGAGCCAGTGGCTTGCTGCGAGTGCAGAGAGCCGGGAGTTTATTAGCACAAGGTGGAGAGGGAGCAGGGGCAGGCGGGAGGCAGGCCCAGCGGCAGAGAAACAGCCATCCAGGCGTCCTCAGGGATTCCTCCGCAAGATTCACAATCGCTTTGAACTTTATAAAAATAGACTCTTACTGCCTTTTACATGTGACAGTGTGAACTTTTTTTTAATGATGTTTTTGCAGCTGTTTTATCTAAAAGGATCATTATAAATACCCAGCATTAAAAAAAAACATATTTAGACATTGATGGGTTTAAAATTGAGAATTTGAAACTCTATAAAATGCTTAAATTTCCTCGGAATAATAATTTTTTTTAAGTCTGAAAACATAGCTGAGTAGAGGGCCTGCCGGACTATGGGACCTTGAGAGGTCGTCGTGGTTCCAAAGCCCCACTCGGTGCCCACTTCTTCCCTGCCTGGCACTGGGGAGAAACAGAACTGTGCCAGCTGTGTGGGATGGCGCGCTCCACTTCCAAGCGAAAGCCTCGAGAATTTCTACTCTCTCCCCTTCCTGTTGCACTGCTTGCTTTTATGTTAGAAATCGGCTGTGACTTCTCAGAGAACAGGACCAATTTCCTAACTCTTTGTTCCTGACTAAACAGGTTGACCGCACTCAATAGAGACAGTCATGCGAGGGCCTGCTAGTCTATTGTTGCTGCTCTGTGATCCTAAGAGGGCTGTGGCACATGGCTCACCTTTTGATGAAATGGCTTTCTGATTTAACCTAAACCTTCCGTAGCAACATTTCCTTACAGAAGCCTGTACCCCCTGAGAACCCAGAGTGTATATTAGCATCTGTCAAGCATTGTCTTTTCGGAGAATAATGAATCATTTTAATTGTTCATCTTGAGCGCATTCCTGCCCTTTCCTAATTTTTATCTTGCCTAAAAATCTCAGGTTTGGATCTTTGTGAAATTGACTTTAGCAATGGTCTTTTTTTTCTTCCTAGTGTTTTTTTTTTTTGTTTTTGTTTTTTTTTTTTGCTATTTATAGTTCTTTTGTATTATTCTTCTTTGTGGCCTCTCTCTCTCTCTCTCTCTCTCTCTCTCTTTTCTTTTGGCCACTAGAACAGTGGTT
>NC_022019.1:5638767-5643492 GCF_000317375.1 Microtus ochrogaster
CTACTGTTACAAATCATAATATAAAAAATCTGATATGCAGATGGTCTTAGGTAACCAAAGGGGTCATGACCCACAGGTTGAGAACCACTGCACTAGCGACATACCTAAAATTTTCACTGTTTAATTTTTAAAGCTGGTTCTGCCAGACTGGGGAGATGACCTGATCTTTACAGTGCTTACCAAGCCATTGTAAAGACCCGAGCCCAGACCCTTGGTGCACATCTCTAGAGCCGGCTGTGGTGTCCTTTGCCTGTAATCCCAATACTGAGGAGCTAGAGATACGAGGGTCCCTGGAGCACGCTGTCATGTTAGCTGAGTCCGTGAGCTCAGCATCCATGGAAGCTGTCTCAGAGAGTAATTAAGGAAAACACTTATCATTCACACTGCCCTCCACACACGTGAACACACATGCACACACACACACACATGTGTACACCACATGAACACATACACACTCCAAAATTAACTCTGGTAGAGTCTGAACACAGATTTATTGATCATGCCAGCCTCTCCGTCTTGGCTCCTATGTCCCTGAGAGGCTCAATTCTGAGCAGGTGGATTTCATTGGTATTTGGTTAGGAATGACAGAACGTCCAAGCTCAAGAATGGACACTGTGTAATAGGTAGTAGGAAAGCTATGGCCCAGAAAGAATGTGTTCTGTGGCAGAAGCAGACAATCATGGCACGAGACCATGCGAATGGCTAGTGCGTCTAGAATACCGTCACTGAGTGGGAACCCATCACCAGCATTTGACAGTTGAGCACTGGCTTGTGGAGAGTCCCCAAGCAGGGTGTGTGCTCCTCTGCTCCTCTCTTGCTATTGGTTGTCACCCCAACTAGGGAGGGAGATGTTCCCAATGTTGGAAGCCTGTTTCTGAAGCCCACTTAGGTGCACAAGTTCAATCTAATTGTTTGTGCTAGCACACTTGTTTTCTTAGTCCTAGTGTTGGGTTTTGCTGCCTTTCCTCTTAGTTCAAATGGCTTCCATTACATGTGTCACGTCAGGAAGCTCACCTCTCTAGTGTCTTTTCTTCCAGTGTTACATTATATCTTCTGTATTCTGACCATCACCTTAGCAGCTGGACTGCTTTCTGACTGATGTCCTAGGCTGCTGGGCTGCCTTCGGCTCCAGTCTCAAGTCCTCATAGGTCAAGCGCCCTTAAAGCAGAGCCACGCAGAGGAGGGATGTACAGGATTTCGTGCCCGGCTTTTCAAGCCAACGCGGGGGGAAGGGGGTGATGAAGGGGGTGGGGAGTGTAGCACAGACTCATTCTATTAAATGCCATTTCTGCCTCCAGCATCTGCCAGTAAAATATCGATTAAAATATTGGCCTCTCTTTAGTCCGGGGATTATAGGATGAAGTTTATTGCTGCTCTGTGAACAAGCCGCATGTTGTTGTGCTAATCTTTTCGTCAGCCCCTTGCCAATTTGAAAGGGGCTTTTTCATAACCTGAGCTATTAACTAGAAGCCTTTACTCCTCATTAGCCTCACCATAGAGGTTTCTTTAATTCTTTCGAAGGTGTTTATAAGTATGGTATAGCCCCTTTTAAATAATGTATCATTTACTTGCACTAAATTAACCCTTTTCAGTGCACGGTTCTCTGAGCCTTACCAGATAAACTTGCACAGTCAGATACAGAATCGCCCACTGCTTCAGAGATTTCCCAGGTGTCTTTGCTGCCGTGGCTCCGCCCTGCACCAGACCCTAGAGGCCACTGGTGTGTGCTCTGCCTTGGTCGGAGCGTCATGTGAATGGGATGTACATACATGGCTCCTTCCTCCTGGTTTAATGCACTGGAGATTCCCCCTTGCCACTGTGAGCTTCGGGAGTTAATTCTTCGTTCCCATCATTGTTAAGTAGTGTTCAGTGCATGGATGCGCATAGATGTCCCACAGTTCATATCATCTACTGAAGGACATCCGGGCCTCTTCCAACTCTCTGCAGTTATGAGTAACTCCTGCAGTTTTACATCTTAGCATCAACTGTTTTCATTTCACTTGGTAGATACCGAATAATGGGCTTGCTGTATGATTTTCCCCTTGATAGGTATTTTGTGAACTCATCTGCCATCCGCCTATCCTCTTTGCTGAAGTGTCTGTCCACATCTTTCCCAGTACTGCAGATCTTTACATAGTGTATTTGCTCGGTGAGCAAGTTCAGAGTCCTCCCTGCTCCCTCCCTCAAGAGCAGTCTGCTATATAATGGATTTTCCCATTTTACCTTACCAACGAATTTGCTCTACAAACCCAATTTGCATGTCTAGGCAAATTCCTACCCTCCCTCCAATTTCCAGCAACTGCCTAGTTGGATATCAAACTGAAGAAAATTTCATTTTCATATCAAGCAGTAAAGAACATGGTTCCCATTCCCATCTAGCTTGTCGGGGTTCCATGAGGAAGAGGTCAAGCAACACTTTTACCCAAAGGCCTCTGGGTCCATATTACAGAGGATCTGACCTGGGGCTGCCCTAGCTTCACTTGTCCATGGCTGGAAAGTTCTATTGATAGTTGCCTAGCCCCTGCCCCGAGACCTGGAAGCCCAGAACCAAGGCATTACAGGACACCAGGGAACACCATAGTTTAAAGGAAGGGTTTGAGGAAAGTTTGGGAAGAATAGCATTGCATGATGAAGGTGGTAGAAGGTGCCATGGTACCCAGCCCATGTTTCCCCTTCCTACAGAGAAGAAGTGACAGGAGCCATGGGCTTGGCTTTTCCGTAGATCACACTTATCTTGGCACTTTCACTGGTCACCGTGTGACATTCTGTAGTCAGGACCTAGGGACACTGAGATTCCAGCTCCAGGCTTGCAGACTTGGACCCAGCCCCAACACTACCTCATCCTTAGTAAATGATGGTCATAGATATTCACACATTAAAACATTGGAGAGGATAAAGTGTAATATCACGAAAACCCATGGCAAAGGTCACGTAGTAAACCCGTAGAGTGAACAGGAGCATCATTTTTAGAGACACGGTGTTAGCAGGCACAACTATAATATTACTGTGAACTTGTGGCTACTCTAATCTAGGTACTCTTACCCCATGTTCAAAATTCTGTACCCCAAAACAGTGATATAGTCTGCTGGAAACCTGGAGGAGGAGGCAAGTCTCCCCTCATTATGATACATTCTAACCCTTTGTTAACTATACATTCTAACTCTATGTTACTATACATTCTAACCCTATGCCATCACCATGGCAAATAAACATGGCCACCTCTGCTAGATTAAGCTGCCCTGCTTCAAGTCTGTGTTGCTAATAGCCAAGACAGTAACCAACACTGGAATTTCCAGTGGTCTCCTGTCCAAAACCAAGAAATCATTTTTCTCACACATCTGTGTTCTTGCCTTTTGCACTGGCCCAGGAATACTTTATAGATGTGGTCATCAGTCTAGATTCAGGCACCTCATCCTTTCTGAGCTCCCTCAGGAGCAGGTAGATGAAAGGAGGAAGCCGATGGGCTTGGCACCTTGCACCTTCAGCCCGTCACACGATCCCCAGCAGTCCTGTCTACCTGGATGTCACCATGAAGGAATGCACTTGAAAGTGATTCCACTGTTTTCAGAATGTGACTTGGGATGGTTTCTTTCAAAGCCAAAGCATCTCCTGGGGGCCCAAACCCCTTCTCCAGGAAACACTGAGTCAAGATGCCTGCCAGAAAGCAGGCGACAAGACCACCAGCTGTGGGGAACTACTGATGAACTGAAGATATGCTTCCTACCTCTCTGAGGTCCTGGTAGTAATTAAACTACTAATAACAATAATGCTCCGACTTCCAGATGGGCAAATTGCTGTGTTATTCTGCATTTCTGACCAGGGACAGTTAACCTATGGCTGATGATGGAGTTCTGTCTTGTAAGTTCACAGTAAGTTAAAAAAATATCATTAGAAGCACATGCAATCTACCTAAGCAACAAGCCACAATACCGCTTGGCAGAACAACACACTGTAGAATACTCGTTGCTCACTCCAGATGCTTATGGGCATAACTAGGACCTGTGGTCATCATAGCTGCCCGGCACAAGATACCAGATCACTCAGCAACAGTCTGGGCAAAGAACAACACTCAAAATTCAACATAAGCCCTAGCAAATGCCTTCAGTATAAGAAAACTGAGACATTGTGCATCAAGCCATCCCAAATCTAGAACATTCGTATAGGTTTGATGGGTCAGAAGTTTGTCAGCCACATTGTCTCATGATTGTTGCTCTTAAATCCTTAAGTGTGCACACACACAGACCTCACCTGCTCTGTAGCACCCACGCATAAGAGTAAGCCAGTGTGTGTATCGAGTAACTAGTGTGTAATAGGAAGATGTGATGTAAAGCCAACTTTACAGACTCACGGTGCTGGTTTTGGGGATAAGTGAATTTCAATTTTATGAAGCTCAGGTGTGTATCAGCGTAAAATAATTGCAATGCAGATATAAAGGAATATTTACAACTTTAAAGGTAAACTTACAGAACCTAGGTTCCTGCATAGCCCAGGAGGTAGGAAAGAAAAAGGGAGGGCGCAGCCTGAGGCAAATCGCCTGAGGCAAAACCCACCCCCTAAAGGGGGCCGGCTTAACCCTACATCTCCCCCTTTTGTCTAAATAAGCCAGAACTAAACCAAATACAACTATAAACAATAATAACAAATGATAATTATAACAAACAATATTGAGAACAAAACTTTTGCTAGACATTCTATCTCAAGGAGTCTAAATAATGTAGAAAGTAA
>NC_022019.1:5656663-5657204 GCF_000317375.1 Microtus ochrogaster
GAAGGAGTCCACTTGAGTCCACGTGGCCTAAGTCTGAAATAAATGACTCAAAACAAAACTTGAAGCAGACACCAGGCTGATAAATAACAATTGGGTTGGAAAAGGAACAGAGAGAAAACCGCCAAAGTGAACAAATCACTTTGGGACCGTGTTTGAGCTGGCTCGCAGGGCCGCTGTCATGTGACCCGAGCACCGGCGGAGGTGGGAGAGGAACAGAGACTGATCACACTGTTACAGAGGCACTTGTGCCACTGTCAGACAGGGCGGGGCCAGGGAGTGCTAATACTCTCATCCCGTTTGACTTTTTAGCAGGTACTGGGAAAGATCGAGTCGCTCAGAATCTCAGCTGTGTCCCCAACCGTAGTTGGCTGAAAGGGTACAATCTACGTTCCCAGGGAGCCTAAGAGACTCTGATTTGGGCGGGGTCTCCGAAGCCCCACGGGGCGGGCGCCAAATGTATCAGCGTAAAATAATTGCAATGCAGATATAAAGGAATATTTACAACTTTAATGGTAAACTTACAGAGCCTAGGTTCCCGCAT
>NC_022019.1:5657619-5674449 GCF_000317375.1 Microtus ochrogaster
AGGAGGAGAAGATTTCTTCTTGTGCTCACTGACACGCTAAGACCTAAACCTAGCAGGCCCATTGCCAAAGGGTTTTCTTGCCTTTGTCTGCATCCATGACCAAAGCTGATGAACTCAATTTGAGGAAGCAGAAAGGGAAATGAAACAATAAGCCCTCATCTCCAAGTTGTAAAAGCTGCAATTCAAAAGCCTTGCATGAAGAACGCGTTCATTCCAGACACCACTGGTGGGGCAGATGTCTTTGCTGCATAACTGAAGTTAAAGACCCAGATTTTTCACCCCAAATTATTCAAATAGCGGAACAGTGCTGTGTGCCACACACACCCAGCAAGGCATGCTCACCCCCAGAGAGGACACTGTCTGTGGGGTGTACCACGTTCGTCAAGGCCCAGGTCAAGTGCCTCAGCTTTGCTAGTGTCCACACAGCCTCTCCTGCCTGTGACCTCCGCTTCTCTGACCTCCGTCCACCCAGTGTGGTGAAACACACCACTTCTGTAAAGCATTTCCAAAGTGGTTTCTAATCCTTTTAACTAGACCATAAACTCCCTAGACTGCCAGAACTGAATCTTCTCCTTATCTCATTAATTAGCCCCAAGCAATTTGGAAGTGGCAATTAGGAAGTCATATGCACTCAGCCAGCCTCTCTTTTAATCTGTCTCACCACTCACTGGCCTCTTTGGAGGTCCTTGGGATGATTCGTCACCCCTCCTTTTAGCCAGACTTTGCTGTGCCCTGTAGCGGACACCTCGGATTCTTCCTGGACCCACCCATCTCTGGGAATAGCTGACTGCAGGCATTTCTGGCATCCGCCTCTGTGACTTCAATTTTGAGTTAACATTTGACACGGTCCCCATTGCCTAAGAATGTGTGGCTCTGTGGCTCTTTCCAGTGACTCTCATGAGAGAATGTCCTGATCGGCCTGTTTAATTGCTCCGGCAAAGGCCTGCTTAGCTGCCTCGTTACCGGCCCCCTCCCCGCAAAGACTGCAAAGAATTCATTGGTTTGGTTTTTGAGACAGTGTCTTATGTACCTCATCCCAGGCTGGCTTTAGCTCTTCCCCCACCTCCCAAGTGGCAGGGTCACAGTTGGGTACCACTATGTCCTGTTTATGAAGTACTAGGAATGACACTCATGCCTTGTGCATTGTACCCAAGCACTGTACCAACTGGGCTACATCACCAGAGCGCCCCCTTTCCTACTGTGAGTTGTCTGCATTTTCTGTATATCTACATGTATGTATGTAAACATATGCGGGGATACACATACAAATAAGCCCAACACACCTTTAAGCTTTGAGGTGGGGCAGGGAAACATAGCATTCTTTCTTTCTGAATCTTCCCCGGGAAATTTTTGTTGGTTATAAAAGAAAATATTTGTGCTGACCATGAATGAGGCAACAGTGGGTACGAGTCCTTTGGCATCTATCGGTCTGGGGTGAAGGCCACTGGAGTTTCTGCTATCCCTAGTGTATTCACGATGCCATTGTCTGATGCAGAACAGGTCTTTCAGTCAATCATTCTCCCTGGGAATGTTAAAGGACCGCTCTGGTCCAGGCTGGAGGGAGGACCCCGGACTGTGCCCTCTGCCTGCCACAGACTTGCAGAGTTTCCAGTGAGGTCAACAGTGTGTTTAACCTACTCTTCCGGATCTTACCTGGTTTCCTCTAGAAAACGCTGCTGCCATGTTGGATAAAGTGGCAGAAGTAAAACCTCCATAAATCATGGAGCATAATCATGTCAGTGACTCTGAGAACTGCCAGGAACAAAAGGGAAAGAAGGGAGGGAGGGAGGAGAAAGGAAGGAAGGAAGGAAGGAAGGAAGGAAGGAAGGAAGGAAGGAAGGAAGGAAGGAAGAAAACTCCCCAGGAGATGGCGGGACACACACACCACACACACACACACACACACACATGACTGAGACAGGACACACATGATGGAGGGGGGACATGACTGAGACAAGACACACACAAACAGCTCCCCCTTAAGTGTCAGCTGCCAGCCATGAGAGAGAGGCAACCTCTAGGATGCAGCCCTAGCCCTACAACTGATACTGAATTAATTCAATCCCTGGTGAGACAGACTTTGTCATTGTTTAAGCCACTTTGGGGGAAGTGAGTTAAGAAACCCTTCCAGGCTTTCCCTCCCCTTTCCCTCTATCTCCATCAGCTCTCTTTCTTTTCCCTTGTCCCCTCCCCTTCCCTTCCCTCCCCTCCCTTTCTTTCCTCTCCCCTCTGCTCCTTTCTCCACCTCTCTCTCTCTCTCTCTCTCTCTCTCTCTCTCTCTCTCTCTCTCTCTCTCTAACACACACACACACATACACACACACATACATACATACACACACACACAGGTAAAATTTCTATAATGAATAGCAAGTTCCCAGTTCACCACATCCTTCTGCATCTTTTGTAGTTAGACCTACTGAGCATGGTCCACCTATCCCTGGCTGGGTTTTCATTCAAGCAACAGGGCCGTGATCACAGTATTGCTTCAATACTTTCTGAACACGGAGAACATTAGAAAAACTCAACACTTACCCTCCTGCAAGACAATGAGATCCTGGAGAAGTCTGGGAAGTGCTTTCCATTGTGTGTGTGACTAGTCACAGGAGATTGTCTCCAATCCCATCGTCTCATTCTGGGAAGGCAGATGGTTGAAGACTGTCGGGGAGAGATCTTCTTTTGTACCATTGAGCCACCCACAGGTTCATGTTCCTCGTTACCTTTGACCTGAAAAGATAGGATCGCGAAAATGCTCGTGTGTTGTGTATATTTCCTTAACCTTCCACTGTGACTGTTACAGCAACCCGCAAGCCACGCTTCCTGCATATAAGCGCCTCCATGCCACACTTGGCAGATCTAGTCCCATTCCCTTCGTATCCACCCAGCACAGCTGAAGGGCCTCTCTGGTGTGACAGATTGTCAGCAGACTGACAAAGATTGCTTTAGATGCAGTTTTAGTGGGAATGGATGATTTTAGTGAGCTTTTCCAGAAATACAACAAGAATAATTATTATTCCATGTTATTCGATCTGTCCAATTTACAGGACTTTTTTTTTTTCCCTTTTAGGGTTAAGGTCAATCTAGTTAGTATCTATTAACAAATGTCTTAAATAAAAGTTGTCAAGATTATTCAGAAGTATTCTGGTATTTAGAAGATAAGATAGCTGTGGAAAAAACAGTTAAAAAAATTTACCTCCACCTCCTTTACCTAAGAGATAACAATTAACTTAAAATAGTCTCAATTTTTTTTCTGGTGCCTTTTCTTTTCAGGGAGAGAGATTTCCCTCTCTTTTTATTGTTTTTCTTTTTTGAGTTATACATTTTTCCCACTTCCCTTCCTTCCTTACCTCTCCACTTTCACCCTCCCGCTGCCCCCCATGCTCCAAATTTACTCAGGAGATCTTGTCTTTTTCTCCTTCCTGAGTGGATCCATGTTTGTCTCTCTTAGGGTCCTTTTTGTTGTTTAGGTTTTCTGGGGTTGTGGACTGTAGGCTGGTTATCCTTTGCTTTATTGCCTAATATTCACTTATGAATGAGTACATATTATATTTGTCTTTCTGGATCTGGGTTAACTCACTCCGTATTTTTTTTCTAGTTCCTTCCATTTGCCTGCAGATTTCAAGATGTCATTATTTTTTTACCGCTAAGTAGTACTCCCTTGTGTAAATGTACCACATTTTCCTTACCCATTCTTAGGTTGAGGGGCATCTAGGTTGTTTCCAGGTTCTGGCTATTACAAATAATGCTGCTATGAACATGGTTGAGCACATGTCCTTGTGGTATGATTGAGAACCCTTTAGATATATGCCCCAAAGTGGTATTGCTGGATCTTAAGGTAGATTGATTCTTAATTTTCTGAGAAACCGTCATACTTATTTCCAAAGTGACTTTGCACTCCCACCAGCAATGGAGGAGTGTTCCACTTACTCCACATCCTCTCCAGCATAAGCTGTCATCAGTGTTTTTGATCCTGGCCATTCTTACAGGTGTAAGATGGAATCTCAGAGTTGTTTTGATTTGCATTTCTCTGATGGCTAAGGATGTTGAGCATTTCCTTAAGTGTCTTTCAACAATTTGAGATTCCTCTGTTGAGAGCTCTCTGTTTAGATCTGTACCCCATTTTTATTGGATTATTTTTTCTTTTGATGTTTAGTTTCCTGAGTTCTTTGTATATTTTGGATATCAGCCCTCTGTCCAGTGTAGGTTTGGTGAAGATCTTTTTTCATTCTGTAGGCTGCTGTTTTGTAGACCATGTCCTTTGCTTTGCAGGAGCTCCTCAGTTTTAGGAGGTCCCATTGATTAATTGTTTCTGTCAGTGTCTGTGATACTGGAGTTATATATTAGGAAGTGGTCTCCTGTGCCAATGAGTTCAAGGCTACTTACCACTTTCTGTTTTATGAGGTTCAGTGTGGTTGGTTTTATGTTGAGGTCTTTGATACATTTGGACTTGAATTTTGTACATGGCAAAAGATATGGATCTATTTTCATTCCTCTGCATGTTGACATCCAGTTATACCAGCACCATTAATTGAAGATGCTTTCTTTTTTTTCTGTTTTATAATTTTAGCTTCTTCGTCAAAAATCAGGTATTCATAAGTGTGTCAATTGATATCTGGGTCTTCAATTTGATTCCATTTGTCTTCCTGTCTTTTTATGCAAATATCAACGTTGTTTTCAGTACTGTAGCTCTATGGTAGATTTTGAAGTCAGGGACTGTGATACCTCCAAAAGTTCCTTTATTATGCAGGATTGTTTTGGCTATCCTGAGTTTTTTTGTTTTTTCATATGAAGTTGAGCATTGTTCTTTCAAGGTCTGTAAAGAATTGTGTTGGGATTTTGATGGGTATTGCATTGAATGCTTTTGGTAAGACTGACATTTTTACTGTGTTAATCCTACCTATCCAAGAACATGGAAGATCTTTCCATTTTCTGATATCTTCTTCAATTTCTTTCTTTAAAGACTTAAAGTTCTTGTCATATAGGTCTTTCACTTATTTGATTAGAGTTAGTCCAGGATATTTTATGTTATTTGTGGCTTTTGTAAAGGGTAATGTTTCTCTGACTTCTTTTTCAGCCCATTTATCTTATGTATATAGGAGGCCTGATTTTTTTTTTTTGTTGTTGTTGTTGTTAATCTTGTATCCTGCAATATTACTGAAGATGTTGATTAGTTGTAGGAGTTCCCTGAGAAAATTTTTGGGGTCACTTATGTATGCTATCATATAATCAGCAAACAGTGAAGGTTTGATTTCTTTTCCAATTTTACTCCTTGATCCCCTTTTGTTTTATTGCTCTAGCCAAGTACTATATTGATAGATATGGGGAGAGTGGACAGACTTGTTTTGTTCCTGATTTCACTGGGATCACTTTGAACTTCTCTCCGTCTAGTTTGATGTTGGCTATTGGTTTGCTGTATTGCCTTTATTATGTTTAGGTATGTTCCTTGTATCCACTTACTCTCCAAGACCTTTATCATGAAGGGTGTTGAATTTTCTTGAAGGCTTTTTCAGCATCCAATGAGATGATCTTTCTTTTTTCTTTCAGTTTGATTATATGGTGGATTGCATTGACAGATTTTCATATGTTGAACCATCCCTGAATCTCTGGGATGAAGCCTACTTGGTCATGGTGGATGATTTTTCTGATGTGTTCTTGGATTCAGTTTGCCAGAATTTTTTTTTTTTTTTAGTATTTTTTCATCAATGTTCATGAGAGAGGTTAGTTTGTAATTCTCTTTCTTAGTTGTGTCTTTGTGTGGTTTGGGTATCAGGGTATTTGTAACCTCATAAAAAGAGTTTGGCAATGTTCCTTCTGTTTCTATTGTGTGAAACAACTTGAGGAGTATTGGTATTAGTTCTTCTTTGAAATTCCGGACGAATTCTGCACTGAAACCATTTGGCCCTGGACTTTTTTTGGTTGGAAGACTTTTGATGACTGTTTCTATTTCCTTGGTAGTTATAGGTCTATTTAATTTGCTTATCTGATCTTGATTTAATTTTGGTATGTGGTACTTATCCAGAAAATTGTCTATTTCCTATAAGCTTTCCAATTTTGTGGAGTACAGATTTTTGAAGTATGACCTGATGATTCTCTGGATTTCCTCCATGTCTGGTGTTTTGTCTCCCTTTTTATTCCTGATTTTGTTAATTTGGATATTCTCTCTCTGCTTTTTGGTTAGTTTGGATAAAGGCTTGTCTATTTTTATTTTCTCTAAGAACCAACTCAATGATTCTTTGTAGTCTGTCTTTTTTTTTCTATTTTGTTGATTTCAATTCTCAATTTGATTATTTCCTGTTGTCTGGTTCTTCTGGGTGAGTTTGCTTCTTCTTGTTCTTGAACTTTCAGGTGCTCTCTTATTTTGCTATTGTGGGATTCCCTGTCTTCTTTATGTAGGTACTTAGTGCTAAGAACTTTCTTCTTAGCACTGCTTTCATTGTGTTGCATAAGTTCGGGTATATTATGTGGTCATTTTTATTGAATTTTAGGAAGTCTTTAATTTTTTTATTTTTTCCTTGACCCATTGGTAATTCAGTTGAGCACTGTTCTATTTCCATGCGTCTGTAGGCTTTCTGCAATATGTGTTGTTGTTGAATTCTAACTTTAAACCATGGTGATCCAATAAGACACAGGGGATTATTCCAGTTTTTTTCATATCTGATGAGATTTGCTTTTGTTTCTGAGTATGTGGTCAATTTTAGAGAAGGACCCATAAGAAGGTATATTCTTTTGTGTTTGGGTGAAATGTGTGTGCTATGGATGTCTGTTAAGCCCATTTGAGTCATAGCATCTGTTAATTCCTTTATTTTTCACTTAAGCTTCTGTATGGCAGACCTGTCCAGTAGTGAGAGTGGGATGTTGAAGACTCCCACTATTAGTGTGTGGGGCTTGATGTGTGATTTAAGCTTCAGTAATGTTTTTAAATTTCTTTTACAAATGAGGGTGCCCTTGTGTTTGAGGCATAGATGTTCAGAATTGAGACTTCATCTTGATGGTTTTTTCCTGTGATGAATATGAAATGAACTTCTTCATCTCTTTTGACTAATTTTAGTTTGAAGTCTATTTTGTTAGATATTAGGATAGCTACACCAGCTTGTTTCTTAGGTCCATTTGATTGGAAAATCTTTTCTCGACCCTTTACTCTGAAGTAATGTCTGTCTTTGTAGTTGAGATGTATTTCTTGTATGCAGCAGAAGGATGGATTTTCTTTTTGTATCCATTCTGTTAGCCTGTGTCTTTTTATAGGCGAATTGAGCCCAGTGATATTAAGGTATATTCATGACCAGTGACTGATAGCTCCTGTTACTTTTGTTTTTGCTGTTGGTAGTGGTAGTGTGTGTGTGTGTGTGTGTGTGTGTGTGTGTGTGTGTGTGTATGTTTCTTTTTGGGATTTGCTGTTATGGGTTTATCTATTGCCTGTTTTATTGTGGGTGTAGGTAACTTCCTTGGATTGCAGTTTTCGTTCTAGTACATTCTATAGTGGTAGATTTGTGGATAAGTATTGATTAAATCTGGTTTTGTCATAGAATATCTTGTTTTCTCTGTCTGTGTTTGATTGGAAAATTTGCTGGATATAACAACAACCTTGGATTGCAGTTTTCGTTCTAGTACATTCTATAGTGGTAGATTTGTGTATAAGTATTGATTAAATCTGGTTTTGTCATAGAATATCTTGTTTTCTCTGTCTATGTTTGATTGAAAAAATTGCTGGATATAACAACAACAATAACAATAACAATAATAATAAAGCAGGGCTGGCATACATGGTCTCTTAGTATATTCATAATACCTGACCAGGACCTTCTGGCTTTCATTGTTTCCACTGAAAAGTCAGCTGTAATCCTGATAGGTCTGCCTTTATGCTATTTGGCATTTTTCCATTGTAGCTCTTAATATTATTTCTTTATTTATATGTTTAGTGTTTTGATTAGTATGTGGCAAAGGGACTTTTTTGGTCCAGTCTATTTGGTGTTCTGTAAGCTTCTTGTGTTTTCATAGACATGTCCTTCTTTAGGTTGGTAAAGTTTTCTTCTATGATTTGTTGAAGATATTTTCTGTGCCTTTGAGTTGGACTTCTTTTCCTTCTTCAATTCCTATTATTCTTAGATTTGGTCTTTTCATGGTGTCCCAGATCTCCTGGATATTTTGTGTTAAGAATTTGTTGGACTTAACATTTTCTTTGACTGATGAATCTATTTCCTCTATTGTATCTTCAACTCCTGAGATTCTCTCTTCCATCTCTTGCATTTTGTTGTTTATGCTTGCTTCTGTGGTTCCTAATAGTTTACCTAGATTTTCTGTTTCCAGATTTCCCTTAGTTTGTGTTTTCTTTATTGCCCCTTTTTCAGTTTTCAAGTCTTGAATCATTTCTTTCACATGTTTGATTTTTTTTTCTTGGTTTTCTTTAAGGGATTTGTTAATTTCTTCCAATTTTTTTGTTTGTCTTTCCTCAACTTCTTTAAGGGAATTTCTCATTTTCTCTTTATGGTCCTCAGTCATCTTCATAAGTTATTTTTAAGGTCATTTTCTTCTGTTTCATTTGCATTGGGACGTTCAGTTCTTGCTGTTGTAGAACCATTAGTTTCTGGTGGTGCTGTATTGTTCTTTATGTTATTGAGTGCATTCTTACCCTGTGTCTACCCATCTCTTCCTCCAATCTGAACAGGTGGAGCCTGTGTTTCAGGGGGGTCGTCATCCAGTTGGTGTAGTTGGGGACTGTGGCTCCATTGAACATTCCTTCAGGTGTGAGCGGGGCAGAGCATTCAATGATTATTCCTCTGGGTGCCTACAGGCTTAAGGCTGAGAGTGTCACTCCTCCAGGTCCATGCATGGTTGAGGCTAAGGCTCCCGTGGTCAGATAATTTCTGGAGCCCACTGCTGTTGTCGTGGCCCACTATGCTGCTGAGGCTTTCTCCTGGTGGTTTCTAGTGCCTTCTTATGTTTTATTAGACAACTAATCAGTACCTTTAAATGGAGGACTGGTTATAACTTGGCAGATGGAGAAAATATTTCTTTACATTTATGTGTTAGATTTCAAGCTAAAAATCTAAAGTTTATAGGACAGTATTTCCCTAATGTATTTATTTTTTTAAAAAACTGTGTGTGTAGGCTCACACCTGTAATCTGTGCACTTGGAAGGCTGAGGCAAGAGTTCCAGAACCTTTCTGAGCTTTCCCACACCCCTCCCGTGATCTCTTTGTCACTTCTGGCTTCTTAAGAATATTTCATCATGACTAAGGAGTAAGTTGAGGCTATGACCTGGCTACTGCTAAGACCATTCAGTACCACAGACCATTGAGTATGAGGTTGCATCTTATACCTCTGACCACAGGGACTGTCCCCCGTGGGTGCTCTAAGGATGGATGACCCTCTGGAAAGGACATCCGGGCACTGATGAGCAGTCCCTTCCCAGAGTATGAAATTAGCCCAGACCCAGCCTGGAAGGGCTGTTTCCATACCTGAGAATGGGCCCGACCTCTCTAGGGACTGTCTGGGGACTGTGACCACTCCCCAACAGTGACCCCAAAGGATGTTCCTTCAGAGTCATCCCAATCACCTCTCTGTGTAGACACAGCCTTTCCTGCTGCTGATGGCCTTCGCCTGATTCCTCTTAAGCTGCTGAAGTGTAAGGAGCAGATCTTAAAGAATGTGGAACCAAAGGAGAAAAATCACCATGGAATAAATGAAGATGGCAAATCCTTCAATGGCAGGGAGCCTGTGGTGTAGTCCTTGGCAAAGCTGTCCCAGATAGATCCAGACTTCCCGAAAGGATGAGGGTCCCTGGTGGCCTCAGAGGACTGAACAGTGCCCTCAGGGTACCAAAATGCCCAACAATCCAAGCTTTCAGATGGGAGCCCCTCTCTGCTGAGTAGGGAGAAGCAGAAAGCCTGAGGACATCTGGCAATCTTGGAATGACAGTTTACACAGAATAGCAGAATGAAAGGAGTAGGGAAATAAAACCATGAAAACAAAAGTAGAGAAACAAGACTCTGCTCATAGTCTCTTTTTCTGCCCCCGAAACCACACCCATGCCAAGTTGTACAATCAGTCTTTATGCTGTCAGATCTTTTCTTTAGCCAAAGCAAGGTCTGGACCACAAACATTTATTTCTCACTTTATTTGCAGGTACTAGGCTCCTGTATTTACTTAAAATTAAGATTAATAAGCATTTTTAATGACCAAGAGGAAGCTTTGTTAAGTTAAAGAGTGATATTTTTACACCATAGAAACTCAGGGCACAAATATATGTGCATATGAAACACATTGGTGGGTTGGGGGAGAGGATATTAACATGCATGCTATTATTAGACTACCAAATTTATGGATGGTATGTTCTGTGGTTTTACAGAATTGTTTTAATGTCCTAAAGTGATATGTTGATTTCTATCCTGAATAAAGAACACACGACTTAGTCATACATGCTTTCGAATAGGTGTTGTAATGAAGAAGATTAGAGAGAAAAGGGACCAGAAATTGTGTCTGGCTTGCATATTAAGGTAAAAGTGATTATCCTTAGACTCCAAGAGCAAAGGTGGCCCATCAGCACAGAAATAGGGCACCATGAGTCAGGTATCATGGAACATGTCTGAAGGCCTTCAACTGTCAAGGAAGCTACTATTTGCATTTACAAATAACTCTTCCGACTAGGTAAGAGCCATTCAGCAGTGTCCCACCTGTGAGCAGGTACTGAGAATCATCTGTCTGTCCAGTGGACTTTCACTCTTCTGCGTGAGCTGGGTTTAAATGATGAGGCCATGAACGCCATGATGTGGTGGGAAGACAAAATCGCATCCCCAAGTCTGTCTTCCGCATTCATTGTTCTCGGCTTTCTTATTGCTGTTGTTTTGAACTTTTGACCATGTTACTAACCAGAGGGGCTCAGTTCCTGCTGCAGTCACCAGTTCTGTGACTTCTTTGTTTATTCCTTGGTGTCTAGTCAGACCTTCAGCGGGATCAAGGTTTAAATTTACTGCAGTCTCATGGAGAATGATGGGTGGCTCTGTAGACTGTTAAATAAGCTGCACACAACCATTTTCCAGCAGCCTGATTGACTGGTCATGCTGATGCTATAGGCTTTGTTGCATGTAGGCCCTTTTTATATCCTACCATATCTTAACATTCTAGAGAACCTTTGCTGGTTTGTGTAATGGCGGAGCTGTTTACAGGTAGAGTCCCCAGGGACTGTTGCTGCTTGGGGCAAGGTCATCACTCAGAATGACACATTTTTGGAATGTTAAGGCTTTGTTAAACTTCCATGGTAAACTCCTGAAAAATGAAGCCCTTGCCGTTTCATTATATTCAAAAGGAAAGCAGCATATAACCAGCAGGCTGGTTCCATTTCAAGTGTGAATGATGAGACACAGGAAGCCAATTTTGGTTAAATCTGACCCATCTTGAGAAGCTTAGAGAATTCGTGCAAAAAACTTTATAGTCAACTCTCAATTTTCTTTCAAGAATTATTTGACCCTTATATTGTGTTCCCTATTTAATGTGGTAGAGGACACTAACAGCCTCATGAGCCAGACAGTGAGCTTCCAGGCTAAAATCAAAGCAAGTTGCTTGATGTGCATTGTAGGGATGTGTGGTAGTGTAAAGACACGATAAAAACTAGTACTGCCCCTAGGTGAAAACCCCTCCGGGAAATATCTACTCCTTGAGGGAAGCATTAGCTGGTTCTCTAAAAAGGTCCTTTACTCTGTGTGCTCTAGACAGAAGCACAGGACCGTGATAGGCTGCTGTCCGCAACTGGTGACTGCAGCATCCAGCCATCTGCATCCATGTGCTTCGATGTAGACCTTTGGTCCAACGTACTGCCTAAGCTACTTTATAGATGGTTCTAGGTGTCTCCTCACAGTGGAGAGAGGCTGTTGAAATGGTTCCAAGTGCATAGTAAAATATCTGTCAAGTTGCTTTTCATGAAGACAGTGCTTGCACGGACAGATGCTTTCAAAGCCAATCCTCGGGAGGAGCTAGATGGCAAGACTTGCATAATGCAAAGAGCTAAACTTTGAGGCCTGAAGGTAGATGGCAATCTAAGTGACCTCTCAGGGGAGCTGTGGCCCTAAAAAGTACCAGGGATGCAAGGATGACTCTATCTTTACCCTCGAGGTTCCCGCTGGGCCTGATGAACAGGAAGGAAGCATGGGATTCTGTTGGTACAAGGGCTTCACAAGGTCTCTAAAGACCCAAAGCCGCAGTCCACGTCGGTCACTTATAGTCGGGATTCACAGAACACGCTGAATTGTGCGTGGGACAAGTGCAAGAGGCTGGGCTTAGGGTAGCTCATTGTGAAAGAGACCGGGAAGGTCGGAGTTTCCCTGGGTTTGCGTGTAAGGATGTCCTCTGTGGACGGCTAACATTATCTTGATAGGGTCTTACTTTCATTCGCTTCATGATTCAGGAAGAGCCTCTTGAAGGTGGAAACGTCTCCTGCTTTAAGGAACAAGAGAAAGGTCAGTGTGGTCTTCTTGTGCCCACTGTTTCTAAGATGCCTTTTTTTGGCAGAGATGCATGGGTTGGTCAAGTCACAATTAACCCACTGCGGCGCTAATAGATGAACTCCCCCAGAGTCTGGGGGTTGTGTGACTCACTCCTATGCTCAGGGGCATTTCAGAGAGCTGTGATTTGGGGACTGAAAGAGTCCATCACTTGCGGTCTGCTGCTCTGGAAGCGGGGACGGACTGTGGGCTTGCTCTCAGCCAATTGTATATAGAACAATAGCTCCAGCCCCTAATAAAAACCCGGATGGCTCTGTGTGTGCCCAGGTGAACTCCTCTGGGAAAATATCCCTCCATCACTACCATCCCATAGAGGAGACAAGCTGTTAGACCCACATGCAGTGAACTGTTACATCAAATCATGTGTGTGAAAAAGAGTTTGAATGGAAGGTAATTTGTATGCCTTGGGTAGACAGGAAGGTGAGTTTGGGGAGGGGGAACCGACATTACAAACTGAGATATTACAAAAGCCTTTACAATTCACGAAGGCTCTGTACTCAAACTGGCTTACATCTTTTCCCTTTCCTAAGGCTGCAACCTGAGGGCAGACATCTGTGGCTGGGGCGCGCTGCTGGGCCGTGGCAGCTGTGTGTGACAGGGAGCAGGGCACTCCAGCCTAGCGTTCTTGGCCACGGGATCAATTTGTGATGGATGAATGTACACTTGTGTATTCTAACTTAAATACAATATTTATATATCAGGTTTCGCTGCCTTTCCAATTGTAAGTGACTTATTGCAGGTTGAAACGAAATCACTCGATGACAGAATCGTAACAGATCGGTAAATGAGCTTTCTATAAATGCATTAAAACCATAATCTCAGTATTGGGGGGATATTTAAACCTACAGCACTGTAATTTAGTAGAGGTTTGTGGTGCCAATTTTATATAAATCTCTAAGTGTATATTATTAAATAGCACATTTGTCAAGACATGACCTAGATATAGATTCGATTTATCACCACATAGCAAGTACTCATTGCCCAGGTTTCAGGCGCCAAAACTGCCCTCATGCTCTGATTCACACAGGCCTATGAACACCAAAGGTTTTACCCACCAATATTCATGTCTTAATAGTAAAATTCTACCCTTCTTTTTCAAACCCCAACTCAGATGCTACCTTTGCATCAAGACCTCTGCTGGTTCTTCTGCTTCGTCCTTAAGACTTGTGCACAGTAGCTCATCAGACTGTGGCCCACGGCATCTGTACAGGAGCACCCTCTGTCCCTAAGTACCAGACCCCAGCCCTCTCGCCCTCCTGATGTAAGACCACACACCACATGTATGTGTGCGCACACAGATGAGGTGGGAGAGAGAGATGAGGAGCCAGCACATGAAGAACACTTGCATCTCGGAGATGACAAATTGTCATTTGCCCCTTCCGGGCAGGAGGAATATCAACAATAATTCCATAGAGGGATGATTGATGCAACTAGTATTCTAGATTTTGACCAAGCATCTTGTTCAAATGCAGAGACACTTTTGGAGGGGTTTAGTATATATAAAAATTTAATATTGGCCAACGTGGAGCTAGAGAGATGTCTGAGAGTATAAGAATCCTGGCTTCTCTTCCAGATGGCTGAGGTTCGGTTCCCAGCACCCACATGGCAGCTCAGTGCTGTCTGTGACTCCAGTCCCAGGGGATCTGGACCTTCTTCTGTCTCTGTAGGCAATGAGCACATAGAAATAAACATAAGCAAAACATTTATCCACACAGAACAATAAAAATTCTAAAACATCTTCCTATTGACCAACTTCATCTAATGAGTCTTGTAGATTTACAGATATCTAATGGAGCAATTAAATGGAATTGATCATCCGTCTTTTGAGAGCTAGTGTATATGGCTAGCTTCTTCATTTATCACTGGCTCCCAGAATCTGTCGCGGACTTTCTGTAAACACACTCTAAGTCTAAAAATGTCTCAATATAAACTTTCCCTTTTCTTTTTGCCCTGGGCTGCCATTGTTTGCTTCCTAGGGCTCCTGAGGGAGGGGCACTCTGAACCAAAGGGGCCCTGCTACCGAGCTGCCTGCCCTGGGTTGGACTGGGGCCCCACTAAGTGACTTCCTGACTTAGTATATACAGACAGGAATTCTGTGATGCTAAAAGCGTAGCTCCCATCTAAGGGAGCTTCCAGCATTAAAGAGGAGGCAGAAGCTAGCTGAGCACAGCAGCCGTTTAGGAGAAAAATGAGCTATGACACCCTGGATAACACCCATAGGTGTCTAGCCATGTTAATGATTGTCAACTGATGGAGTCTCAGGACTGGGGTGGAACTGTTAGCCGAATCACCAAGGTTAAGTGTCCAGTTGCCAGCTTCTGTCCTCCTGGTTAAATTGTAGTCTCCGTTGTGGGCTTTTGTTAAAGATTTTTTTAAAACATCTCTTGTTTGCACCCTCTTTCCCTAAACTTTCTCTTTGTTTTAGCCTCCACCAAGAGAAAAATTATTTGAATCCTCTTCCTTCAACCCCTTTATTTCAGGCCATGAGACAAGACATCTTTTGTCTAGTCATAAAAGCTCTTTCCTTTGTATAGTTACTCAAAAGGAGTGATTTCTTTGAATGTCCACCCCCCCCAAGTGTGAAGCTCACACATGCACACACACGGCCTCTGTGTGTCCAACTGAAATCACAGTGGCACTCAGAGGACATACGAGCCCTGTTCATAAAAAATGACACATGACACCCTCAGTTTGTGAAACTAGAAATATTTAAATTACTATTCAGATGAAGGCTTCAGATCAAGGATGGCTAGGACAGCTCTTAGTTTCTTATTGTTGTGATTGTCGTGGTCATCATAGTGCTTAATTTCCACTCTGTATAGCTCATATTTGTAAGAAAGTAAGACAATTACAGACTTTCTTTCCCCTTCAAGACAGTGAGGTTACACTTGCTACACAGCAGCTCTATGCTCTGCAAAGTAAACCCTCAGAGCAGTCACTGAGTGGTAGGCATGGTGGGGTCATCACTCATGTGTTTAAACATGCATTTTACTTCCAGCCTGGAGATGCTGTGTGTGCCCTAGGAAGCCATGCAAGGCTAGTTTCCTACCCGAAGGAACTCACAGTAGAACAGTACGGCCGTCTGAAGTGAAGGTGGGGGAATACCAAAGACACCGTGTGGAAATGGGAGACACATGTAGGAAAAGAGGAGACTTCCGGAGAGGAACCTGTCTGGGGGAAAGTGTTACATTGACTGTAGAAGCCTGAAAGTCAGGAATCACATCACGCAGGGGAAGTGTTCTGCATAACACTGTAGTCACGGACACAGAATGTCATGCTCCTGTCTACACCCACAGAACTCTATAGTGCAGACTGCACCTAGTATAAACCATCGGCTGCTGTGAGTAACAGTGAGCCAGATACTGGTTTGTCAGTTCTAACAGACACTGTGCCAAGAAAGGATGTTTGTGGTGGGCTGAGTGAGAATGGCCGCACAGTCTCACGTTTGATACTTGTTTCCCCGGTGGTGAACTCTTGGGAAAGATTAGGAGAGGTGGCTTTGTTGGAGCTGTGTCACTGCGGGGACGGGATAGGGGTGTGCTGTGGGACAACAGTCTTTTATCCTGTCACATGTATTATTTTTAATAAAACACTGATTGGCCAGTAGCAAGGCAGGAAGTAGAGGTGGGGCAACGAGAATGCCAGGAAGAGGGAAGCACAGTCTGCAGTCCCGACCCAGCCTCACAAGGAAAATGTGATTGCATGTGCAAAGCCCTGGGATCCATCCCAAACAATGAAAGCAAAGAACCATGATGATACCCAGCAGTAGCCAATCATTAACATAGAACTGAGGGCATATAACTCAGTGGTGATAAGATACTCCCCCCAAAACACACAGACACACAGACACAGACACAGACACAGACACACACACACACACACACACACACACACACACACACACTTCCTCCTTCATTAGGAAGCAGAGAGAGAAGAACAGTGATGCTTAGACCCCAGCCCGCAGAGCACTGCTGCCCACAGTCAGAGTGGCTTTACCCATTTAAACCTTTCTGGAAAAAACCTTACAAACATGCAGAAGTATGTTTCCATGGTGATTTGTAGTGCAGTTGAGTTGATGATGAAGATTAACCATCGCAGCATGCTTAGGGGGCTGATCATCACGGAAAATCACCATCATCAGTCCTACGGAAAGATTTGGGATCTCAGGAGAGATGAGCTCTCAGAAGAGAGATAGAGGAGGCACGTGCGTATGCAGGCACTACACAGCAAAGGCCTGACTTCCAGCCCTGCCCCCACCCCCGCCATGTTCCTGGACAGACAGGACAGGAGGCTGGCTTGAAAGGCCAGAAGAAATGGAGCTAGAGCAGAGAACAGC
>NC_022019.1:5675262-5681766 GCF_000317375.1 Microtus ochrogaster
AAGAAAGAAAGAAAAGAAAGAAAGAGGAAGGGAAGGGAGCGAAAGGGAAGGAAAAGGGAGGAAGGGAGGAGGAGAGAGGAGGGGAGGGAGGGAGGGAGAGAAGGAGGGAGGGAAGGAAGGAAGGAAAGAAAAGTAGCCCAGCAAGCAGAAGAAACTGGAAGATTTATTATCATAAAAATATACAAGGTGGTATATACAAATCTGCTATACCCAAGATTTGGAGTTTCAAAGAAAGATGCTAACAGAGCAGGCCAGCATTTTATCATCTCTGTCTTCAGGCAAGAGATGAAGTTGACCTCACATCCATGTGGTGTGCTGATGGCATTGCTGAGTTGAAGTTCTGAGGCCTTTGCATTTGAAATCCCCCACAAGGGGAAGCATTCTCCACCCCAAAGAAGGAGAGCATCACACAGAGAGGCTATAGTGACTGTCTGGACATCCAGTGTCCACTGAGGGGCAGAATGTGGGCGAAGGCAGAGGACTTGTCTCAAGCAGTGTTTTATTTCTTCTTCCCCATTGCTGCACAGAGGAGACTGTAAGCTGAGTCAGCGAGGTCCCTGGTTACTAGCTGTAGACAGACAATTACTGGAATAGGGGTCAGCGAGGCCCCTGGTTACTAGCTGTAGACAGACAACTACTGGAATAGGGGTCAGCGAGGCCCCTGGTTACTAGCTGTAGACAGACGGCTGCTGGAGTGGGGGGTGTGAACTGAACAGCACAGTTCTGTCACGAAGCTAAGATGTGACTTCATACCAGTAGAGTTGCCCTGTTGGAGAACAGAGCTGAGTGGTTCCAGAAGACTCTCAAAATGATAGAGTGGCTCTATCATTTCAAAAGGAAGCTTCCATCTGTCGGCAGCCGCTCCGCCTCCTCCCTGGCCCGAGCACCTGGCAGTGTCTAATCTATCATCTGTCTGGATGGATTTTCTCTTCTGGATTTTTATATATATGGAATCATATACTAGGGGGGTTTTGTCTTTTTTCACTTTGTGTACAATTCTCAAGTTTTATCCCTGTTGGGCAGCAAGTTCTCAATAGTTCATTTCTCTTTATGGCAAAAGAAGCTATTGAGCAGCCGTACCACATGCTAAGCTATCCTGTCCTCTATTCCCTGGGTCCACTCTGGATAAGGCCGCTGTGACTATGCATGGGCAGATGTGGTGTGGAGACAGGTGCCTCCATACATGGGGCTGGAATGGCTGCCATTCTGTTGTCTCTGCCACGTTCTTCTTTCTGTCACACCACCTCATCCGGTACTGCTCAAGTAGACAAGGAAAGATGTCTTGTATTCGGCCTAATCCTGCTCTGCCAGGGAGGGGCAGCCCAGGAGTGCCTCCAGGTCAACAAGCTGGGTGAGCCTGTGGCTTCTATAGCCCAAGAATGGGAGTTTGGGCCATCACCGCTGTTTATTGTAGACCAGTTCAGCCATGTGTCAGGGCGAGCCCTAGCCGTGTAGCTAGCTTAGAACCAGTCACAGAAATCCTCCTACCACTCTGGCCAAGGTGAAACGGCTACAGGGTCATCTAGAGTTTGTTGAGACCTGTGGTTGCAGTCCTGGCTGGGGCTGGGGCTTCAGGAGCCAGGACAGTGACCTGTGCCCTTGGCATGGTTATCTTAAGGCATCTTGGAGCATTAAGGAAATTGGCGTTGGCATAAGGTAGCCTGTCTATCTGTTAGGTGGGTAGTCTGTTTACTCTGGGCAGTCAGGGCAGAACAGGAAAACACAGCAACTTCTACTTAGAGATTCACATTGCCCTGCTCCCAGTGTCTTTGCTCATTTATGGAAACGTGAATATCAGGAAGAGTACTTACAATGTGGACTCAAAGATCCAATCATTAATGCAGTGGTTTCTACCCAATATTCTGGGTCTGCCCAGCAACGCAGAAGAGGTAGATTTCTTTCCTGTCTTATTTAAGCCAGTTAACATTTCAGAATTAATATTTCTACCTTTGTAGTGGCTTGTTCTGTTGTGCTGAACTTCTTTCCTCTCTGCATGCTGGGAGATGGAAGGAGCCCACAGAGCAGCATGGCCTGTCCGTACACGTCTCTCCCTCACAGATGCAAAAGCAGATGAAGGAGTCGGGTGTCTTGGATTTTGTAGCAACCTTGGTCAACCATAGGAATGGAATTACTCGGTGTGTACCCTACTGAGGTCCGTCATCAGCCGGGTACTTTAGTCTGTACCCAGTACACACTTGGAGGCATTTTCAGCTTCACTTCAATTCATGAGTTACCTTAATTTATTAAGGGTAAGAAGTGAGAGCATTCTGAACCAAACAAACATCTTTTAAAGCAAGGTTCAAACCATTTACCTTGCTCCCCAAAGCCCTCTTAATACCAAAATATCGATTTAAAGTATGTTTCTACTATTTCTACTTAAGTTGCTTTCTTTCAGATCTTTCAAATACCTACACTCTAATACCCGTGACTTAAGTTTCAGAAGCCTCTGTGGCCATATAAACGGATTGCTTTAGAACTAAAGCAGGAGTCCATATGTTCAGAGGCAAGAGTTTTTTTTTCCCCCCGGAGAATTTAAGAAGACAGAAATACAACCCCCCAGAAGGAAGGATGTTTGCTATTTAAGAGACACCCAGGGGAAATGGTTTATATTTGCTAACCTTTATCACGTGATGAATACTCGCATGCTGCGTTTTAGATGATCTGATTGGGGCCGTGAGTTGGCTGACCTATACACGATCAGCTTCGCACGATCAGGCAGAGCCATACTGCTTTTAAAAATAAAGTGTGTTAATGAAAACTTTTATAGCTTGCCTTTTCAAGCTTTGTGGGCACAAAGCTGTAGACTCTTGTCTCAGAACCTATTCTTGCTGCTGGTCTCCCTTCTGCTCTACTCTCTGCCTGTACCGTTCACCCATGGGCTTAGCATGCTGCAGCTGGTGCCAGCTTTACTGTGACCTGAACAGAGGAGGAGTGTCCTCTCCATCAGATGGCATGGGCCATGCTTTGTCCCCTCCAAGAGGCTTCTCTTTGTCACGCTAAGGGTCTGATTTCACTCCAGCCTGTATTGCCCATGTGTCCCCCTCCATCATGGCTTAGGAGGCAGGATGTAATCTACATCCATGTACCTCTAGCACTTGGAGTGGAGCCAGGTCTCGTGTTCAATGACCGATCAAGCAGTATTCCAGAGGCTGGAGCCCGGAGCACCTGCAAAGAGGTAACAGATATGCCTCACCGTCATCCAGGTCTAGTCACAGCAGAGCGCTCCTGAGGAGACAGCTCCGAGCAGCTTGAAGCATCTGAAACACAGAAAGTTGCTTGGGTTTTGTTTCATTTTGTTTATTTTGAGTCTCATAAAAATAGTGGCCAGAACAACTTTTCTCCACCCCTATAGTCTGACCATTCACCACGGACTGTCAAAGGAAACAAACACTTTTTCTAAATGAGGTTTCCTCCTGCTTCAGAACTAATCCACCCTTCTGACCTCAGCTCCCAATTCACTCAGAAGTTTGTTTCTCTGGGTAGTGAGGTCAAGATGGCAGCTTGAGGGAAGGGTGCTCATTTCTCTGCCTTTCTGGCCTCGGTCAACAGGGCCTCTTCTTGGGCATCCTCCCATCCAGTTGGGAGCATTTATGGTGTTCAAGATGAAAGAAATCAATTATGCAGTCTGCCGCTGCCTCCAACCCCAACCTCGAAACCTCTGAGAGTAGAGAGGACTTTCTCTTCACTGGTCCCAATACCTGATATAGTAATGGAAGTAAAAATAAACTGAATTCATCTCTTCCAGCTGCCCGGTGCTGATAACTGACTCAGAGATTTATTTCCAGCCTCGGTTTTATGTGACGATGCTTATAATAGTAAATGAAGTTCCAATACAGAGAGGGGCGCTAGTGGCTGCATTAGAGAGATGGGGCATTGAAAAGGAGAAGGGGTGGGGAGAAGAAAAGAAGCCAGAACTATCCTAGAGTTACCAGCCACTCAGGTGTTTCTTGATAGACCACCGTGTGTGTGTGTGTGTGTGTGTGTGTGTGTGTTTTAATTGATGTGATCATTATGGCATGCCAAATCAATGAACTTTGTCAGCATTTTGGAAAGTAAATATTAAAAGAACTATGAATGAATTGTACATTTTATTTCATCATTTTATTATAGGTTTGTCTGTGAGTTTTACCTGTAGCATTATAGTTAAAGATCACAAGGGACTATCTAATAGAGTTGTAAAAACTTTCTATGATTTACTGTCCCTTAAAGACAAAACAAAGGACTGTGTGTCCATTAAAAGACCTTGTCCATCCTGATTAGGAGGCAGCTGCTTCCATACTTGTTTCCCCATTTCATTATATAAACTACTCTGACTGTGAGGTAGTAACACAACCTCAATTGATAATCAGCGTGGAGAATGCACTTGGCAGTGCGATACAGCAGTATCAGTGGAATGACTTTGGCAGTTGAAAAATGCCAAGCGTGATCCCACTGCCAGTGTAGAATTGAGCAGTGTCAGGTAGTTCTGGACTTACTCAGTGCCCCTGCAAAGTCTGATCAATTACAGTGTTAAATCAGACCTCACAGAGAAGCCCCCGAGGCGTAGTGCGTATGTGTACATCCGTATATGAACATACAGTTTAATGGATGTATTTACATGTCATTAAAAAGATGTTTCCTCCTAGTCATAAACTCTAAGGAAAACTTTTAGATTGTTCCTCTCAAAATTATCGGCATCTTTCTAAATAATGTGTTTGAACTGATGAGCCCAGGCTAAACATCACAGGGCTGACTCTTATCCTGGTGGGTGGGGCTTTTCTGTGGATCCGCAGCCTCCTCCTCCCTAACAGAGTGTGTGTTAACTCAGGGAGTCCACATCAGCTTCTCTAAGATTATGCAAATAAAGCTTATTGTAGGGCTGGGGAGTGGGGCTTTCTTCTTGTTCAGTGTGAGTGGTTCCTTATTTGTATTGTATTCATTCGTTCATTCATTCATTCATTCATTCGTTCATTCATTCATTTTTTGCAGTGCTGGGAATGGAACCCAGGGCCTTGCTTATTCCTGGCAAGTGTTCTGCTGCTGAACTAAGCCTCAGGCCTTGATGTTTTACAACATGGTCTCACTCTGTAGCCCAGACTAGACTAAAACTAAAATCTTCCTGCCTCAGCCTCCTGAGTGCTAGGGTTACAGTTCAATATAAGCCTATGGCCAGCTCCTGGGCATTGACCTTCTTTGGTCTCTTGTCCTATCTGCATCCTAGGTGCATTTGACACTCTCCAGGATTTCATTTCTATGGGTGTTTTTAACTCTCACCTCCACCTTCCCCTGCCCTCTTTATCTGGTCCTCCTGTCCCCATCCACACTGCTTGCTCTGTAGGCCTCTCTTTGGTGCTGGATTCTGCTTCTTTGGTGTTTTTCAAGGACATAACGGCTCTTGGATCCTTTCTTCCTTCTGTTTCCTGACTTGTGTCCGTGAAGCCCATATATCAGTAGGTTTGTAAGAAGTGTGCCGTGTTGTTTCTATGCATCTGTATTCTAGAATTTCATTTGGCTGCTAAACTGGTTGGTTGCAAATGTTTAGGTTGACATTCTTTTCTTTCAGAACTTTGTGTATCCTTTAGCTTTCTGTTGGTTGGCTGGAGCAAGATGCTCACTATAACTTTGAATTTCTGCCCTTTATTTATACCCTGATTTTTTTCTTTTTTCTGTTTATATTTAGTGTTCTGACATTTTTCAAAGTTGTTTTCTTTTTCTCGCTCCTCCTTTTTAACCTATAGACTTGTTTTTTTTCTAACCTATAATTTTTGTTCTTTTTTCTTTTTCAATAATGTGATCCTCCTGCCTCAGCTTCCCAAGCAGCTGGGATTGCAAGCAGATACTGCTGGGTCCATCTTGCTTTTGTGTAAACTATTCCTTTCTATTTTATGTATTCTGTCTTCCTTCAGCTTTTCTAGAACCTTCCAAGATTTGTACCCTGCACTACTTACACGAGTTGGTACAATACAAACTGGTACCAGGAGTGGGGTATTGCTGTGATAGATATGATTGTCTGGTTTGGGGAAAGATTGTGGAAGGGTGTTGGAACTTTGGGCTAAAACAACCCATTGAGAGCTCAGTGGTCTGTTGTGTGGGTGTTTGGAAGATTAAAAATGTGGAGAGCAATGCAGCTCTCCATGGCTTCTGCATCAGCTCCTTCCAGGTTCCTGCCCTGCTTGAGTTCCTGTCCAGACTTGCTTTGATGGTGTGCGGTGATGTGGCTGCATAAGGTGAATAAACTCTTCCCTACCAAACTTGCTTTGACCAAGGTGTTTCATCACAGCAGTAGAAACCCTAAACCAAGACGTAAGTTGATTTTTAGTGAGACATGGGTTCCATCCCCCTAGACATTTTTTATATAAATGGAAATTTCTCAAAGTTCAAAGCATATACATCTGAAACCTAAAACCATTTGGCACCTAGTATTTAGAATAAGAGATTGTCAGGCTGTAGCTGCAATCTAGGTGTTCCAGGAAGAGTGCAGGATCAGGAGGAGAGTGATGTGCTATGTAGTCCAGGAAGAGCACA
>NC_022019.1:5681866-5682499 GCF_000317375.1 Microtus ochrogaster
GAGATAGAAGTTGGATGAAATGGTAGAAAAGGTAGACCTTAAGACACAGCCCTGCCAGCCGGGTGGTGGTGGTACAGCCTTTTATACCAGCACTCAGGAGGCAGAGGCAGGTGGATCTCTGTGACTTCAAGACTAGCCAGGCCTACAAGAGCTAGTTCCGAGACAGCTAAGGCTATAGAGAAACCCTGTCTCAAAAAGAAAGAAAGGAAGAAAGAAAGAAAGAAAGAAAGAAAGAAAGAAAGAAAGAGAGAAAGAGAGAAAGAGAGAAAGAGAGAAAGAGAGAAAGAGAGAAAGAGAGAGAGAGAGAGAGAAAGAAAGAAAGAAAGAAAGAAAGAAAGAAAGAAAGAAAGAAAGAAAAAAGAAAGATAAAAAAAGAAGAAAAAAGAAAGAAAGAGGAAGGGAAGAGAGCGAAAGGGAAGGAAAAGGGAGGAAGGGAGGAGGAGAGAGGAGGGGAGGGAGGGAGGGAGAGAAGGAAAGAAAAGTAGCCCAGCAAGCAGAAGAAACTGGAAGATTTATTATCATAAAAATATACAAGGTGCAGTGCTCCAGTGTGGGTCTATGTCTCTAACGCCATCCATCACCAGATGAAGGTTCTCACTCAGGATAGTGTTTTCTATTTCCATCCATTTGCAT
>NC_022019.1:5723161-5729955 GCF_000317375.1 Microtus ochrogaster
TTTCCATTACCTGTTTTATCGTTTTTTCTTGGTTTCCCAGGGTATCATGTACGTATTTACTCATTTCTTCAAACTTTTTGTTATACTTCTCATCCAATTCTATAAGGGTGTTTTTTACATGTTGTTTAAGGGACTCTATTGCTTTCATAAAGTCAATTTTTTCCTCTTCTTCTGTGTTAGGGTGTTCAAATATTGTGTTGTAAGATCATTGGGTTCTGGTGTTTTCATGTTGCCTTTCAGGTTATTGGGTGAATTCTTTCCTTGGCGTCTGACCATCTCCTCCTATCGATCCTATCCAATGGGTCTTCTAAAACTGGATCAGGTTTCCTTACTGGGCAAGGGTTGCGCCTACCAAATGCCCTTGCTCTGTTTCCTGGTTCCTGACACAGGCCAAGAACCCTCTCACCACTCCGAAGGGTCTTCAGGATCAGGACCAGACTCTCCGTTTGCCAGTGACCTTGCCAACAAGGGGCCTACCTCTTTGATCCAACCGTAGTGGGACGTCTGCTCTCGTTATTGCGTGCCCTTCCCCGCCTCGTGCGTGCCTCTGCCACTGCGCCTGTCCCCGCCGCTGCCGCGCCGTACCCCTCTGGTCCCCGCTGCTTGCCTCTGCCTCCATGCCGGTCCCCGCTGCTTGTGTCTGTCGGTGCAGATCCCCCAAAGCCTATTTTTGATTGCAGTGCTGCGCCTCTCCGCCGCGACTGTGCGCCTCTCCGCCGCAACTGCGCGCCTCTCCACCACAACTGCGCGCCTCTCTGCCGCGACTGCCAACCCATTTCTTTTGATATATGTACCACTACGAGGCTGTGGCCTACCAGTAAAATTTTCTGGCATCTTTATCCTTAGGCAGCTACATGGCGTCTCTCCAACTCTGTCTGCTCTCTCTATCTCTGTTCTGATTTCCTGCGTGGCTTTACTCTGCTCAACCATTGACCCAAAGAGATTTATTCATTAACCAATAAAAACAACACATATACAGAAGGACATCCCACATCATGTGTTTTTCATTTTATTTGGATAGATAGATTTGGTAGGATGTCAATGGTAAAAATCCAGAAAGTGATTTAATATCCTAAATACAAGTGAGCTATTTTCCCTCCCTTCCTTCTTTCACTCCTTCCTTCCTTCCTTCTTCCATTTCCTTCCTTTCCCTCCTTCCCCCTTCCTTCCTTCCTTCCTTCCTTCTTTCTTCCCTCCCTCTATCTGTAACTCCAGCTCCAGGGTATCTGATGCCACTGACTTTCCTAGGCACTTACTCTCCCATATAAAAAACCATACAGAAAGAAACACACACATACACATGAAATATTAAAATAATAATAGTAGTAATTATAATAATAAATCTTTAACTAAGATAATTGTAAGAGCAGTAATCATAATAATTGTTTGGCTTTTCAACACAGAGTTTCTCTGTGTAGCTTTGGTGCCTGTCCTGGAACTCACTCTGTAGACCAAGCTAGTTTTGAACTCACAGAGATCTGCCTGCCTCTGCCTCACAAGTGCACCACCACTGCCTGGCAATAAAAAAAAAACCTTAAAAAAATAAGAAACATGTACTCTGTCTCCAAGAGTAGAGTACAGAAACATAGTGCCAATTTGAGACAATCCTGGGTGCTCTCCAAAACTAAGGACCCCATCTAGTACAGAGTGTCTTCAGGCCTGCCTCCCTCCTTCCTCAGCTGCTTCCTGAAGTCCTTCCTCAGCCTCACCCCTACTCAAAGTCTGGAGAAACCTTTGTTTGACCAGGACTAAGGTCTCTAGAGTGACTTTGCATCTTCATATGTTACCATGTAAATTATGTCACAAAATCGATGAGTGTTATTATAAAACCCTCTCCCAACCATTGGTGGCAAAAGGCTCGGGCACCTATGAGCTCTATTTATTTTTGCCAGGGCAATATGATCTAGGGAAGAAATATTCTTAAGGTGTGGGCAGGTCATTCATTTTCTAGAATGTTTCCAAGAATTTTCCTTTGCTTATTTTTGCATGGTTTTGGATAGACTTCCAAAGCAGTCGTGTTCATGGAGTTTGTGGGGACTCCTTCCAAGTTTCAAAATAAATTTTTCCTCTCAGGAAAATCAATAAATCAGATTTCTCTCAGTGTCCTACCATCAAGCACCTGATGTGATTTACCTAAATCCGCCACCGCTTTGATCTGAACATGTCCATAGGTTAAGATTATGGATGGCGTGGTCTCAGGTCCCACAACTCCAGGGCCATGTTGGCTGCTCTCGGGCTTCTACTGGCATTTCCAGCCTACACAGATGGACGGCCCTCCTTGAAGTGGAATGTGATTATTGGCAAAAGAACATAAAATTAATTTTGATTTGAATTTTGTTCTGATTTTCCTTGATGAAATTTATAAAGGAAGAAAAGAGAAGAAGGAATGTTCTTCCCAGAAGAGAAAACTTCCATTAAGATATTGGTGCTGGCTAGTTTGTTTTTGTTTTTGTTTTGTTTGTTTTTCAACTTGACACAAGCTAGGGTCATCAGGGAAGAAAGAACCTCAGCTGAGAAAATGTCTCTGTCGGAGTAGCCTATAAGGAGGTCTGTGGGGGTGGGGGTGGGGGCTCTTAATTAATTATTGCTTTGGGAGGTCCCTAAGCCCACTGTGGGCAGTGCCATCCCATTGCAGGTGGTCCTGAGGTATAAGAAAGGGAGCTGAGTGTGAGCCTGAGAAACAGCATTCCCTCATGGTCACTGTGTCAGTTCCGAACCCCAGGTTCAAGCCTTGAGTTCCTGCCCTGACTTCCCCTTGTGATGGACTGCAATCAGAGCCTGTGCACCAAGAAGCCCTTTTCTCCCCCAATTGCTGTGGACTGTAGTGTTTTATCACGTCTATAGGGAGCTTCTCCAATGCTGACCTCAGTTCCCTGGAGTCCAGAGTGGAAGTAATCAGTCACTCTTGAAAAGGTAGCATGGAGATACTTCAGTATTGTCCCTGGTTAAGAAACAGGCTTTTCAGCATTGGAGAAGTCAGTTATGCACCAAATGTGTCACCACTATGATCAGGTCTGTCGCAGATGCTGTGATCTTGCTAGCCTAAAATAGTATGAGTGTCACTGCTGCTGTGAGCTCCGATGTGCAGCCTGTAAACACTCATGACTTGCTCCACACTGAGCTGGATTTAGGCAAGTCTGCCAGCATTCTGTGAGCTCTTAAACTCAATCATACCTCTTCATGAGACAAAGCAGAGGAATGGGCACGTTCTCTAGACCAGGGGACTCCCAAGTGCTAGAGATGCACAGAGCATACAACCCTTTCTGCTCTGGAACTCACAGCCAGGGAAGGCTTGAAAAGGGAGGCCCAGGTCAGATGGAATGTGTTCCCAGGAAACCTAACATTCTCAGGACACTCTGAGACACTAGACCAGACGGAGGCAAACACCTAAGTGAATAAACAGGGGTAAATCAGCATTCCACGTTTCTGTTTCTATAGTTTGGCAAAAAGCTCAAGGGAATATCTTCAGCCAGGATGCACTCCACTTGGGAGTGTTCTGGTCAGGGATGTGCACTGGTCAGGAGTGTGCACCGGTCAGAGGTGTGCACCAATCAGGGATGTGCACTAGTCAGAGGCGTGTGCTGGTCAGGGGTGTGCACTGGTCGGGTGTGCACTGGTCGGGATGTGCACTGGTTGGGGGTGTGCACCGGTCAGGGATGTGCACCGGTCAGGGGTGTGCACCGGTCAGAGGTGTGTACTGGTCAGGGGTGTGTACTGGTCAAAGGTGTGCACCGGTCAGAGGTGTGCAGTGGTCAGGGGTGTGTTAACTGTATGTTTCCTGTGCTCTTGACACTTTCACTTAAGCATTTGATCCTGGAGAAGCTGTTCCTCCAGGGTGGGTTAATTTCTGTGGGTGACTGGTGACAAGCGCTCAGTAGACAGGCCTCCTGGTGACAAGATTTCAGTAGACAGACAGGCCTCCAGGCATCTCCTCATCAGACTCTATACACCCGTACTCCTCCTTATGTTAGCAAGGGCCAGTGCTCCTAGCACCAGGGAAGAGCCCTATGGTCCAGATCTGCTGACGTTATTCAGGCTCCCCAATCCTAACCGTGCTCAGGACACCTTAACCACCTCTTTCTCTGAGAACCCTTGAAGGTTCTGGCCCATGTTTTGCTCTCTTCTGCAAGTTCTAATGGGATTCTCCATGGAATTTTACTGTGTACCCCTCTGGCCCATGATTTACATTTTAAGGATGTCTTAAACAACATAAAAGTCTTGATGATCCTAGTCTATCAAGTGAAGAGAATATGTTCTTTTTATTTGGGGTGGTAGTAGGTAAACCTAGGTAGGGCCTTGTTCATATTAGGCAAGTTCCCTACTGGTGGACTGCATCTCCAACCCTCTTCTCTCTACTGCTGGACTACATTTCCAGCCCTCTTATTACTTATTACTGTTTCTCTTTTTTTAATTTAATAATTTGGCCAAGTGACTCTGGTTTCCACACTCACTCGGTAATGCCTCCAGCTTTCAGTCTTGCCTCTGCCTCGCAAATAGCCGAAATGATAAGCCACCAACATGTCATTCCCATGTATTCCTAAGCTTGGGAGCCTCGTGGACACAGAGGGAAGAGTGCCTGAACTCACAACCCTTAACAAGGAAACAGGCACGTACTCTTTCGATGGGAAAAAGATGAATCCATCTGTGAGAGACTGAGGAAGGAGGGGCACAGCTGCTGTTGAGATCTCACAATGTAGGTGACAGCCACCTGCTTTCTTCTGTGTGAGGACCACACATCAGACCCTCCATCTATTCGTCCTGAGCCTAAGTCCTTCCTAGGCAGAGAGAGGATAGTATAAAAGCTTCCGTCTCCATCTGTTGTCAGCTGATATGGCTACCAGTGGGTTTAACAGAAGGACAGCTTCCCATAGTCATTCTTGTGCTTAGAGAGGACTAAGGGGCACTGCACCTGGTGCCAACAGCCGTCAGGTTCAGTCCCACAGGCTCCCCTGAGTCCAAAGCCCCTGAGCTCACCCTCAGCTTCCATACAAGCCGGAGAGTTTTGTTTGTTCCTTCCTAAATGAATCTCACACTTCTATTCACCACTGTTGGCAGGATTTTGTCGGGGGCCCCGTCCAGGTACCAGCGCCTGGGAAATGTACATTATCTGTGCACCAGAGATAAAAAAAAAAACAACCTGTCCGTGGCCACATTGATATTAGGTGTCACCACCAAGTTTACCTTCTCTCATTTTTAACTTCCCTTTTCAAGTCTATTTCTAGTAAACACAAGGGGAAAAAGATACTGAAATTTGAGTTCCATATCCTTAACTTCATCCAGCTGAGATGGCAAAGCAAGAAGAAAACCCCAAGGCTCATGTAACCAGGAACTTAACCCAGCGCCGTCATGAATGCAATTATAATCGCTACCACTTGTATAAACCCTTCTTTTTAGAGAGTGCTTTCCAACATTTCATCCCACTCTCTAGAGACAGGGAAGAAAATAAATGTCCTCTTTATGAATGTGTAGTTGGGAGCAGAAATGACGGTGCTGGCGGGAGCGATAGTGGAGCCATGTCCACAGGTTCGGTTCTGAACGTTTATTTGTAAAAGTTATCTGAATCCTGGACAATATCTCTGCTCTGGATATAAACCCGGGAGTAGCAAGCCATCTGTAGCTTCTCTGAGCCTCTGGAATCTTAAGAGGCCCAGCTGCTTAGGCAGGGGGTGGGGTCCCGCCTGAGAGTCTGGAGTCTGAAATCTCTCTGCTGAAAGTTTCGAAGCAGAGGAAGAGAAGGCAGCGGGGACTTGGCATCGGTTCCAACCAAAATGTCTTGGCAAATACCCTTATGGCAGGAGAAGAGACCGGTGTTCCTGACTGCTCTCTAATGCCTTCTCCAGGACAAAATGCCTGTGGCTGTCGCTTAGCTGTCCCCTGGTTCTTATTCCAACAGAAGTGCACATACGTATCTCTCATCTGCTTTTGTGATTGCCACGTCCTGTCGTTTTAGCCATACAGAACCCTGCTAGGACCTTGCGCCTTTTGTTGGAGCCATTCCTGAATGCTGTGGCTTGGCTGGATAATGATGTGATGTTTTTAACGAACAGTTAATTGCATCTTTGTGAAGTGTCGTCAGTCTCCCCTTTGGAGGATTCTAAAGGGGTTCCCTTGATCGTTCTGTCTGTTCAGAAAACGAGACAAACTTTTTTTACAAATTGTGGCTTTTCCCACAACTATTTTCAAAGAAATTTTGCATACAGCGTTTTAGGAACTGTTACTACTTAATACGGAAGCCAGTGTGGTTTTGTCCCAGCTGTCCACAGAAGCTTGCTATAATGGCTGCCTCCACACCTCCTCTGTCTAAGCCTACCTACATTATACTGGTCCCTGAACCCACCGTAGAAATCACGAACATGTGTCTGGAAGAACAGACTCCCAAGCTGCTTGCATGGTGCTCCTCTTGACACCTCAAAGTGTTCATGTCTCAGAGAGTGCCCTACTCTCCAGGCAGCTCTCCTCCTTGTGTAGAGCCTGAGCACCATCATGACAGAGGAGCTATCACTTACTGCTAGCTGCAGTTCAATCTAAAGGCAGCTCAGCTGCGGCAAGCCAAGTACATAGTAAGTTGACTTTTTTCTTCACCCCGTGGAAATCATTCTGTAGGCTTTAGGAATAGATGTTGAATGGTCTCCTTTTCCAGGTTACTCCTCCCTCCTCCTCAGGTCAGCCCTCCCTCCTCTCCCAGGTCTGCCCTCCCCCCTCTCAGGTCAACCCTCTCTCCTCTCTCAAGTCTGCCCTCCCTCCTCTCTCAGGTCTGCCCTCCTTCCTCTCTCAGGTCTGCCCTCCCTCCTCTC
>NC_022019.1:5730055-5745823 GCF_000317375.1 Microtus ochrogaster
CTCCTCTCTCAGGTCTGCCCTCCCTCCTCTCTCAGGTCTGCCCTCCCTCCTCTCTCAGGTCTGCCCTCCCTCCTCTCTCAGGTCTGCCCTCCCTCCTCTCTCAGGTCTGCCCTCCCCCTCTCTCAGGTCAGTTCTTCCCTTCAGGGCAGCCCTCCTTCCTCTCAGATTACCCCTTCCTATTTATTTTACTGTGTGCATACAATGCGGACTGCACTCTGAGCCCTCTGTATTAGACAAATGCTTCACATTTTCAAATCTCTTTTAGTCCATGAATCAGCGTCCACTGGAAACACTGATACCAGAGGAGACTCTGAGTGAGTGTGGTATGCACACTTGTGATTCCGACCCTGGTGAATCTGAGGCGAGAGTAATAAGCTTGATGCCAGCGAGGCTGCAGCAATACCCTGTCTCAAAAACAAAAGAAAACGACGACTGGGCAGAGAAGCGTTAGAACTCAGCAAGGAGCACTTCCATAATATGTGTAAGGTCCTGAGTTCTGACACCAGCACCGCAGATAAAAGAAAAAAAGTGTCAGGCCAGATGTGGTCGTGTATGTCATTAATGCTGGCATTTGGGGATTGTCCCAACACTCAAACAACAGCCAAAGCTGTGAGACCGTGACTGAGGGCTTTGTGTTTTGGCTCAGTAACTCCCACCTGGCCAGAGATTTTCCTACGTTCCCCAGGCTTAGTGTTGATGGACCACCAAGGCTCAGATCACTGCTCATCCCAGCTAAAACTCTCTGTGCTTGTGAAGACACAGGATGGGTAAACTGGAAAATCCATCTGGACTGAGTAGAGGAAGAGCACCTGAGGCTCGCATCTCTGCCACTGAATGCAGGGACTGATGAGCTAAGAGCATGGTGCATTTCCTACCCAAAGGGAAACTTAGGGCTCATTTCAGGCATTGTTGCTGCATCTTCCTCTTTAATCTCTGTCCCTCCATGAAACCTCCATGTTAGAAATGATGCTTGTAGGGCTCAGGCTCAAATCTAAAAAAAACCTCTCTGTCAGTGGAACTGGGGTAAGAAAGCCAGGTTGTACCAGCGTCTCCTAACTCTCATGACCCGGATTTGCCTGCTAAGCTAATTCCTTCCCCTGCCTCGTTTACCAAAGTCTTTCTGTTGCATGCAGTGGTGTTTCATGTTGTTCATTCCCATCATGAACTGCAGACACTGCTGCAGGTCCTCACGGCTCCTCCTCCAATCTTCCTACGGCAAAGACTAGGTGACTGTCTCCGTGACAAGTCAGCCACCCATTTACCTCCCTGCTCAGCCTGAGGTCCCTCACACTCCCTGACACTGTCCCTTTAAGTTGTGGAGCAAAAAGAAAAAAAAGGCATTCTACTTTGAAATACTTGCCAGCTTCTGTCACTTCTTAGTACCTCTGACATGGCCTTTCTGGCCCGTATTGTCAGTTGGACTTTGGGGGGTGGGGGGGATGTATCTGCTGCCCAGGACAGTAGCCACTAGCCACCTGCGGCTTCTGAGCCTCTGAAATGTGTCCAGTGTGACCAGAGAACCAAGTCTCTGTAGCAGCTCCATCATTATAGAATTGTATCTCTATATGTGCACTGTACAGTTCACCCAATTCAAGGTATAATTCCATTACACAACCCAACCACGTCATCGTCATTAACTTCCAGATGTTTCATCACCCCCAAAAGCTGTCACCCGGCCCCCAGACCCTCAGCTCCTGGCAACTGTAGAATGTCTGTGCAGATCTGTCCACTCTGGACGTTTTATATAAACAGAAGCATGCAGCATATGGCTTTTTGATCCTGGTTTCTTTCCCTTTTCAAGGTTTGTCCGTACTGTGGCATGTACCCATACTTCGTTCCTCGTTATTTCTCAATAATGCTCTATTGTATTGATGCGCCCCTCACTGAGTGATGGACAGTTATTTGTTCATTCACCGGTTGATGGACATCTGCATTATGAATAGGCTACTGTGGCTGAGGAATAATGATGCCCATTGTTTTAGGCTTCATGGGCAGCTGTGAATAATGCCGCTATGAACAGTTGTGTATAAGCTTTTGTGTTCCATTCGCATTTTCATATTTCTTGGGAATTACTGTGCCGTGTAATAAATGTGCACAATCTTTTTTAGGAAGTGCCAATAGTTCCCCAAAATGTCTGCACAGCTTACTCAGCTTCTGGCCGTGTGTGAACGATTACAGGTCTCTGCACTTTTGTTGACTCTCTTTTTTTGGTTTTGCGAGACAGGGTTTCTCTGTGTAACAGTCCTGGCTACCCTGGAATTCCCTCTGTAGACCAGGCTGGCCTCCAACTCACAGAGCCTGCCTCTGCTTCTCAAGTGTTGGGATTAAAGGTATGTGCCACCATCACCTGTCTATGACCCTTTGATTGTCATTTTTGGTATAGCCGTCCTAGTGGGTATGAAGTGATTCTTCAAATGGCTTTGAGATTGTTTCCTTTACTCCCAACCATGTTGAGTTTCTCTGCATCCCTGTCAGCCATTTGTGTATCTTCTCTGCTGAATCTATCATCTATCCAGGTCCTTCGCCCATGCTCATATTGAGAAGTTTCATGCTGTTGGGTTCTTTCCATGTCCTAAACACAAGCTTCTCATCAGACACATGATGTACAAGTGTTTCCTTTATTCTTTTGTTCTTTTCCTCATTTCCTTGATGGTGTTATCTGAAACACAAAAGTCTCTAGTTTTGCTTCTAATTTTCCTTGGTTTGTCACTACGCTTGTGGCATCTTTTCTTGAGATCATTCTTAGAGCTGGGGCTAGGAAGATGTGCTTCTTTCATCTATTCCAAAGTTTATATGATTTTGGCCCTGTGGTGTTTTGTTAATTTTATATTGTAATAATAGGCATGGACATAAGGAAACTCTGAAATTTGAACTCTTCTCCGTGTGGAAATAGAGACCCTAGTTACACTGAGCTTGCTGGTCTAGCTTTTGCAAAACTGTTTCTTCACCTCAATCTTTTAGCTCTGTGCCCTTCGAGCAACATCTCATTCTCCCTTCCTCCTCCTCCCAAGCCTCTGGGGTTTCTTTTTGAACCGACTTTTTTTTCAGTTAACTAAAGGTAAGTAAGTAGATGGAGCCGGCAGCTGCCTTAGCCGATGTGCCGCTCTGCTATTACCAGTATCGCCCTTTGTCACCTTCACAGCTGGCCACCGTCCCTTGCCAAATTGGCACTGTATTTGTCATCATCCTTATTCTGTTCACCAGTGAGTCTCACTGTTCCTCTGAAAATATTCAAAACCATTTCACCGAAGGCTCAGCACCCTCCAGTCATCATCAGCCATGATTACCATAGGAGTGCAGATGCTTTGGTACAGCCCGCCTCTGTTAGCCTCTGGCTGCTTCCTCTCTCCCTGAATCTCCAAACACACTGGTCTTCGTAATAGACTTTGAGCTCGTCAAGCACTGTTTTCATTAAGATTCTTAGCCATTCCTTTTCTTCCCCAGAGCCTGTGTTTAATGATCACTGAGTTAACTCCTCTCTGTCATTCTGATCTGTTTATGTGTTACCTCTCTCAAATAGTATATCTTAAATTTCTTCATAGCTGACTATATATCAATTTGTTCATTTGTGTATGCTCTGTCATTCAAACTCCATGAAGGTGGGAGCCTCCTTTTCCCAGTTCCTACAGTGCCTTGCACAGGGTAGATTTGAGTACATAAAAGACTGAACTTACTCCTTTCATGGTTATGATCTTTGTTAAATAAGCCACCCCTGTCTCATGTCACATGACCCTCAGTGGAGCGTGTCTTTGAAGTGCTGTATCCACTGTTACGATAACCTCAGACACAGTTTCTAGAAATAGACACTCTCAGTTTAGAACGGCTGTCCACAAGGACAGGATGAGTATCCCCAACTTGGGACCCGAAGCATTTCCTTGCTCAAAGATTTTGAACTGTGGAATGATTAACATAGACTCCAAGCATTGACTGTCCCTAACCCAACACCTAAAAGGCTTCAGTGGGATTTCAAAGCACTTAAGATTCTAGGTTTTCAGATGAGGGATACTCAGCCCACAGGTCAGTGTGTTCTCTTACTGAAATTAATTTAGTGGCTCCCTTTTTCAACTTTCTCTATGCTTACTTTAAATGGGGTTCTCCCTTACCTTCTCCCCTTTCTTTATCACCTCTCCCCTCGGTCCCCAGAGCGTTCTGTTTATTGCCATGGTGGAATCTCTTTCTGAACTCCTAGTGTGACTCTTAACAACCCCCAGCAACAGTCATGAAGTTGAGGACTGTGGTTAATGCAGTCCTGGTGCCTGCCACTCTGGGCACAGACTGACGTCTCAGGGCCAGGAGCAAACTGGACCCTAGAGCTGGACCCAGGGACCATCCCACAACCAGAACTCACCTGGAACTCAATCCGATTAGCATACCACAGATTAGATGAGCAAGTCAGCCCAAATACGTGTGGGTAGCAGCAGCTGCGCTGGCAATGTGAACACAGACATCCCTGAGACCTGGCTCATGTGTTGTCATCATTCCCCGCTCCCTCCTCCCAATCTGAACCTGAGAACCAAGGAGGGACAGAGATGGAAGCCATTCCTGACTTGAAACTAGCTTAGCACACTCAGGATCAGAGTCAGGTTTCCACAGAGCAGGTGCCACCAAGCAGGGTCTCTCAGCCTTTGTAGCTACTAGGAACATTGCTAGGGACTCCTGGGAAGAAAGAAGTGTGAAAATGAAGCTTTAAAGTCCTAGATAAGCTTGAAACACCTCTCACTGGATCGCTTTGACTCCCAGAAGCTCATGTGGTTATGAGAGAACAAGAACAGTGAATATCTCCCCAAATAGAGTCAGTCACTTTGCACCAGCTTTGATGCTGTATGGCCCTGCATTAGCTAAACTTAAAAGAGAAAGGTTGGAGAAGGTCCTCTGGCTGAGGCACTTGGTGTACTCTTAGACCAGTCCTTGTTCTGCTTGTTTTCAAGCCAGACCAAAAGATACCTTTGTTGTAGGAGTCTGCTTGTTTGTTTCCTGGCCGCCCAGACTCCCGAAATAATCACACAGAAACTGTATTAATTAAATCACTGCTTGGCCCATTAGCTCTAGATTCTTATTGGCTAACTTTTACATCTTAATTCAACCTATCTCCATTAATCTGTGTATCGCCATGAGGCTGTGGCTTATCCGGTAAACTTCAGGCATCTGTCTCTGGTGGGGACTCCATGGCTTCTCACTGACTCCGCCTCCTTTTTCCCAGCATTCAGTTTAGTTTCCCTCCACCACCACCTAGCTCTGTTCTATCCTATCAGGCCAAGCCAGTTTCTTTATTCACTAACCAATAAGAGCAACACATAGACAGAAGGACCTCCCATACCATAACTTGATTTTAGAAAACTGTACATTCAGTACAATCAACCATTAGTTTTGTTTGAAGATCTGCCACTTTGTATTATTCATTTGAGGAAAACATAAGATGATAAAACAATACCATTATAATGAGAAAGTAACTTTAGAGTCACGAAGGAGTCTGTTTTGAAATGACCACAGGCTTTGAGAGATGCTCCTACTGCTCCATTTTCTATGTTCTTGAGGGGACGACAACAGATTGTACTGTAGCCTTTTCAATTCTGATAGCACTTCTTTGCTTTCCAGATACTCCGCTGGCCAGTGGTCACGCCACAGACTATTTGTTTGTTGGAAACATTGTTTACACGGTAAGTGTAGCACTGGTGAACCATCCCTAAAAGGGCACACATGTGGGTTATACCTCCTCAGTTATGCAAGGCTCTCCACATTAAAATGAGTTACTCTATGTCTTTATGGGCTATCAGATTCCCTGAAGTTCAGACTTCCGATCGAGAAATACTTGCGTCACACCAAACTCCTCTCTTTTTTTTCACAGTACGTTGTGGTTACAGTTTGCCTGAAAGCTGGTTTGGAGACAACAGCTTGGACTAAAGTGAGTTGTCTTTGGAATCATTTCTTTCTCCATGGTAGATAGTTGTATGCAATCACTTCCATTTAATCCTTGGGGAAACAATAAATACTATACAGTTGTCTTGTTTCAAATTTTGCAAGTAAAACTGTTTTAGATCTTTATAAAGGCAATTTGGAATTTAGAATCCAACTACTCCTGGTGCTCTATTTGCTCGGCGCCTAGCAAGCTTACTATTATCTGCCTGAAATGAAAACTCTCATTATAACTGAAGGGGGTGGAGAGAGAGGAAGAGGGAAAGGAGTAAGGAGAGTGAGGGAGGAGAGAGAGAGAAAACATACAGAAGGAGAAATCAGAAAATGTAGTATTTGCACATAAATTTACTATGGCACTCTGACCCTTGTGTGCATTCTCCAATAAGAGGGCGCATTGCGGCGTGGACAGTTTTGTCATCTTTTTTTCTCCTTGAACCTCATGTTCTGAATTCTTAAAGCACACTTCTGTGAAACTGTTGCTCATGATTAAAGAATACAATTTGCATAGCTATCCAGGTTCATTCTATCAGCATCCCATTTCTTATTATTTCCAAGATGGGGTAACAACCACACTTCACAGTGTCTGTCTACCAAGGTGTAACTGTAGCTCACTTACCTCCCGCTCTGGTGATAAACAAACAGGGTAGGAAGGAAGGTCACCAGGGAGCCAGGGCATCTCTTAAAGGATGATGGCAGATGGGAGATGGGAATAGCGACTTAGCCAGGAATATTGCAGGAAGAGGCAGTGAGTGTTGCAATACAGAAGTGCTTGTTCAAAAATAAAACCTGAAAGGCAGAGCTTGCGAGGGATTAGAGGGTAGGCTGTAGAGAGAGACGTCGGGGATTGTATTAAGAGCACAAAGGAGAAAGACCAACAACTTAAAGGGGCATAAGCTGCCCAAGGTTTATTTCATCAAAGTGAAGTATAGAGTTTTAGTTTCTAGAGCGAAGGAAGAGAAGGAGGCGGGGACACACAGGGAGATCTAAGGGGTGCAGAGTGGAAGAGGGTAGCAGGACTCACTTTAGTGTTCTGTAATATGGGGTAACTGTACTGAGTACCTGCTTTCAGAACAACTGGAAGGAAGAATTAGATGTTCCCACCTCCAGAAATTATGTTTTGTGGACGTGATATGCCAGTTACCCTGGTCTGATCCTTGCTCACTATAAACATGCATTGGAGTGTCACATTGTACCTGTGAATGTGAACAACTGTACGTGGATTTTTAAAACTCTATCAAATATGCTATTTAAAGTTTTTAGAATAGTATTAGCCATTCTGAATTGTTTTTAAATAATCTCTGCAATAAAAAGGACAGATGCTGTCTTTAGGTGATAAGAATGTTCTGTCCATTTGTCCAACTCACCTCTCTGTCACTAGATGGCTGCACCCTTGCTTCAAAAAGCAGACCATTGAGATAAGCCCAGGGATGGGTGGGTCATAGCTGGAGCATGGATTTTAGAAGAAGGTGAGACTCACAGCACCTTCCTCTTCAGGGTAGTGTAAGCCTGCATTAATTAGACATTATCATTACAAATCCTAAGACAAGGAACTTACTGAGAAAGGCAGAGTTCTCCAGTAACTAGTATATCCTCAGTTTCTCCCCATCAAGAAAGGGTCATGGATGTGGGATGGGGGTTGGACAACTTATGGGCTGGAGTGGACCCCGCCCCCGCCCAGGCCAGCAGAAAGCCCTGCCTAAGCACGCGTTTCCTCCACAGTTCAGTCACCTGGCCGTGTGGGGAAGCATGCTGATCTGGCTGGTGTTTTTTGGTGTCTACTCAACCATCTGGCCAACCATCCCCATCGCTCCTGACATGAAAGGGCAGGTCAGTACTGTGAATCATATGCGTCTCTCCACTGTGGTTGTGCACATGTGAGTGAACCAGCTCTCTGTCTTGTGACGGTGAACTTCAGCAAAGTCTATTGCCATCTGCTTGCATCAGAACTTAACGGTAGATGAACCAATTCAATCGCAGCTGGAAGAGGTTGCCTCATCCACAGAAGTGGTATGAGACATTTAAATACCGTGAAAAATGTCACCCTGAGTCCTCTGACTTACACGGTGTGCCCACAGTTCCTCAGTTATGTTGTGTGCAACACTGTTTGTAATTGTATACAGAATGGGAGTGGTTTTGAGGCCGTCATGATCAAAGCTTGTGTTGATTACAGGTTCAGTGATAAGTATATGATTGCTTAATTGCTAACTGGTCACTTGTAAAATATCAACGTCAGAACTCTAGTAACCAGATACTTGGTGTGCCAGAATCTCTCTCTGTGTTCATCTCATCAAGCCAGCCAGAGAGGCTGAGATTAGAATCTTACATTTGTTTGAATTGTTTCTGATTTGACTTTCCATCACCTATGCCCAATTGTCTAACATTGAGCCACTAACAATGACCAGTTAGGTCACTGAACTCTATCACATCCGGTGTGGAGAGAAAGGATTTGGTATGACCTATAGCGCTAGCCTCCTCAGTTCCCAAGTGAGACAGTATGAGCCCACCCCATAAATGCTGGACTACACATAGTCAAGATCCTCTTAGATCCCCAAGAGAGAATGCTCCATGCCATAGGCTTTCAGAGCTGCTAGGAGCCTCACTAGCTAGGTTCATCCCTCTTTGTAAAGTAAAGCACCATTGACCAACCACTTTAGGCCCATTCTCTAGGCTCTTTGTTTCCTTCCCAAATAGCCAGAAACCCGCTGTCCAGCTCTGCCTTGACATCTCTCTGGATGCAAACCAACATGTACAAACCTAGGTCTCAATTATCAGCTAGACTGTCATTGTCACTAATACTAGACATCTCTTATAGGGCATATGCTCTTAGAGTGGATTCCGTGCTGGTTTAGCCTCCTGAGTGTGCAGTTGGGTGTTTATAATACCGGAAACAGAAGCAGGGCTAGGAAGAGATTACCTGAGCATCAAGGCATGACAATCCCGACAACCGGCTCTGCATTGCTCTACAGAAATGAATACAAACCCCTGGGTCTAGAGGCATGTCCAAGAGCTTTTGTTCATGAGATAGCCCGGAGCTATTATCACTTGTCTTTTACCTGGTAAATCAGTCAGCCAATACCCTTATGTGTGCGGGACTTCCATGAAGGCCGGCCCTGTCCTGCAGGAGGGGCCTTGCATGCCCCTCATTGATGTCTGTAGAGAAAGGAATCAAACAGTATGCACATGACTAAAATAGCAGAGAACCACCACTGGCAGGATGGGGTCAGTGGGTGCCCGGCTGGCAAACAAAACCCTTCCTTGGCAAAGGCTTCCTTTCCTTGACTGCTCCAGCAAGCCCCGCTCTGTGGATGTTGGCTTTGGCAACTCCAGTTCTAAAGTGGTGAATCAGGCCGCTTGCCAAGTTGCAGTCTCATAAAGTGTCTGACTTTTAGATTACAGAGGGGCGAGTTCATCGAGCAGCCGCTAGGGTGCTCGCAGCTCCCCAGGGCTGGGGCAAAGGTCACGTGTGTCTTATGCTGGCTGACAATAGTTCAGTCCACAAAAGACACGATACCTTTATAGACAGTCCCATGGTATCATATGTCCCGGTGACATCATATCTTAGTCATCTTGGTATATATAGGTACTTTCGAAGGGAAATGAAGGGGTCCCCTAGAATCTGTCTCCCAGATGTCCCCTTCATTAAGTGACACTTGGCACTCCTTGCAGACAGTGAGCTGTTCTCATCAAGAAGGGGCCAAGAAGTGCTCCAATTTGGCTAAATTGCACAGCACTTTGGTATGAACACTTGGTATTTTACTTAAACTGTGGCATGTTCTTCCTGCCTGTGGAGCGGTTTCAACAGGAAGCAAATGGGTCGTGTTGGAACAACACATCCGGGTAAGACTGAGGCTTCTGCTCGGCATCAACTGAGAGGACCAATAGAGCTTTCATCAAAGACCTACTTAGCATCTATAGTCTTCCTCTGGGGAGAGATCCAAATGGGAAGGGCGTGAGAGTACTGTGTGTGGCTTTCAAGCCATGGCCCATGGCAGCATCTCACCTGCTGCCTGATTCGGCAGTGTGTTGATTCTCTGAGTATTAGCAAGGACCTATCAAACACCGTGTGATGGTGCTGGACAGACAGATGTCTAGGGCGTGTCCGGAACTAGTCTGACATCCCACATGAAGGCTCAGAAGGGCTCGCTCCAGTCACCAGAGGAACTACGTCATCAAAGGAGACAGCGGTTGAGTTTAGGTGTGGTCAGAGAAGGAAGAGTCCCAAGGGGCACTGTTGCAAGCAGGCCCAAGCCACATACACTCCCAAGATAAGGATCATTCTAGAAAAAAAAGGATGCTTTTTGGAAGTTATTATTTTAAGAATGTGTCTAGTGATTTTCATAAACTGGGCTTTGAAGTTGACTCCACAGTGGGGTTTTAGCAGATGAACCTAATTCTTGGAGGCTCCAGGACTGAACTAGGATCTAATGGTAAATGGTGTCCCTCCCCAGAGCCAGGGACAGCAATAGCAGCAAGCATTCTGTCTATTCATAAAAGCTTCAGCCATTGAAAAGATGCATTGTGTCTGCTGAGATTTCCCCCACCAATGCGATTAGACATTTCTTTGTCTAGTCCGTCCTGTTTGGAGTTTTTCTCACAGGGTTGAAGGCCCTTGCGGGCAAAGGGAAGGAAGGGCTGTAGAATGAAGGGCGACTTTCCCACTGTCAGAGTTTCACGTTCCCCACGGCACCTTATGGTGTGGTGAGGAAAAGCCCAGCCACCACCCAGGAAGTCTCGGTGAACATTTGTGAAATCAAAGTAGCTACCCGTGGACTCTTCTAAAGACGCAGCGTTCCTTTAAGGGACACCACATCTCTTCATTTTTCTAGGAGCACTCTTAGATCTAGAGAATTTGGCTTGCGTGTGTCTGTCATGGTGAATGGCATGGCCCTGGGCTATGGAGAATTGATGAGGATGGTTTTCCCAGGATAGCATAGCCATACAATAGAAATTTCTCTATCACGGCATAAATACTCTGAAGTAGAACACAGCTAAGTTTCTTAGTTTACCTCCGTCCCCAAGGGTCCCTGCTGGTGTGGGGCTTCCAAGGAAACTGGATCAAAAGCCAGGACAGGAATGTGCTGGAATTTTCTCTAGGCAGTTCCCAGGGCTTCTGACTTCAGGGCTGTGTGAAGGGGGGCCCCACATTTCACCTTTGTTCCTAAGTCAGGAGATGGAGACCCTTCCCCAGTCAGATGCCATCGCCCCCTCAGCACATCTCTTGACCTGCAGTGACTTCCTAATCAGCCAAGTTGGAAGAAGGTCACCCAGTCTAGTCACTCTGGATAAACAGCCCGTGGCTGGGAGCCTAGCCTAGAATGAATGAGCCATCTCTCCAGCCGTGGAAACAGCCTATGGGAAGTCAAGAGCAGGCATTCTCCTTTACTGGAAGAACAAATGAGTCTGAATCTTTCTGCACAGAAATATTCTGCGCAACGTAAAACCCCAATTCTTTTAGCCAACGAATCTTAAAGATTCTAAGTGAGTTTTTCTCAGTAAGGACTTGCATTGGACTCACCCAGGTTGTCTGTTAAAATGACAGTCCCTCAAGATAATGTGCGCATGTAATTATGCATACACAGAGACGCGGAGGGAGGAGAGAGAGAGCTGGGTGTGGAGGCCTGGTTTGGAAGTCATTGCTCTGAAATATCCCGCTGTAACACTGTACCTCCTATAAGAGATGGTCCGCTGAACATAGCCACACTTGACCAAGTTCTCCCTAGCAGGAGTTGTGTGAGCTACCCCAGGTAGTCCCAAGTGCCTCAGGGCAGCTCGGCTTTCTAAATAGGGAATTGTACCAGAGACATTACGTGGCTTGCCATGGAAAAATACTCCTCATCAACTTTTTTCCCTTTAAAGTTCATTTCATTGCTAATAAAAGAAGGCGAAAGCCCTTGCACTTCAAAGCGTACAAACTGCTAACTCTGACTTCAGTGCCAAACACCAGGCCCCAGCCAGTCAGTTACTGGCATGGCATGGAGTGGGCTTTTCTCCTCCTCCTCTTCTTCTTCTTCTTCTTCTTCTTCTTCTTCTTCTTCTTCTTCTTCTTCTTCTTCTTCTTCTTCTTCTTCTTCCTCTTCCTCTTCCTCTTCCTCTTCCTCTTCTTCTTCTTCTTCTTCTTCTTCTTCTTCTTCTTCTTCTTCCTCTTCCTCTTCCTCTTCCTCTTCCTGCTTCTCCTTCTCCTTCTCCTTCTTCTTCCTCCTCCTCCTCCTCCTCCTCTTTCTCCTCTTCCTCTTCTTCATTTTCCTCCTCCTCTTCCTCTTCTTCCTCATCTTCATTCTCTACCTCCTCTTCCTCCTCCTTCTTCTTTCTCATCCTAAATATTGGGAGTGGATTTATTTGTGAGCTTCCCAAACACACTTGGGGATACAGTGTACACCCCACTGGGCTAAGTGCCAACAAAGGGAGACATGGTGGAGGCACGTCATTTTGCTGTCACTAAGTCAAAGTGATCTGTGGTTCTTCTTCCCCAAGAACTGTTCCCCTAGATTGTATCACCCATTTGACTTCAGGTCTGGGAATGCCCACACGAAATGAGAAAACATTGAGTTGGTTTGTAAGTTGTGTGTGCTCCAGTAGGCAGGCTGAGAAGGCATGCAGGCCGCCCTGCTCAGCTGCAGTCCTTCCTCGGTGTCTCCCAAGGACCAGGGCTGCCAGGTGGGCATTGTCCAGGCACCAGGTGAGGCACTGTCTTCAGGTGGATGTCTGTGGTCTGGTATGGGGTCGTCTGCCCTCCTTCACCTTTCCCAAGGCATTTTCACACATTTTCTGACAAGTCGACATGTTGAGGGGCACAGCCCCTCAAGAGCTGTTTCTTCCCCTCACTAGTAGTAAGTGGTTCAGAAGTTTGGGGGAGGCATTAGCTCACAAGAAATCCAGGAAGAACCACCCACCTTCTCAATAGTGTGGATGCAACTGTGAGCCTGATGCAGTTGGAATTCTGAATGTTCCTCAAACGCTAGCATATATCCAGTTTCCCAGCCTCTGGCTCTAGTGGCAGGTCTTAGGTCCCTGGAAGTGTCTCCTTGGAGGGACAATGGGAGTCCAGCCCTGCGACTTCCTTTTGCTTCCTCTGGGGAAGGAGGGAGCTTGTTTTGGCATGTGCCCTCTTCATGATATGCTGCATTGCTACAAGCTTAAAGCAACACGGCCAACCTCATAGATCAAAACAGTGAATCAAATAACATTCACAAGTTAATCATTCAGGAATTTGTTATAATAATGGAAATCTGGCTACCGCAGACCTGAGGTAACAGAACTCAACCCGCCCCCAGAATCCTAACACTTGCCTGAAAGACAGACCGTGAAGACAAAAACAAAAGTCTCAAGGGCAGCTGCGGAGGAAGGAGGAACCGAATGGATAGCAGCTGCCACTGATCCACCCTGGTTAGGCTCTCCTGGGAGCTGCTCCGCACATGTGCTGTGTGGCCTTTGTGTGTAGACCCTGGGAAGGAAAGATTTATTCAAGCTTGAGGGGAGGTTGGGATGTTCCTTCTATCGTGAGCATGAGGTCAACCACGAAAATAAATGCGTTTGTGCTTATTCTTCTCATTGGTTAAGAAACGGGGGGTCTGTATATTTAAGTTGGAGACCCTGTGAAGTAGCTTCCAATTCTTGCTAGTGGCAGTCGTAAAAGCTCACCACTGCATCCTACCTGCTTCTCAGCAGAACTTCAGAAGTGATTGCATCGCTGTGACAAAAAGAGTCGTGTCCAACTTCTTCCCATTCAGTATGGATTCTATCTGTAACTGTGCAACCTGCACTGAATTAACCTGAAACCTGAAACCTTTATACAGTTAAGTTCACTGTTTGTAGTATCTCTGTTTGTGTTACTTCTGATCTTCCATTTTGTCAGGTATGCAGAGTCAGAGGTATGTAGAAAGAGAGCGTGTGCCTGGGGACTAATAGAGAAACCAAAGAGAATGTACATGTAAATAACAGTGAGTGGTGTCCAGTCCACAGTTACTGATTGTCAGACAAGATTACAGTTGCTCTGTTCTTATGTGTTGGTTCCAGAACCCTTCAGACTGCCCTATGTCTCTCTGCCTCCCTGCACTGGGATGACCAGGGAGTGCCACCATGCTCAACATTTCTTCTTACCTGGGTAAGAAGATGCAGGTCCTCTTGTCTATGCAACAAGCACTTTATGAAGTGAGGCATCTCCCCAGCCCCTGCCCACAATTTTCTAAAAAGGTTCTCAGCTTATAGTTGAATGCACAGATAGACAGTGCCCATGTAGAGGGTTGACTGTATACAGTTCACATAGATACACTGTACATGTGCAATTACATACGTAATGAATGAAACAGCTCATTCATGAATCTGCCACTGTCTGGTGAGACTGAGGCTTAGACCGAGGAAGCTCTGTGGCCGGACAGAGTAAGCATGGGGATTCTCGTGAGTCTCTTAGATGCCAGGATCTGAGCCGCCTCCCTCTGGCACTGCAGACAGCAGCAAGGATGATAACAAACCAGCTATCTTCCAAATGCCAATCAACCCTCCTTAAAATGTTACATTTTCTCTGAAGAGACCTGGCCTGCAAGGAGATGGAGTCTTAAACACAGGGGTGTGAGGTTGCAGGCAACAGGAGTTTTTTTGGAAATGTAATGGAAAGCACCAACTTCGGGAGAGCAGCTCCCCCCTCCCCCGGTGCACGTTTCTCTCCCCTTGGGGAGTTTATTTCATTTTGCCCTCTCTTTCAAAGGCGCTGCGTGTCAGAAGCCAGGTGGCCTTGATTGTTAGTTATTTTTCTCCTCAGCGAGACGCTTTGTTGTGCTCCTACCGTTTGTCATCCATTCGTGTTCATTTCTTTAAAAATCTGTTGGCAAATTAAAGTCCACGTTACACGCTGATTTTGTTTGTTTGTAATATTCAAGCCTGGTGGGCACGGAGTCTGATTCATGTGGTTTTGAGCTTTTCCTTTCACGCAACATGTGGAAATGGGTTTTCACCAGTTTTGTTCACGTTGCACAGAGAGGCCTACTTCTCTGACATCTTCAGAGGGTGGTGGCCCTATCTGCTGGCAGGTGACCAACACAGCAGCTGTCCTTCCCAGTGATGGGGGGAATCTTCCGTTGCCCTGTTCAAAGGCAATAGGGGTCATTGAGAAAGCCAAGACCTATACAAGACCAAGATAAGTTAGGTAAGAAGAGGGGCTTGAAACGGAGGTACAACATACTATTAACCATGGCCAGGACATGACTGATTTATATAAATGGTAGTAGAAAGCTTTGTGTGAATGCCAGTGCCGAGCTAGTGATGGACAATTCAGCAAACAGGATCTAAATAGGTGTGATTTCCAGGTTCTAATAGTTGTTGTAAGTAGTTAGTGTTCCTTTGGCTAAACATAACAAAAGAGAGTTAACAGTTGTTTGGAATTAGGCAGTCTGGTAGTGTGTGTGTGTGTGTGTGTGTGTGTGTGTGTGTTTGCCCATGTTAATGGTTGAGTCCTGATTCTGATGAGGGGCAGGAGGACTGGAAAAAGGCCTGTTACCCAGTGTGCTCTGAGGGCTATTCCAACCCACGTGACCCAGAAGCAGTTTGCAGAGTCCTGCGGCTTATCATCATCATCTGCCTGCCCTGAATCTGTCTCCCTTGCTTGTGCTCCCAGGCTCCCATCCCCTCTCTTTCAAGAAGTACTCTTCTGGGGCTGGAAAGGGGTGAAGAAAATATACTGCTCTTACAGAGGCCAAAGTTCATTTCCCAGCATGTACTTCAAGTGGCTCACCACCATGTCAGGTGGTTTAAACCTGCCTATAACACCAGTAGAAAGGGATCTGAGTGAGGTAAGCCAGACCCAAAAAGAGGAACATGGGATGTACTCACTCATATTTGGTTTCTAGCCATAAATAAAGGACA
>NC_022019.1:5746589-5748752 GCF_000317375.1 Microtus ochrogaster
AGAGAGAGAGAGAGAGAGAGAGAGAGAGCTGGAGTTACCAGGAGCTGTCTTGGAATAAGAGAAGTTACTTGTCTGCTGTGGGCTCAGCAAGGAACACAGCTGAACTGGGGCTGATGGCAAGGCGTGCATCCCTTAAGCGGCCTCTCTCTGGAGCCGTAGCCATCTCTGGACTTTCAGATAACCATAGGACCCTGTATTCTCACTTCTTCCGAAGATGATTTAAGTTCGGTTGCTGATACTTCGGTAAAAATGTCTGACTAATGGAAAAGTTGATCTGTCAAGTTACAGACATGGAAGGCAAAGTTGTCTGGGTCTAATTAAGGTAGAGAGGACTCTTATTCCTTCTGGAAAATCTCTAGTCATTATCATATGGTAGAAAAACAGCTGGTTAACTTGAATCTATCACATGAAATACAAAGTGATCTCCTCTTATTGAATGTCCTTCTTCCAACTACTTTAGAAGCTAATTATTTGAAATTGTAACAACAACAACAAAAGGAGCTTTCTCCTTCTCCTGGCAGCCAACAATTCAAAAATGGCTTAGAGTTCAGGGCCCTTGAGACTGGCTCCAGTGAACTCTTCCATTTGTTAGCATTTGGAAGAGCCCAAACCAAAGACCAGCATATGGGAAGGGATGGCCACATGGATGGATTAGTATTCTTCCTTAGAGAAGTATATTCAAGAAGCTGATGACAAGCCCATGCAATTAATTCTCTTACCTGAGGAATGGCTGAATGTTTCTGGCTATAATTTTTTCTAGCTACCCCGTAAGAATATATGGGATGTCACTGATATTTGTATTTGTAAAGAGTTAGTTAATAAGCATATGTCACTATTTCATGGAATGTATTTGTTTTGAATGTGGTAGTGGGAGAAAAAGGTAAAAAATGAGAACAAGATAAATTTTGAAGTACCTAATTCCAGGAGCCTTTAATTTAGTCCGCATCCAGTGTATTTCTGATGGGCTTACCCTAGACCACACCAGAAGAGAGAAGTCACCAACACATTGCTGGACAACATTTACAAAATGATGTTCAAGGGTCTGGAATATCTGGAGTAATAAATTTAAGTAGCTGTGGAAGTGTGGAAGAGGCTTGGACAGAAAAAATGTCAGACAAAGGCTTTGGTAGCATCTGGTCTCCAATAAATCATGGCGGTGATTTCATGGGTGAAGTGAGCTTCCTGGGGAATTGCTCCTAGGAGGATAAGGGACCAGGAAACTCTAAGTCACTGCTGCTCAGCACATCTTGAAAGTAGTGAGTAGATCTGGCATCCCTGCTGAAGGGGATACAGGATTCTTAGTGCCGACTTCGCTGATGTGGCAAGAAAAGAAAGTGCCTCGTATCTGGAAGTCTGTCTCCAACATTGCGTCACATTGAAAGGAAAAAAAAAAAGCAGTGCGCACTGCGGTTGGTCGAGAACCCTGTTGAACAGGAAGATGCAGGGGTGGGAAAGCGCAGAGGCGGAGGACCAGCACCGAGTGTGATGGAGAAGGCCAGGTGGAGGGAATGACCTGCAGGGAGAGGCTGAGGCTCAACGAGCAGCCTGATGGGAAACTTCGCCAGGGCTGGTAAGGAAAGAAAGAGTGACCATGGAAAATGTCCTGTAACCGAGTAAGTCTGGGTTTTGCTCTTTGATGATAAATGTGGGAAGAGTAATTCTGGAAACACGAGAGAGCATGAGCATTCCTGGGAGCTGACTCTCTGACTGCTAGGCTGTTTAGAAGGGTCCCTTCAAAAGTCCTGTCCTGTTTGGTTTGTTTTTGTTTGTTTATTGTTTGTTTAAGGACTATCTACTGTTCAAAGAGATTCAGACATTACATTAGGGTGTTTTAAGACTTCCATGTCATATAAACTTGATGATAAATAAATAACATTTTGAAACTCTGGCATTTTGATTCTAAAACTTAATATTGATTGCCAAATAGATGTTCATTTGGGGTTTGTTTGTCTTTGCGGTGCTAATGATAGAAGTCAGGGGCCTCACAAGCTACACAGGTGCTCTACTCAACCCTTGGCTTTGTGAGGAAAGGACCTTGTGGTGTAGCTCAGGCTGGCCCCCGGGTCACAATCCTCTTACATCAACCTCCCATGCACTGAGATTATTAGTGTGTGCCACCGTGACTGGCAAACATGGGATTACCAGTGTGTTCCACCGTGACTG
>NC_022019.1:5749002-5749876 GCF_000317375.1 Microtus ochrogaster
CCAGTGTGTGCCACCATGACCAGCAGCGGCTTTGTTTTTAGTAGAAAACAAAAAATCCAGGAAGCAACTGTAGTTAGCAGGGATTTTCTCTGAAGGACTTATCATTGTTTAAAGACTTACCCTATCCCATGTTTGGTAAATTTATTAGAGTAATATCCTCATTCCCAGCACTAAAGTGACTTAACTTTATGTAGTTCTGGCTTGGATCATCTTGGTAAGAATACCATTTACCAGATGCCATTTTAGACCATTTCTCAATTTTTTTTTAAGAAAAGTAATTATTCCTTATTCCCCTGTGTCCCTTATGTAACTCCCTCAATTAGAAGTGCTGTTCTTAAGAGGTATACTTGAGGCCCTACATTCAGCAGAACCTACCATTTTAGTCTTTAAAATCCTGATACGGTGTAGGCCTGTGGAAACGGCTCGGTTGGTGAGAGATTTGCCATACAAGCATGAGAGCCTGATTCCAGTCCTCAGAACACACAGAAGAGAAAAGCCCTGGACAACAATAATTGGCTTTATTCCCAGCACTGGGGACACAGCAGCTAGAGGCTCCCTGCTGCTCACTGGCCAGCCAGCCAAGCTGAACCAGTGAACACCAGGTTTGGTGAGATGCCATGTCTCCAAAGAGGAAGTGGAGAACAATTGAGAAGACACCTAGCCTTGACCCTTGAACTCTGCATGCATATGTGCCTATACACATAAAGCACACATACTGCACCCATACACACCTCACACACACACACACACCACACACATATACCTCACACACACACACATACACACATCTCACACCTCACACATATACCACACACACATACACCATACACATATGCACAGGCTTACACACGTGCACATACCACACACACACACA
>NC_022019.1:5750281-5757832 GCF_000317375.1 Microtus ochrogaster
TCTGAGAAGAAAGCGTGGTTTGTGTGTTCTCCATGTCTCTCTCAGCTTTCCAGCGCTGTTGACCTGCATCCCTGCTGCTGGATTTTCCACTTTTAAAGAGAGTCCTCGCTAGTCCGGCTGCTACCTCTGCCCCTCCAGGTCTCCACAGCTTTTTATAGCGTGCATCTTTTGAGACCCGCATGGCGGCTTATGTTTCAGTTTCAGGTCAGAATTTTACTCTGCTCTGGCTTTGCCAAGAGAGCCCTCTCGAGCCGTTCATACCGAGAAATCCTCGTCACGTGAACCTGGGAGCCTTTTTCTAAGCCCCAGAGCCCCAGGCTGCTGGAGGAAAGCAGTTCTGCTCATTAAGGCCTCATTAAGGACGTTACTTAGGATCGCAACTGCTGACAAAGGGGAAACCGGTCCTTTTCTAATGACTCCCTAACAGAGCCTCTATTGTGCACAGAGACCTGAAGTGTGAAGGCCACTCTGAGAGGGTTGCCTGAGAAAATAACCAACTTGCTAAGTAGGTTGTAGATGAAAAGCTAACAGTTTAGCCACTTGCTTTCACTGGTCAGCAAAACGGGTCCCTGCTGCCCTTTAAATAGGACTGTACAGATGGCCCCCACTGAGACAGTGAGGACAGGGGTAACCTGGGGGAGGAGATAAGCCACAGGAACCCTCCCCCGACACCATTCCTGATCATCTTAACATGTGCTGTGGAGCTTCCACGGAAAGCAGTGACTAGTGACTAATGATGGGGTCACAACCACACTGTGAACTGAAATAATTCTGGCTAATTCCATGTCACCCATGCATGCAAATGGCTTCTTGGTCCCTCAGACTCCAAACACTCCTCCGTCGTCTCCTCACGCTACCCTTTGCTTGGCGCCATTCTCTCCCCATCATGCCCAAATCCTTCAGTACCCTTCCCCTGTTACCACTCTCATCAGAGAAGCAGGTGCCCCTCTGGTTAGAGCATCCATGGCAACGCAATTTCCACTGCACCCACGTCTGCCGGGACGGTAAAGAAGGAGGAGGGTTTGTGTCTAACATCAAGGATGGTGATTACAAAAAGGTCAAGGAGCCTGGGTTCGGGATACTGTATTCTGTGTGGCTTCTCTCCACAGATGCATATCTGAAAGCTGAAACACATGCCAGCATTTCTCTTAGGAGAAAGTCTTCATCGTGGTGGGATCAAGTAGGGGTTACTAAAGGAGAGCCGGATGCTCAGCTGGCTTCACCCAAACACGCTAAACTCCATTAGCTACCATGGTCAGAATCCTTGAATGTAGCGAATGCCAACAAACCCCACCAAAATGGCTTTGAGCTAAGAAACAGACAAGGCCATCATGGGATAAAACTGAGGCCCCAATAATATATGAAAAGGCTGGGTGGAGAACCAGGTTCTCCACTGGGGGAGAGGTGGGGGGAAGTCATTTGTGGCAGCACACAGCTGGAATCCCAGGGCTCAGGAAACTGAGGCAAGTGGGTTAGAAATTTCAGGCCAACCAAGGCTACATAGTGAAACCCTGTGCCAAAAAGAACTAGGAAGAGATAAGGAAGAGGTAGCTTCCAGAGTGAGAACCTGAGGCCCGTGGGGCCTGGCCTGGGATGCCTGTGGGGCTAGGACCAGATCCTCCAAAAGTCAAATTTAACTCCGTGTATAACAATTCATAACTTGCCAGTATCTAAAGCAATTTGAAAAAAAATAATTTGTGTTTTCGCTCCAAGAAAATCCAGCAGCTAATTCACAGGCACCCTTGCATTTCCTAAACTGTCGAAATATCCCACCATATTTAAAAAATGCACTCTTTTCCCTCAAGATGCTATCAGGTCAGGAACCACCAGAATGGGAGAGGGAGGGGAAAGCATGTGTTTAACACTCTTTCATGGTATTTATAGAAATTGTGACGCTTTCCGTCAGAGCACGTAAGTTACTTACACAGAGGGAAGCTGCCCCTGATCCATCATCCTTGTAGGGAGGCCTTTCTGGGCAGTGGAAGATTTGAGGTGAATTTGGGTTTGGCTGCGTGGTTTAGGTTCCTTCTAGAGCATATATTTAGGTCAGCTCATGTCACTCTGCCGTGAGAATCTGCAGTGAGGAGATGGTGCCCTTTCTGTTTCTCGGAGCTTCTATTAAGGACAAAGCGATCTCCTATCTTTCCCTTCCCCAAACTGCTCAGTAGAACTTAACCTTTCCAACAGACATGGCCAACTTTCCCAGCAAAGGAAAAACCTTTGTGGTTTGGGTAAAAAGGTGGTTCGTTTTACTGGGACCTTGATGAAAAATGTTTTATAAACCCTGTCTCAATTCCTAAAAAAAAAAAAAAAAAAATCCCCCAATCTACTTTTCTGGGTGGAATTCAACATGAAAGCCGTTTCTATAAAAGCAGCCAGCGGCTGAAGCTGTGTGGACCTAGGAAAACAGTCTCGGGTCCAAGGTTAGGGTTTTATTGGTCGAGGCACTACGCATGTTTGCATTCTGGAAGAACAAAGTCCAACACATTGATGTGAGGTTCACTTTTAATTGACTTTTTTGGGTATTTTAGAGGGAAATTTCCCCCCTTCCCCCTTTTAATACTCTTCTACACTTGGTAGAATGTGGAAGGGAGGGTCTCTGCCAGAAACAAGTAGCAGAGGTATACAATGTGTCAATACACAGGACAGCCGCTGCTTCCTCACGCAGGCTTCAGACAGAGTTACTTGCTCTCAGATTCTGGCATAGCATGCAGGAAATTCCTCGTTGGTGTGCCCAGGGCAATAAACAGACCTCCTGCATCTAACCACATCCCCGCTGAAGTTTCTCATGTGGGGTTACTTTAGCTCTCTCTGTGTTAAAGTTAAGGGTTCCAGCATTCCTGTCCCATGCTTCCTTTAGCTCCTCAGCTTTGGAATTTGAGTTTAGGAGTCGGTGGGCCTTGTGGTTTGACTTTTGCTCTGTTCATGGGCAGTCAATGAAGGTAGATGAGGCTAAACACATCACCTATAGAGAGGGGAAAAGATGCTGTTGGTGTTTGTTTGGTCTTTTAGACCTCAGGTTCCCCATCCAGGTATTCACCCACCCACTTCAGATTGGAACTATTTGGAGAAAAAAAAAAAAAAACTCTAGAGAACACCCAACTGCTTTTCTTTGCCATTCCACCTTAAACAATATAGCCCAACGTTGATTTATGTAGCCTTGCTTCCCATTGGGAGCTTGAGTCACCTACACTGACCTAAATAACCCAAAGGATGCATGTGTGTTCTATAGAAACCATGCCCTACTTTCCCACAGCCCAGTCTGCCTGAGCCCACTTCAAGAAGGCCACCAGGGAAGGTGTGGGGCACAGAGGAGGAGGGCGGAGGAGCAGAGAGAGAGAGAGAGATCTGGGAAGGACACCGCGGCTGAGTCAAATTATACTCATTAATTCAATTTGTGTCAGGAATGTGTGTAAATAAACGCCGGCAGCTGCAGGGCTGTGTGTCCTGCAGGGTGCAGGCAGGATGCAGGGCCAGAGGGCCAAGGAGCCTGACTGGGGCCTCTGCGGATGATGCTGCCACCGTGGGATAATGACGGCAGGGATGGTATTATCATTATCGCATTAAGGGGCTTTAAATGCAGAAATCACTGAGCCAAATGGAATCAGAGAGGCTGCCCCGGTGCAGATAAAATCTTCACTATTTGAAGAGATTAAGCTTCCATGACCACTCTTTCCTGGGCGGGGGAGGGTGGGGGAGAGATAACTACAGATCCGATTTCCTGGGTTAATGGACACAGGACGGTGTCTTGTCTTCCTCAACCTGGCACCATTTCCAGACAACCTGTTCACAACCACACTCCCAGACAGAACAATTCAGGAGAAGAGAGGCTGAGAGCATTGAATTCACACAGCCCTGCCAGTGAAGGACAAGCCCAAGGTGCCATGAGACTGTAAAACGTATTTGGGTTTGATTTGGGGCACTTCACATTCGTGGACTGTTTGGGGGGCTGATTTATTAAGCCCCATGTGGAATCCTGAGGAAAGACATGCTTGACCCTAAGAAGATGGTTCTTACTACTATCCTGACACTCTCAAAGGTTCAGCAAGCACTGTTTACTCTGAAGAGTTGCCTAATTCCCAGCATAATCAGCATAGAGCCTTTGTCCCTGCATACTGATGGAGTGGCAAGTGAAGGGAGGCAGCTGCATCTTTAAAACTGTCCGGAATTCCTTTGTGCCTGGGAGGGAGTCAAGATGATGATGATGATGATGATGATGATGATGATGATGATGATGATGATGATGGTGATGATGATGATGATGATGATGATGATGATGATGATGATGGTGGTGGTGGTAGTGGTGGCAGTGATGGTGGCTAAGCCAGGGGCTGCACAATTTTCTGTATGCTTCATATATTTAGTCTGCACCATAATTGCTGCTCGTACAAGAAACGGAGGCCTTGTGGGAGTTAAGGCACATAGTCATTGAAACCTGGAGGGCAGTTGGGATTTACCTTCTGGCAGGTCTCAGGATCCTAACAGCAGCAGGCAGTCCCCGGAAATACCTCTTCCTTGAGCCACTCTACAAATATAGCCCCCTCCTTTGGCTTCTCCTCCTCCTGGGCTCCATTGCCAACTGCATCATTTCATTGTGGAAAATGTGTTTTATAAGTATCGGCGATGCAGGTCTCTCACTAAGGACCCACAGGTGAGGTATGGCAGGGACTACCCCCTCAGTGAGCAGCAAGTTGCCCCTCCCAAATGCTGGTAAGCCAGTATCTCCATCACTATGCAGGTCCTGTGGGAATGGTGTGAGGAGCAACCAGCATGTAGTGGAAGACTGAGAAGGAACAGGGCTTGTCATGTGGCTTCTTCCCAGCTTCTTCAAATGACTCAAAAATCACCCCCTGTGGGTGCCTCCAGGCAGGACTAAAGAAACACCAGCACTGCAGGCAGCTCCTGACCACTGGAGACAGTGCAGTTGACATGGCCTGTATAAGCCAGCATAGCGCTAGCCCCGGTGCTTTGAGACACTAATGGGCCTTTTGAGTGGACACATTGCTTGTGGAGAGGTGAAGCAAAGCCCAGCAAGGACAACAGGGACCAAAATAAAGCCCTCTTCCCCTCCCCTCCCAGGCCCTGGGTCCTGGGCGTAGGACCTGTGGCCTTGTAGACATCAGATACCTAGCTCTACCACCTAGTCATAGCCCAGCCCAAGTCAGTGGTGTAGTTTATCCCATTTTACGATGGCTCTTCTCTTTGTAAGATAGGAGACCCTGGGTCATAGAATGTGAGATAGGGTTCTTCTGGTACATCCACCCAGCCCACCTTCAATAATGGTCTCTTGTGAGGACATCCTGGAAGGATGGTCAGTGAGAGGGCAGAGACCTTTCACCCCTGCCTTACACAGATGTCCACCCTTAGGAGGTTGGTGACCTTCAGTAACCAGAGCAAGCAGAAGTTGGTTCCACCTCTGTGTCCTTCTCCATCACAGGGTAAACAGGAAGCTCAGTTTACCCTCTCAGAAATGTGGTGTGGTGTGTGTGAGGTATGTGTGTGGTGTATGTGTGTGTGTGTAATGGTGTATGCATACGTGAGGTTTGTGTAGTATGTGGGGGTATGTATGTGTGTATCTGTGTGTGTATGGTGTATGCATGTGTGTATGTGTGGTGTGTGTGAGGTAGGGGTGGTATAGGTGGGGGTGGGGTATGGGGGTGGTGTGTGTATGTGTGTGTGTGCCTTGTGTAGATAGGTGCATATGGATGCAGAGTTCAAGGGTCAAGGCTAGGTGTCTTCTCAATTGTTCTCCGCCTCCTCTTTGGAGACATGGCATCTCACCAAACCTGGTGTTCCCTGGTTCAGCTAGGCTGGCTGGGAGCCTCCAGTTGCTGTGCCCCCAGTGTTGGGAACAGAGCCAGTCATATTGTCCAGGGATTTTCCTCTAACCTGTACATCAGGCTCTCTTATCTGCCTCTTCCGTCTTCTGTCCCTCCATCTGGCCCAGTCACTCTCTCCTTCCACCCTTCCACGTGAGATGACTGAGCCACTCTTTCAGAGGTGGTCAAAGAGGCTGTAACTGTGTGAAGAAATGTGCTCTCCCCTCCCCGGCACACTCACGGGAGTCGCCACAGCCTGAACAGAGTCTGTCTTGAGCCAGAGAAATCTGTGCAACCCACTGTTCCTGATTACGACATTTTCTTCCTATTAAGTCTATAGTCTTGTTTATCCTAGAATTAAACAATCACAGCCCGAGATGAGGGGAATTCGATCAGAGTTGGGTATTTGTGGAGCGGGGGCATTTATCTCCACTTAAAATTGGCCTTTTCACAGCCATGGGGGTTGTTTTCATGCATTGTGCCTTAATGATGTTTTTATTTACCTAGCCTGACACGGTTCCCGCCTGCCCTGGGTAATCCAATATAAACTGGTAATACCCAAGATTCCTACGGGCAGAAAGGGACTTTTCAAAGAAAACCAAGGAAGGCTCCCAATTTAAGATTCCGCTGAAGGAGAGAAGGAAAGTTTAGTAAAGGAGGCCAGGCAGCAGCCATCTGAGCAGGAGCTTCTGGTTCAAAGGGTTCCCGGTGCCACTGCCCACTCTTACGGGCTCCAGTGCACATGGTCAGAGGAAGTTGGGTCCTTTCTCCATAGAACAGAATAACTGCTAACTCCGAGACTGGAGGGCACAATGTAGTGACTCATAGACAAGGTGTATATTTTCATGTAACTGTCGCCATCAGTAACCACGTTACCTGATACACTACCTAACCCCAAAAGAAAAGTTAGGACTTGAGGGCAGTAGTGGTAGGATAAAGTATTTGTTGCTGGCATTAGATAGCATCTAAGTTATCTTCTGTTCTGGAAGATTTGCCCTGTGGAAACAGTGGCACGCAGCTCTCGCTGGGTTAGACGGCTGTTCCAGTGAGCCATTCTCATTGGGAGAGGGTTGTATGTCTCTGCCTTCTACAAAATGCCATGTGGGAGGTACCCCGTGGTGAGCTGTACTCTTCTGAGTGCCGCCTGCGCACAGTCTCTGCTGTGTAAACAGCTCACTGAATCCTGACCCAGGTGTGAACCACGGCTGCTACCACACTCTCAGAAGACTCTGGACATTGACAGTGAGCTAGGCAGGCCTCATCCTGACAGGGCAGAGCATCTCCCAGGCCAGCCCATGGAAGTCCATGTCTTATGACAGCCCCGAGCCTCTCATTGCCACAAGAGGCTGAAGGAGTCTGAGGCTCTAGGCCTCTGAGGGGACAGAGACGCGCTGTGCTGTGGACAACGTGAGCAAAGTATGAGGAGGCTGCCAGCCCCAGCCGGGTTTTTATTCTGTAGTATTACAGATTGTTCATTATAGAACTGAGTTTACAGTGAAAGAGCGAGCCTGAGGGCACTGCCAAGAGCTGGCCGCACAGTGGACACGGAACGCGTCTCCTTCTCGTAGAAGGCAGCCGTCCACAGTGTCTGAGACAGCTCCACAGATGTCAGTGTCTCCAGATGTGCAAAACCAGCCTGGAGTTTTAGCGTCGGGGGTGTGTCTAGGCCGGGGTGGGCAGAGATGAGGAGGGAATGGGAGAGGCCTGAGGAGGCTTGCTGTGGGATGTCCTT
>NC_022019.1:5758086-5772981 GCF_000317375.1 Microtus ochrogaster
AGAAAGGGAGGGAGGGAGAAAAAAGATCTGAGATGCACATGTGCTTCTTTATATAGAGGGCACTCTGATAAAAGTTTACATTAAGTTTATTGTGAGGTGCCAGGTGGTGGTGGCACAGGCCTTTAATCCCAGTCAGTTTGGAAGGCAGAGGCAGGCAGATCTCTGAGTTCAAGGTTTAGCCTGGTCTACAGAGTCAGGACAGCCAGAGACAATAGAGAAACCTTGTCTCAAAAAACAAACAAACAAAAAAAAAATCTTTCTTGGTCAGCTGTTGTTAATAGTCACTGTCTATAAGAGAAGGAAGGGGGCAGTGGATGCCTTCAGCAGGCAGAATCGTGGTACCAGGCTTCCTTCACACCCACCCTGAGCGCTGTACTTTCTCATAGTCTTCTTAGGAAGTTTTGCTTTGTCAGTTAAGAGTGCCCGGCTTTGTTTGCCTATGTCTGAGTCAGAGTTTCTACTGCTGTGAAGAAACACCATGACCTTGGCAACCCTCATAAAGGAAAATATTTGATTTAGGGGACTGGCTTACAGTTTCAGAGGTTCAGTCCATTATCATCATGGTGGGGAGCATGGCAGCGTGCAGGCAGACATGGTCTTGGCTATATTTTGATCAGAAGGCAACAGGGACAGGACCATGTCACTGGGCAATATTTTGAGCAAAAGAGACCTCCAAGCCTGCCCCAACAGTGACATACTTCCTCCAACAAAGCCACACCTGCTCCAACAAAGCTACACCTTCTGATAGTGCCACTCCTATGAGATTATGGGGGGCCAGTTACATTCAAACTACCACAGCCTACATGATTTTTAAAACAGACCAATTGTAAGCACATCACCATTTTCGAATTCTGTGAAATGCTTTGGAAGAAATGCTTCATTTGGCTACATTGGCAGTGCATAATCTTCAGAACATTGTTTCAATATTGTGACATGGAAATTGCCACCATTGGAATCCTGTTGAAGGTCATGGACATAGATGACACTGGCCACCAGGAGTGGGCACCTCCATGCTGATTTTCATAATGCCTAGACTAACTCACATTCCCAACAGCTCAAAGTGCATTATACATTTGCAGGAAAATGACCTCATCTAACCCAGTATGATGATTTTTTAAAACTTGGGTAAAGTTTGGAGACATGACTTAAAGGTAAAACTCGGGCTTACTATGCATAAGGCCCTGGCTTCAATTTCTAACACGCATCTCCAAACGTGGTGAAAGACAAAAATGGCCAGGACCTAGGGTCCCTAGTATTGGCTAATAGCATTTTTAAAGGTGGATAAAAGACCTTCTGCTCACCAAAGGTAGCACAGGTTAGCCAGACACGGCACAGCAGTTGCATTATAGTGGACTATAACTAAATTGAACTTATTTTCCCGGAATACAAGTAGAACGGCAGGCAGTTCCTATGAAAGCACCCATCTGACGTGTTAATTCCCCATCACCACAGTTAATTTAACCTTAAAAGTAGCCGAGCATTTGTGCAAAAGTTCTCACGTTGCCTGAGAGAATTCACTCAAAATCAAGTCCACGGATTGCTCTAGATTCCCACATAAGTTAAGTTTACGTGGAAGTTCTATCTCGGAAACATACCTCCTGGAGAATTCTTTGCCTTGATATGGTGTTGGGTTGTGTGAGTATGTTGGGGGGGGGTGTCACGCATGCATGGGTGCTCATGTGCATGCATGTGAAGGGCAAAGTTTGACACCAGGCATCTTCCTCAGCAGCTCTCCACCTTGGTTTTTGAGCTAGGATCCCTTCACTGTGTGACTGAGCTAGACTGGCTAGCCAGTGAGCCCGAGGGCTCCTCCAGTCTCTGCCTCCCCATGACTAAGATTCTCGGTATGCATCAGGCTGTGGGTGTGGATGCTGGGGATGGCAACCAGATCTTCTTGCTTTGCGTCTCGAGCCCTTTACCCTAAGTCATCTCCCTAGTCCCTCCGTGTGGCCTTTTGCTTTTCCTTTGACAGTTTCAGCACTCGGCAGGGAAGCAACAGTGTTTGTGCTCCGTCACTATGGATCAACATCCTGTACCAGGGAAGAGATAAATACTGTTTGCCGTCTTCAGACAACGGTCTGTTTCCCCATCTTGTTGCTTCTTCCCTCTTCTTTCCCCCTTAACAGAGACCAAAGTCTATTGGTTGCCCTTAGGTTTGTTTTTATCTCTCGTTTGTCACATTGTGACAAGTTATAATATATAATCACATATATTTATATAACAAATCATTTAAGTAAATATTTTACAATATCAGAAAGTTGGGCGTCCCTTAGGTAGAGGATTGTATGAATACGTTTTATTTACATCAATTTACTTTTTCTTGGTTTCTTGGCAAGAAGACTGTTTGGGAAATAATTCCACGGCTCTTTCAGAAACATTGCCATGTGGTCTGGCCACAGTTCTGTTCCCAGGTATGGAGTCCTGGGGTTAATGAAGGCTTCCTCTGCAAGGGCTGTTATTTTAGGCCTACGGTTGATTTTTATGCAAACCTTAGCTCCCTTCCGGGAGGATGTTGTTCTAAGCACCTGCATCCTTCCTCCATACCCAGAGATCTGCTTCACCTCCCAGCACTAGCTCTCCTACGCCCCGGTTCTTCTCTCTCTGCTCACCTCTCCAGGGCTGGCTCCTAAGATATGATTCTTTCCTATGTCTTAGGACTGTTAATTTCCTAATACTTTGGGCTAGTCTTCTTCGTGGCCCATTTCTTAAATATAATTGGTCTAAAGGACCCTTTCCTTGGTGACTTTATTTAATTTTTTACTTTTTTTCTAATTTCTATCTTAGCCACTCAAATATCAATGTCAGCAAGGAAATTTATTTACCGTTAGTGCAACATTGTTCTACAATTTGATTGACAGCTGGCCCTCCATATCTGTATGCATGGGAGTCCCTATCTGTGTATTCAACTAACTATGAGGGGAAAGATGGGCAGAAAAACGTTGTACCTGTACTGAACAGGGAGAGGCATTTCTCTAGTTATTCTTCCCCAAACAATAGTGCAGCCCGACGACTCCCCCAGCATGCGCACTGTATAGGGTGTCACAAGTCATCTGGAGATTATGAAAAGCATACAGGTTCTACGCAGACACTGTGCCAGTTTTACATAAAGGGCTTTCACACCGTTGGATTTTAGTGCGGGGGAAGAGGTGGGGGTCCCGAAACCCATCCCTTTGAGGGTGCTGGGTTGTGGCTGTTCACTGAAAGTGGAGACAGATCTTTTTCACGTTTTTGTATTTCTTCAAATACCTAGTGGTACCTTCGTAATAAATATCAGATGGCTGGGAAGCATGCTTATATTGGTTAGAGTTCCTTAGCAGCTTCCATTTCAGCCTCAGAATTTTGTTCTAATGAATTATCCTCTCTTGATATACCGCCAGGATGAATGTAGCCTTTTTCTCTCCCTGCTCCTGATTGTACCCTGTCACATCTGGTCCATTCTTAATTAGAGTTTCTATTCGATTTCTTGCAAAAGAGTATTGTGGGAACTAAGATGACACCTTACTGAAGGATTTTCTTTATGATGCTGGAACATTCTGAACATAAGTCTGCAGCGTAGAAATGTCACCACCCTTGGGAACAGGTTTTTCACCACAGAAGCCTTCTCTTGCCAGAGGGGAATATTCTGTAGAGCTAAAGCAAAGACCTGTGAAATTTAGCCTCTAAAAACAAAGTTGTGTTGAAGTTCAGTGGAAACAGACGGTATTGCTTAAAAATGACATGGCAGATGTTATGAAATTTGTTTTAAAGCATTACTCTCAGGTTAAGTCATGTTTGCCTTCTTACAACCTGGAACACATTTTTACAACTTCAGAGGATCTGCAGCCCTGAGGACTGCAGTGTGGGCTGCACCACGGGCTCCTGCCCAGCTGGAGATGCTGGAGATGAGGCTCCCACGACTATAGAGGGACCTTGCTTGTTTCCCTAGGTTGAGCCAGTGAAGACCAAGTTGAAAATGCAGGCCATGCTGTCCTGAGGGTTACCTTTTCTTAATGAAAATGTGCCTTCACAGACGCTTTGCATTGCTATCGGTTTCGGGTTATCTGTGGTTTTTCCTTCCATGCATCCTCAGTGTTGCTTGAAGGCATTTCCACTGGAAAACGATCATGTTCCCAATTCATCCTACTGGGAATGGTCTAGAAATAACCCTGCTTCCTAGATCTGAACCATATGCTCTCTCTCTCTCTCTCTCTCTCTCTCTCTCTCTCTCTCTCTCTCTCTCTCTCTCTCTTTCTCTTTCTCTCTTCCCCCCATGAATTAAAAATCTCTATGCATGATGGAACCCCATGAGATGGTTCTGATCCACATTGTCATGCTACAATGTCTTCCTCCATACCTAAAGGACCTCAAGGAAAGCCAAAGTGAAAAGCCACAAAGCTTGCCTTTGGGCTGACATGCTAGAAAACACCCCTGGGCGTGGGGGTGGGGGCATATTTAGCAATTGGATTGGATTGGTGGTCTTTTGCTGTTCACTTGATTTTAAGACTTGGTATACTGAAGAAATAGAAGTATAGGACTTTCAAAGTCTCTCTAATCCTACAAAGGAGACAGATACAGAAATAGATAATAGATAGACAGATAGACAGATAGACAGATAGACAGACAGAGAGAGAGAGAGAGAGAGAGAGAGAGAGAGAGAGAGAGAGAGAGAGAGAGATAGATGATGGATAGATAGATGGTGGGTGGACGGATGGATAGATAGACAGACAGATCGGTGTCAGTGGGTATGCATCTCTTTGATTATGAGAGATTCAATATGGTTTCAGAAGTGAAACTTTTCTGATACCTAGAAAAAATTAAGTTAAAAAGCAATGGAGATGTTGGGCAATGGTGGTGCACACCTTTATTCCCAGCACTTGGAAGGCAGAGGAAGGTGGATCTCTGTGAGTCTGAGGCCAGCCTGGTCTACAAAGTGAGTTTCAAGACAGCCAAAGCTGTTACACAGAGAAATCTTGTCTAGAAAAAACAAAAGCAAAAATATCAATGGAGACAAAAGTCGCTTTCCTGCTTCCTCCTCTTTCCCTTCCTCCCTCTATCCCCTGCCTCCCCACTTCTTGTTGACCCCTCCCCACTTGGGTCACTTGTGCTCTGAGAACCCAGTCTTCCCTCTCCTTTGCAGATGGGTCCTTTTCTCCTCCTTCCCCGTGGTCTAGTTGTTAGCACCAGTGACTTACATAGGGCCACAAACTATGTTGCTTTTATATAAAGTCATAAGGTTTTGATTAGGGGGTCATTATTGTTTTGAGACAGGGTCTCTCTATATAACCCTGGCCTGAAACTTTCTATGTAGACCAGACTAGCTTCAAACTCACAAAGATCTGCCTACCTCTGCCTCCCAAGGTGTTTGCCACCATGGCCTACAAGTTTTGTTTCGTGTCCGCGATTGCCCTTTGCATGAACATGAGGACTGGCTAATTCCCAGATGACTACTGATAACATTTCTAGACAAATGCCCAGAAGTAAAGCAGTCAGAGTTCGTGCCAAGTGCTAGCAGGGAGGGAATCTTCAACAGGCTCACATCTAGGACTGTTTCCATCCAGCGTTATTAGACCTATTAATCACATGGCTTTGGTGTAAATCAGCAGAGATTATTGTTGGCAAGCCTAGACGCAGCCCACCTTGGCTCCCAGTCTGGATGCGGGGCCAGCTCCTGATAAGCCTCCCGTGTACCCTAACAGACTCCATAGGAAGGATCTAAGTAATTGGCCCTGTAACATAACATCTCAGGGCTCATTCGGTGTCCTAGGTATGACTGAGCAATGGAGGTCATGGGACCAACCTCATGAGAGTCTGTCAGTTATAATGGGCGATAGTCCATTGACTCCTAATAATGGCTTAGTAAATGACACATGGAAGATTTCTCTTCAGACTGTCATTCAGAAACACCTCCATGTGTATCCATCCACTACATCGGATACATGCCTAGAAGGTACAGGCATTCTTCTGAGGCTCATGGATAGAGTCCCACACAGACCATGATGCCCATGGGGCATCTCTTTTATTGATGGCAGGCGAGTGGAGCTAAATGGCGTGCAATCAGGAAAAACAGAGGAACAATGATGAACATCTCACCAGATGTCCTGGATGTAGAGGCCTCTAGGGAGGCTGCTGTGTTGGCAGGGACCTGATGGAGCAGAGCCTGTGTCCCAAGAACACGGTGGGTGTGTGGTCGTAGTCAGGGTAGTGTAAGCCAGGTGGGAGACAGAGTGGGGAGCGTGGAAGAAAGAAGAGAGGATGGAAGGTATGCAGAGGCCCGAGCTTGGAGGTCTTTGTAAAGGGCAGAGTGACAACCGGGTTTACTCTAAGTGAGATAGATAGCCTCTGTGGGAAGTAGAGGGCTCAACAGAAAGGACAAGCAGGGAGGCCAGATTAGCGTGTGGGCGGGAAGCGGTGAGGGCGGTGGCTGTATTCCGAATGTACAGAGCCCATGCAAGGCGTGGACTAGGAGCTCAGGGACCGAGTGACAGAGAGACATCAGTGGAGTTTTGTCCTGAGCAAAGTGCGGGTAGGAAGGCAGTAGGGTTGCTGACTAGGGCAGAAGACCGAGAGCGGAAAGGTGTGTATGCGCATGCCTGCGTGCGTGCGTACGTGCGTGCGTGCTTGCGTGTGTGTATTGGGGTAGGGATGGGGATGACAAGACGCTTATCTCTACTCCTGCCGTGTCAGCTGCTAATTAGAAAATGCACAAAAACAGCCCCAGGACCGGAGAGTGTCCTTGTGGAGCTTGGACCCAGATGGAAGAAAACACCAGCTCTTCAGCAGTCTGAAGCACAGCTCATCTAAGAATTTAGTGGGCAGTTGTTTCAGTTAGTTTTCTGTTGCTATGGCAAAATACCTGAGACTGGATGGTTCATGTAGAATAAAGATTATTTTAGCTTCCAGTTTGAGAGGATGGTAAGAACTTGCCCTTAGCCTCTTACAGCTTGGCTGAGTCTTCAGATGGCGACAGGGCCAGTGTGCCCACTTAGGGTTCTTTTCTTCCCAATCCACTATTGTGATCATGAGGATCCATGCCGTGACAAGTCATCCTAACCTCCATGGGCCCCACCCCCGAGTGCCACCAACACATGAATCTGAGATTCATTTTCCAACATGTGCATGTTGGCGGTCCCAGAAGCCATGGGATGTGGGACAGAGATGCCACTGAATGATGTCACCTGCAGCAGCCTGAAGTTTTTTTCAACCCAGGTGAAGTGAGCCTTTACCCACTGAGCCATCTCACCACACAGCAAAGTTGAGGTTCTTGGCTGTGCCACAGATAAGAATGCCAGACGGACTGGGAGGAAGCAGAGTGGAGGTTACTAAGAAGGGATTGAATGTGAGTACGTTCCTGCTAGAAAGGTGATGGGGAAAAGACTGTAACTGGCAGGTGCCCAGTGGCTTCGCAAAGGACATGCTACCTGAGTGACCCATCAGTAGCCATGTGCATGACTTTGATGGTTCCAAGTTTTACCTCAAAATATTGCTAAGAAACTTTTTTTTCCATTTATGCCTCCTCTTTTTTGATAAATAAAATTATAGGAAAGAACCAGGAAACAGCTTCCCATTGGTCTAGGAGAAGGTGGGGGGCTGAAGGGAAGCTGGGCGGGAGAGAGAAGGTCAGGGCCGCAGAGTAGCCAACCTGAGTGGGGCTGGAGTAGGCTGAGGAGGAACAAGAAACCTGGCAGACCTGGGAGAGAAGCAGCTCTTGGGAGCTCTGCCAGCAGCCTGGGTGGCACTGGAAGTGGCTGCAGGATAATGCTGGGTTATAGGCTTTGCGAGTATCTGTGTTTGTGAGGGAAGCAGGCGAGGGGGGTCAGAACCTGAAGGGCCATGGGAGCTTTGTGAGGCATGAGGGCTTGACTTAAGTAAGGAGCTGCCGTGGCGTTTGTTTGCCTGTAAATGAAGAGATTAGACTTGGTGCTCAGAGTCAGGAAGCTGCAGGTGCATGCGTGCGTGTGTGCATTTCTGTGTCTGTGTGTGTGTGTGTGTGTGTGTGTGTGTGTGTGTGTGTGTGCCTTCATAGGAATGAAGTTTTATACCTGTAGGTACGTATTTTACTGTAAAAATTCAATTTCAATAAGAGATCTAAATTTACAACTGTATTACATGCCCTCCTCGAATTTGTGAATTTAAGGAAAAAAAATTAAATCAGCTAGAAAGGAGAACATACGGGATTGAATTCTGTCTTTCAGAAGCAGGAGCAGGGTGCTTTCAGAGAGGAGTGAGCCTTAATGCTGGCCTGGATCGTGGGCCGCCTTAGAGGCCTGAGGTTTCAGCATTAGGTTTGGTTTCACTCGGCTAAGCTAATAAGGCCATGGAGGCTTCTTCTAGCCGTTTGGCCCAGAATCTGTCTCCAAATAGGATACAGTGATTATTTGTAAATGATCGTGCCTCTCTGACAATGATCTCAAAGGAATATCTCTTTTTAAACAGAGGTAGCGAGATGATTTGAATGAAGACATTGTAAGTACAGCGTATAAACACTAGTGGTCCTGCCAAATTTGAAAACAACTGCTTAGAGCAAATTCACGGTACTTTAGTTACATAGACCTGTAGAGGACCTGGCCCGGTAACTATAGAAAAGGCTAGGAACAATTTTGGCAATCAAATGAACTAATCATGTGGGGTTGTAGAGGGACAACAGAAAAACTCAACCACTTAGCAAGAAAGGAATGGAGATTGCCAGGTTTGGGAGCCGGTCCGTCACCCTCTCTGCATTACAAAACACGCATGCAGGCTTCAGTGATTGAAGAGCAGTATGGTAGCTCAGTCTCCCCTCCCCTCCTCCTTCCTTCACCCCTGAATGTGGGTCTCCACACAGGTCTCTCCCTCTGGGGTCCCTCCATTTTCAGGCCCCAATGCACGGTGCTTCTCAGACCTCCTCCTGAGCCTCAGGCTCATTCTCACTAAACGAATTTTAACTTTAACTTTACTAAAAGGTTGTTCCCTCTTAGATCACTAAGGTCTTCAGGCACTTGAAGACAAATTCAGTTGGCAGAGACAGATCTCTGTGAGTTTGAGGCCAGCTTGGTCTACATATTAGGTTCCTGGTGCTAATTCTCCTTGTCTTCTCCTGAGCCAGCAGCGCCCAGAGGACGGGTTTAACCCTCTGTTGCCCTGTGCTTTCTTTCCTTGGTATTTTGTCTGTGCTCTAGCGGTAGACTCCTGCCTGAGCTGACTGCTCAGCTCCTTTCCCTCAAGGCAGCGCTCCCTCCAGTAAGTGTCCAGACTCCCTGGCTTCCTGTCAGTCCCACCGTTAATGTCCCCCCAACCACCACCACCTCCAGTGTATCCTCAACTGCCATCGTCCTGTTGGAGCCTAAGTCATTCAGGCTGATCACCTGTCTATCAGAGAGTATAAATCAGATTTCCCCCATGATGCCCTTCTCACCTCATGCCTCCTTCTCTGCACACTGTTCTCCACACTCATCTGTGTCAGGTAGGCTTTCTTTGGGGGCACTGAACTAATGTCCATTCCTCCGCCATGCTGTCTACCTGCTTTGCCAGCTCCTGGGTCTCAGCGCTGTCTTCTGTGCGGCTCACAGTGCCCTCTCCATCCGTACCCACCTCTATGCCGTTGCTTATCTCCTGGCAAAGCATACATCGTAGCCACCACCTACCCAGTTCCTCTTTCTTGACTGTCAGCTACCCATACACATGGATGATCCAAAATATTAAATAGGAAATTCCAAAGATAACAACTCCTGAGTTATTCATTCTAACTAGTATGCTGGATTTCTGTTCCATCCCCAGTGAGACATGGCTCATGCCTTTGTTTAGCCTGTGCCTGCTGCAAATACCTGCCCTGTGAGTTACTTCAGAGTTGGCTCCATTATCAGGACAGCTGTAGGAGTATTGTAGTGATCAAGTCAATGATGACATAAAGGAACTCACAGAACAAAAAAAAACAAAAAAAACAAAAAAAAACATGGAGGGATAGATTAATGCTGGTTCTGCGTGGCAGTTCTGCAGGGCATATAGCAGGAAATCACAGTATGGGTGTGTGGGATAGGTTTGGTATTCTGCATTGCAGACATCCACTAGGTATCTTGGAGCATATCTTCTATTAATATGAGCCTTCGGTTTTGTAGTTCTAGGAATAAAGTTGATTTAAAAGAAATAAATGAGACTCTTCTAAGGACTATTTTTAGAACACTGTGTGACACCTCAGGCTCAGGGAACATAGAGAAAGGGAGTACAGGAAGATGGTCAGAGCCAGAGGCTCAGGGATTTGCTGTGTGACTGTGTCTCCTAGCACCTGTAGAAGCTATACCCAGAAAGTCTCACCAACATGACAGCCCAACTCTAAGATGAACAAGGAAGACACCAACAAACATGCCAAAGTAGACAGAAAAGAAGCCCTCAAGACCTCAGCCCTACACAAAGATCTCCAGACAACCGAGCAAGGCTGGGAGAGGTGGTCCTCGACAGGGAAGACCACAGTAATTGACTGTTCAGGGCTAAACAGCTAGCCTCGAAAACATACATACAAGTAACATGATATAGACTCGACAGGTTGTGTGTGTGTGTGTGTGTGTGTGTGTGTGTTTATATGTATACAAATACTTGTGTGAATGCAAAAACAATCCATGAAGAGAGGTCATGGATTTGAAGTGGAGAGGAGCACGTGGGAGCACGTGGAAAGAAGGGAAGAGGGAAATGTGGTGATTAAAATACAGTCTCAAAAATAAACAGCAGCAAAGACAATTTGGGAATTCTCTCAGACCTCCGGAATCAGAAACCTCGGGTGAGGAGCCCAGCAAAGGAGACATCTTCACAAGGCTCCCCTGCCCGCTGTCCTGTCTGACTGAGCCATGCTATCAAACTTCTTAGGCCTTTGACCAGCTCCATTTTCTTCCAGAGTCACGCGAGATTTTGAAAAGGACATCCAAGACCCTTTACCTCTTGGGCCCCAGAGGGGGACGGGACATTACAGACTCGTGACCACCTCTCACCTGCCCGCACTCTTTCCCACCTGGAGAAGCTTTTGTCCTCCCTCATGCGCCGTTGTGTTCTGCCCTCTTCAACCCAAACACGGGCCATTTTCTGCCTCCAGTGCTTCCTTCCCACCATGCTGGGTAAATTGCTCGTGGATAAAGTCCTGATTCATATGTCAAGGTTTAAGTATAGTGTTGTCTTACACCTTCCCTGCCCTCCCCTCTCTCCTGTAATTAGTGGTCACTTTCACAAGCCATTGTCTGCTCCATCCAGATCGTATTCCATTATAACCTACAGTTCTCGCATCTGCTCCTCATTATCTCCAGTCCTAAAGAACGATGAGAACATTCCACTATTTCACTTTCAGCATCTAGCAAATGATTAACATGATATGCTTACCCCGGCTCTCAGAGACATTTTTTCCCAGCACCGGTCCGTGTTGCCTACTACACACAGAACATGCTAACCTTACCTTCTGTGTTACAGGCTTCAAATACAGCTTCTCTCTTCCTCAGCCTGCTGACAACATGTTCTTCTGAGAGTCCTCCTTCTTGGGCTGAGGGTGTCTCAGTGGCAGTGCCATTGCCTATAGCAGGTATGAGGTGCTAGCATCTATACATAACTGTACAGGTTTGAGGGGTATGATGTCATGTTTCAGTGAAGCGCAATTATCACAGTCTTCACTTTGAACACATCATATGATGAGAACATCAGACTCTCTAGCTCTTTTGAAGCTCACTTTTTGTATTAGCTTTAGTTACTGTCCTGTGGACCAGCCCCACCCCCCACCCCCCACTCCCCACTCTCTCCAGCCTCTGGTCACCACCACTGTGCCCACATCTTCTGTGAGATCAACTTCATAGCTTTCATGTGTGTCCTACTTTGCTTTCTCTGGCTATGATAAACTTGACCAAAAGCAACTGAGGGAGGAAAGCCAGCTTTTGGCTTCCACGTCTCCATCACAATCCACTGTGAAGGGAAGCCAGGGTAGGGATTCAAGCAAGGCAGGAACCTGGAGGCAGGAGCTGATGCAGAGGCCATGGAGGGTGTTGCTTACTGGCTTGCTCCTTGTTGCTTGCTCAAACTGCTCTATTATAGAACCTAGGACCACCATCCAGGGGTGGCACCACCCATGATGGGCTGGGCCTCCCCTCCCCCATCGGTCCCTAATTAAGAGAATGCCCTACAGTCTGGCCTGCTGCAATCTAACGGAGGCGCGTTTTCTCAATTGAGGCTCCTTTCCCCAAATAACTAGCCTGTGTCAAATTGACATGGAGCTAACGAGAACAGTGTGAGTGAGCTCATGCAGTGTTTGTCTTTCTGCGTCTGGTTTATTTCACTTAACATGATGGCTGTGTTATCACAAGTGATAAGACTTTATTCTTTATTTGTGGCTGAGCAATGTTCTGTTGCGTAGAGACATCACTGGGTTTCTGGGTGACAGAGGTCCTGCACCTCCTTTGCTAGCTTTTCTCAGACTCTATTGACTTAGCCCCTTAATAACCATTTCATGAGTATCTACAGCGGACCTTATTTATCTTTAAAGGGGCCTTTCAGCCTTTGAACTTTAAGACAACAACAGCAGTTCCTGAAAAGGAACAATTAAAACCTCACTCAGTTAGTAAGTCTGGGAAATCTTTCTCCGTTTTGCCATTACAGGCTTTCTTCATGCCTCTTACAACCTCACCTCCTACTTATTTTAGATCTTAATTTTATGTCTTCCACGAGACGGGACCCCTGCCCTTCTAGCTGTCGGCTTCACTCTACAGTTCAGAATCTACAGAGCGGAACAGAGAGTGAAGAGGTCTGGGGGATGGCACTTTGGCTCGGTGGTCGAGTGTGCGCTTGCTCGAGGATCTCAACTTTAAAGATGGTCTTAAATAAAGGAACACATCTTGCACTATGTAAAAGCAGGATTATTTTTCAGTTGAGGACAACAGGGGAAGTAAGTGCTGGAGGTTGAAGCCTGTGCCAGTGCTCTGCCCTTCAGGCTACAGAAGTAGAGTCTAGAAGGCGTTTCTAGAACTGCCTATTGCATTGCTTTCCATTTTATAATTGGCTGCTGTTTTGTGTGCTCAGCAGGTTTTTCTTTTCTCTGGTAAAGAAGCAGAGATGAACAGTGTATGGATCCTCTCTCAATGGTGGAAATCAAAAATAGCTAAAGCACCATAGTATGAAACCATAGAGGGCTCGCTTACAGTTAGCCTTCTCGCGCGTGCTCTGTGTGTCTTTTCAGGGCGAGTGTGTTTGGAGAGACACTGTTTTGCTCCTGGACTGGCTACAGCAGACCTTCTAATACAGCTTCTCTAAGTCAGTGTCACTGTGCATCACAGAGTGGTCAGCTCTTACGGGGACACCTGTGGCTTGTGGTCACCACGACTTGGGTGTGCTGAACACAGTTGCACTGAATAATCCAGTCCAGCTGGGACTGTGCAGGACATCAGAGTCTCCGGTTGGTCAATCCCAACACCACTCCAGACTTTCTTAATTCAATTTGTCCTGTATGGGAAGGGACTTGTCCTCCCTCCCTGGACTACACAAGGGTGTCCCTGAGGCCTGAGTCCCCATAGGTGTCCTGTAGCAGCATTCCACAGCAGCTGTTCCGTTTGAAGGCTCCGTGCACTTGACAAATTCCAGACACCCACAGCTGCTCCAGTTGCTAGACCACTGGTGACTTCAGGCCTCACGTGGTTTGGGCCTCAAGGGAGCTGAGCTAAAGTTGACACTATTCAATCCAGCATCAAGCTCCAAACAGACAAAACATTTAAATAGCAACTGCGCCAGCTTCAAAAGAAGTGATTTCAGAAGGGAGGTTTGGGGTGCAGCATTTTAGTTTCCTTTGGGGACAGTAGGGACCCTGCCCTGCTAAATGATTATGCTCCGGGAGCCTCAGATTTTATGTAACAAGCCTATAAAGCAGAAAATATTATTTGGATGGAAATAGGGGCTAATAGTGTTGAGTCTGAAAATTTAGATAATGTATATGTGGCTTTTATTGAATCTGGCTCCTGAACTTTTAGGGTTGGGTTTTTTAGTTTGAGGGGTTTTTTGTTGTTGATGTTTTTGTTTTTTCTTTTTTCCTTCTGAGTCGTCTATTGGATGCAGTGCGAGGAGACAAGAGGCTGAGCAGTGACTGTAATGCCTCTGACCTCCTTTCTTCTTTTTTCTTAATGTTTAGGTTTCACGGTGCAAACTTCGGGCTTTAAAGATTCTTATTTACTAGTAATATACACACACTACATATTTATTTAAACAAGATACATCCTAGCTATGTATAAAAATTCTACCATATAGTAACTGATTGATTTTCTTACAGTTATCTCTTGCAAATAACATATGTTAAATATCTTTACAAATCATGTTACTATAACAAAAACAATTAAATTATTCCACATAATAGCTTCAGAGGCTTAACGACATGATTCATCCACAAACTGTAGCTAGTAAGATAAATTATGACAGAGTTTATCCATGTTGTCTTTTGTTGTATTAATTTTAATCTTCTCAGCCACTGTGGTCTCGAGTTCTAGCTGACTAGTTAGCGGGTTGCTGCATCCTCAGACCTCATTACGGGCTCCATTCATCTCAACAAGATCGTTCGCTGTACCTAGAAATGACTAAGTAAATGGAAAGAGAAGAGGAATCATCTGTCTGTAGTCAGGATGGGAGACTTGTGAGAAAGATGAGCTCATGTGTGAATGAAGGAGAGCTTCCAGGGTGCCCCTGAAAGTCACAGAGTCCAGAATGTGGTTCTCTCAACATAATGGCCCAGGAGCACATGCCAATAGTTTCCAAAGGTTCCGCATAGAACCGAGGTCTTGTTAAAACTGGGCTCTTTCCATCTGCCCCACGTGAACCTAGCTGGTGTCAGGTGGGGAGCAGAAAGAAAGACAACAGTTTCTTCTTCTTCTTCTTCTTCTTCTTCTTCTTCTTCTTCTTCTTCTTCTTCTTCTTCTTCTTCTCCTCCTCCTCCTCCTC
>NC_022019.1:5773081-5777197 GCF_000317375.1 Microtus ochrogaster
CCCCCTTCCCCTCCTCCTCTTCCTCCTTTTCTTCTTCACTTCTGTATTTTAAAACACAGGGAACAAAAGGTGCCTGCTCTATTTAGCTGGCTTTGATCTCTCCAAGGACCGGATTAGCGCTTATGCTTTTGTTTTCCACTTAGGAAAACATACTGTTTTGCTCACCAGATTGAATGGAAGTGGTCTCCGCTCAGTTTCTTCAAATATGAATACATTAATAACAACTGGGCTCATATAATAAAAAAACTGTGACCTTCCAAATGATCTGAGCTGTCTGCCGCACGTCAAGGCTGCCTTTTCAGAGAAGTGCTAATTCACCTTATGTCCGCCTGAGAGGTTTGTTTAATGAGTAGATTAAATGGATGATTATCCTTCTCTTAGTTTTTTTTTTTTTAAGGAAGGGCTTCTGTGATGGCCCTCTGCTATTTGGCACGGGAACACAGAAGGGCCTTTTAAAATTACCCCTGCAGGGTCACTGGGACCCAAGCTGTTTGCTTCATTAAACCACAGTCTCTTCTTCAGAGCCCACCCCTCCCATCCACCCTGACACAATTGTATCTAAATTAGCATCTGACCGGCCCCCCTTTCTCTCCTCTTTTCAAGCCCCTGCTGACAGGGATTGGCAAAAGATGTTAATTGGTTGGGCCTGGCTCAGAACAATGGGCTTGCCAAGCTGACAAAAGGACTAACGTTTCTTTCAATACGCATCCAGATTCACATAAGTACCTCTTTTAATTACCGGGAATTATTGTAATGTCTGGTCAATGGAATAATTGACCCTCAACAGCTAGTGCTGGTTCCATAATAAATAATGACGCAGGCCTAGTCAGCGGAGCAGGTAGGGGAGTGATTTGTCCAGACTAAAGAGCCATTTTCTCAGCCAGTGTTCTGTGCTGTACCAAGGCTGCGCGCAGTGGGAGTCTAAGAAGGGGGACTAATTTGCGCTCGACCGGGAGACGTGGAATACAAAGGAGCTGCTAGTGAGTGAGTTCTGAAGGCCTAGAGCAGTGTGACGAGGCTCCTGTGGTCGATGGCAGGGTGTAGGCCCAAGGACTGGAATTCCGTAGAAGTATGTGCTGTGTCTGCTTCCACCTGGGCCAAGGCAGTGCCCTTCCAGCTGTGTCTGGGCCTCTGCTTTCAGGTCAAGTGAGCAAAACCTAGTCCCAGTTCATCCTTAGCATCACCTGCAAATGATCCAGCCCACATTTTTTTAGAAAACAAAAAAACAGTGAGTTTTAAAGAATTTGTTTTAAAAAGTGATTGTGGAGGTGTTGGGGTGAAGCTCACTGGAGCAATTCTTGACAGAATTCAATACAGAATTGGGTTCAGTGCCTAACAATATAAAAACTGGATAAAAGAGAAATTGTATAGCATTGGATGGGAGAATAGACTATTTAAAAATAAATATTATTCTGTATATTTGAAGTCTGCAAGATTATGTAGATATAAATAGTGAAGTGATAAGATCCTAGTGAAATCGCCCTGACCCACCTGTCACCTCAGAGACACTTTTTGTTTTGTTTTGTAACAAGAGCATCTAAAAACTACTTTACTAACAGTGACCCCAATGCAAATTTACATGCTAGTCTTCATTAAATTGTTAAGAGAGTAAACTGAGAAAGAAAGAAAGAAAGAAAGAAAGAAAGAAAGAAAGAAAGAAAGAAAGAAAGAAAGAAAGAAAGACAGACACCAGGATTAACATATTTTAAAAACTCCAGTTGGCAGAGAAAGCCCGAAAGTCTTTTCCACTGTGTAGCCTCTTCAGGTCATTTTCCAGACAAAAGACTAGAAGCCTTTCCTCATATGGGTTTCATTTTAAAAACCAGAGCAGGCAGAAGTGGACAAAGCTAGAGACACTTTGGGGAATTATCTTCATGTTCCTGGCCCACTGGGACCGTCTGAATAATCTCACTCTCTTTCCACCCCCTCTGCTGTTGCTGCCCCATTGCAAAACATGCTGACTTTCTTGGACCTTGGCTGGGAAAGATGTGACTTTCTCTCTCCTCCTTCTCCATCCCCTCACCCAGGAACTGCCTGTCCTGTTGTTTTTCTCTCAAAAGCTAATCAATCAACTATCAGGTCCTTGAGTCCCTGTGTCTGTTTTTAAATTGCTTAATTAGTGAAACTAAAATCCCACCAAATGGATACTGGAATTTCCTAGTAACAAGAACCAAGGATTTCTGTTCAATGTATCTTTTCTTCCTTTGGCTAGGAATGGAGCTGGGGCTTTGCACTTGTGTGTGCAAGGCAAACACTCTACCATTGAGCTCTGCCTCCACCCTGCATAGCTTCTGTTTTTAATCCTTGCACCTAAACATTTCTGCATCCCCACCCCATGGAAGTGAGACCGTGCAGTATTTTTCTTTTTGTGTCTGGCTTATTTCCCCTAGTGTAATATCTTCTGTCACCATCCACTCTGTGGCAAATGGCAGGATCTCCTTTAAAGAAAAATCATTTATTTTTCCTTTAAGGTTATGCATGTTTGCCTACACATATGTAAGTGTATCAAGTGTGTTTGGTGTCAGTAGAAACTGGAAGAAGGAGGCAGATCTCGTAGACCTGAAGTTACAGTGTTGTGAGCCACCATGTGGGTACGGGCAACCAAACCTGGGTTGGTACCAGTGAACCATCTCTCCAGCCTCAGGGTCTTCATTTTAAACAACTGAATGTTTTGTGTGTGTGTGTGTGTGTGAGAGAGAGAGAGAGAGAGAGAGAGAGAGAGAGAGAGAGAGAGAGGGAGGAGAGGGAGAGAGAGGGAGAGAAAGGGAGAGAGACTTAAACTTGGTCTGTTTCAGCGTCTTAATAATCAGGTGCACTCTGTGAGCTATGGTTTTTGTCTCCTTTGGTTGTACATTAAGGAGGATTAGTGGGTCATAAAGCATTTCTACATTTAACTTCCTTAAGAGCCTCCATGTTGGTTTCCTTTTACCTATATGAGTGTAAATTAGCACAATCATTATTTTTTAAAAATACGGAAAGTTTAAAATAGAACTTCTCTATGATTCAGAAATCCCACTTCTGCGTATTGATTTAGAAGAGAGACATCTACACCATGTTCATTTCAATACTCTTCAGAATAGTCATCATGAGATCAACCTGTTAGTTAGTGGATGAGTGGATGAAGATAATGTGAACAACACACACACACACACACACACACACACACACACACACACATTGCAACCTTATTATTTAACCTTAAAAAATATAAGTTCTGTCATTTGCAAAAACATGGACAGACTTGAAAAGCAGAGCAGAGGAAATGGGCCTAACCCAGAAAGGCAGCCTCAGCTGCTCACTTAGATGTAGAATCTAAAGCAGCCCAGCCCACAGCAGCAGAGTCAATTGGGGGTTGTGGGGTGAGCGAGCAGAGAGGGGTAAAGAGATAATGGCCAAGTCCAGCAGCTAGGAAGATGCGATTCTGTTCTTTCGTAGGTGGTACACAGTGTGACAAGATGGGTCTAGTTAGCAATAATGCATGACACCATTAGAAGTTAGGAAATTTAAAATGTTCTCACCACAAAAACTGGTGACTATTTGAGGGGATGGATTTATTAGTTTTATTTCATCATTTGTTATTATATTCATAAACTCTTTGTATTCTTTGTACCCCATAAATACACACCAGTATAATTTACTAACATGCAGTTGAAATGTTTCGATTAAGTCAGGCAGGCATAGTGGCACCTGTCTACAATCCGTCCACTAGAGGGGCTGAAGCAAGAGGGTAAGAGGGTTGTGAGTTTGAGGCTAGCCTGTGCTCTGTAGTGAGTTCAAAACTGACCTAAGCTACATAGTGAGATATTGGTCAAAAACAAAAAGAGCCAGAGATCTAGCTCAATAGTAGAATACATGCTAACTCTAGCCCCAGATTGAAAACCTGGCTCAGTTCATCACTCTAGGATATATTTCTACCGTGCAATGAAGGAATAGAACCAGACAGTCTGGTGTGACTCCTCAGCTTCTCACCAGAAGATAGCCAGAACCTCCCTTGGTGGTTGTACCCTAAGACTCTAGGAGTAGGTTCTGTTCCTCAAAATTCCGCTCTCCAAACAACCTAATTGGGTCTTGCTGACTTTCCCCCTGTCTATCCAGATCATCTATTTGCTTCTAATG
>NC_022019.1:5777326-5781120 GCF_000317375.1 Microtus ochrogaster
TGTGTGTGTGTGTGTGTGTGTCCATGTAGTAAATAAAGACATCTAGCCAAGACCTTCATTGAATGCCCTACTTGCATTTCTAGGGCCTCTCATATTCTTCAGCAATGCGGTCACTTAATGACCTGTGGTGGTTTGAGTGAGAATGCCCCCTCCCCCAGGCTCATCCAGTTGATAGACTGTTTAGAAGGGTCAGGAGGTGTGGCCTTGTCAGAGGAGACCTGTGTCTGGAAGTGAGCTTGAGGTTCCAAAAGCCCACGCCAGACCAAGTGTCACTCCTTGTATGTCTGCTGCTTTAGATCAGGATATAAAGCTCTCTGCTGCTGCTCCAGAACCATACCTGTCTGCTTCCCACCATGATGATAATGAGCTAAACCTCTGAAACTGCAAGCAAACCCTCAATTAAATGCTTTCTTTTATAAGAGTTCCTTGGGTCATGGTGTCTCTTCACAGTAATTGAACAATAACTAAGACACACCCCTAAATCAAGTTCATTTTCTACAATCTACAGGCATCACTAGTCATCCCTGGACTCCAACTTGAGCCCTCTTATGGCTGCATTTTCCCCCTTCATTCACTGTGGTGTGTGTGTGTGTGTGTGTGTGTGTGTGTGTGTGTGTGTGTGTGTAGCATGTTAGAAGCACACGGCAACATCTCACACAATTTAAGTTGCTCCGCCCCAGCCTCAATGGCGTGTATTTTACGTACACTCCTCATTTCTACATTTCTAATGATGCCATGTTGGCTGTGGCCTTGTCCCCTTCAGCTCTAAGCTCTACCAGAGCTGTCTCAGAACGAACAGTGCCAGGATCTCTCTCACCTGAGGCTTTATCCTACAGTACAGCTTGCCATGGTTCAGAAACACGGTCATGGTCACAGCTATGAATGGAGCATTCCCATTGTTCTTGAACTAGAGCTTTCGAATGCCCACAGTGGAGCCTCCCTGTGCCCCTCCCTGCAGGCTCTTTACCTGTGCCTGGACTTCTCCACGTTCCCTGCTAAGATTCAACTCACTTTGCCAGCACCAAACCTTCTCCTTTCGTCAAGGCTCTGCCATGAAAGGTATACTTCCTGTATGGAATCCTGCCCAAACTCCCCGGCTAAATCCGTGTTTCTCTGTGTGTCGAGCCATAGATAGATAAGTCAGAATTTAGTTAAGGACCAGAAATCAGGCTACTTAGTTTAAAAATGTTGTACTAGGTCAAAAATTAGTTGCTGAGGTGATAAAAGAGGCTGGGAGAAAACCTAGAGGTGAAAGCAGACCACCACCATCCTAGGCTGGACAGACAATGGCAAGAGGTGCTATTATTAGAGCTGGGAAACTTGAACTTCGTTGGGTGCCACTCTGTAGTATGGAGGAGCAGGCTGCATCCCACCGCCTGGTTATCTTAACCCCTGAAATAACCACACAGAAATTATATTAATTAAATTACTGCTTGACCCATAAGCTCTAGCCTCTTATTGGCTAACTCTCATATCTTGATCTAACCCGTTTTTAGTAATTTGTGTATCACCACGAGGTCATGGCTTATTGGAAAGATTCTAGCCTATGTCCATCTCAGGCAGGAGATTCATGGCATCTGCCACACTGCCCTTCTTCCCAGAATCCTGTTCTGTCTTCCCCGCCTACCTGGGTTTCGCCCTATGCAGTTTCTTTAATAACCAACGAACCAGTGTTGTGTTTTGAAACAACACAAATACAGAAGGACCTCCTGCACCAGGTCTCTGCAGAAGAAACCATGAGCAAACTGTAGCAACTTCTAGAGTTCCCCAGGCGGGCCAATGTGGAGGGACATAAACCTCTGGCTCCTCCCTCCTTCTGGTCTCTTGCCAGAGTTTCCCACCAGCAGAACCCAGTTGGAAGCCTCCAGAAATCGCAGCCTGCTTGAGTTGACCTCTGCAGGGCATGAGGGGAATAGACTCTCGTGCAAAGGGGACCAAGTGGGGACACGGTCGCATCTGTCTCTTAATGTGTCATGAGTTGCTGGAAAACAAAATCTGCTTCTTAGTGGGTTTTACAGCCACAGTGCTTAGCACCACATTGGGGTTAATGTTTAGTGCACTGGAATGAACACTCATGTTTCCTTCTGAGATGGACATTATATTATTCTCAGCCATACATGGCCCCATTTATCATACTGTTGAAACAAAAACATTAAACACTTCCCTGAAATTTTTTTTCTTTATAAAAATCATAGCCTTTGTGTAATTATTTACTTAAACCCGTGCTTGAGTTCAGTCTCAACCCTCTCCTCTATTAACATTAAGCCAGGACTATTTATCAGCTCCAGCTTGGTTTTGAAAACATTTCGACTAACTGTGCCTCAGATTAAATACAGGAGCAGAAATGGAGACTTTGCTCTAACCCACACTAACAGTGTGAGAGGGAAATGGATGTGCTGTGAACACTTGTTCACATAACTGGTCTTAAATGTACCTTTGAACCAACACCTTCCACCCCACCCCACCCCACATGTGCTCCTGGGCTCCCCTGTACCCTTCAGACCAACCCTTCAGAATTATAGCCACCTTTACAGAGGCAGAACACAGCTGGCCCAGCTGGAAGAGAGAGCTGGCTCACGGCCCCAGCAGCCTTCCAGCCTTCCTTTCTAAGAGGTCTTCCTTTCCCTGAGAGGGAAAAAAATCTCAGGGACAAAGGCTGTCACCACAGTGGCACCTAGGCTGTGACATCTCGCTGCATGGGCTGCTGGAAGGTGCCGGAGATCACAGCGTTCTTCTCTAAGGTTATAATGGACAGTGTGACATAGACCCCACATTGGAACCATGTGACCCCACAAAGCTGGGGGAGACCTTAGAGAACATCCCACATCCTTTGTTTCCACGAGAGAAAGCTAAAGCTAATAAAGGTGACAGAGTGCTTTGTGGCCACCATAGCTTGACAGGAGTATGCCTGACCCAGTACCCGGTGTATCCAATTCTAGAAACCGTTTAATTGTGAATTGTGGACCACCTCCTGTGTCATCACTGACTATGTTCATGAATTAGTTTGCAGCTCCTCTTTCTGATCATCCCTTCTTACCTGTAATATGTCTACACTAGTATTCGGTATATACTTCTTTTTAAAATCTTGTTATGTATGGTGTATGTGTGTTTTGTGAGTCACAACGCACATGTGGCGATCATAAAACAACCTTGGGGGCCAGTACTCCCTTCCACCATGTCTAAGACACAGTCTCTTATTCAATGATGGGGTGCCCAGGCAAAACAAGATGCTATGGGATAGGGTGAGTTGGCTACAGGCTCAGGTGTACCTGTTAAGAAACCTGGTACACAGAGTAGCAGCAAGAGATGCTGTCTGAAACATGACGTATGGTATGGACTGACACCCATGCTTGTCCTTTGATCTCTACGTCTGTGCTGTGTCATGTGTGCCAAGCTAGCTGCCCCACAGGCTTGCAGGGATTTTCTGCTAGCTGCATCCCTTCTTACCATAGGATGACTGGGATGACAGAGGTGTGCCATTGTGCCTGCTCTCCGTGGGCCCTAGGGATCTGAACTGGAGTCCTAATGCCTGTGTGGCAAGTGCTCTGCCCACTGAGCCATTTGCACAACCTTTTACACTTCCTGTATTAGATGACTTTAGACTGAAGTCATAAGTCATGTATTGGACATGTACTGAGTGCAGGGCTCAGGATGCATCTCTTTCCTTTTCGTTTCTACTATGAGTGTCTATATCTTTCCTATTGATTCAGTTATTCTCACACCAAAATATCCTACCCTTTAACTTTAATCTCACTTTAATCTCTCCTCCTCCTCCTCCTCCTCCTCCTCCTCCT
>NC_022019.1:5781506-5813988 GCF_000317375.1 Microtus ochrogaster
CATGGGTACAGCTAAGCATAATGATAGTACACTAGTTTCCTCCCTTCCCTTCCTATTCTCTTTGCCTCCCCTCCACTCATCTAATGACTCTGTAGGGTATGTATAGTTTAGTGGCAGACTATGCGCCTAGCACATAGATGACCCTGGGTTTAATTCCCAGTATTAAGAACATCACAAGATAAATAACTAAACAATAAAGACTTCTTCGGTCTTCAGTGACCCAATATGACCGACTTGGGCAGGTCAGATAACTGAGTGCCTAGTTGAAGACAACTCAGACAGCCGTTGTTTTCTGTTATCTGCATCTGCTCTCACAGAGCCCTGAGGTGTTGTTTCTATGGCTGTGCTTCCGGGAGGAACAGAGAGAGAGGTAAGTAATGAAGTCAAGGTCACAGAGCTGATGAGCTGCACAAAGCAGGGGTTCAAGCCCCAAGTCTGATCGACTGTGAACCTGACCACTGCACCATGTTGCTAACTAGACTATATTGCACTCGATGCTGTGTTATAATATTCATAATCAACTGGTTGTGATAGCAATTACAATTCATATAAATATAGTTTCATAAATAATCACTAATGTGGGCTTAATTTTCTCGAAAATTCAATCATAAGGTTTAAAAATAGCAAAATTGTCCCTGTACTAAGAATACTTCAAGAAAGATTTATTTCCTCATTAAATAAAAATAATTTCTTTATGTATTATTTAAAATAACAGATGTATCATAAACATATGATAGGAAACATATTTAAGTCTAAACTTTCATCATACTAAAAAATATGTATTTGTCTTTGTATATTAGAAGCCCCAAAAGGCTGCTGCGTACGAAGACAGATGAAAGCAAATAAGAGAAGGTGAATGTTTGAAGAGAATGATTGTCTGCAGAGGGCCATGTGCTTTTGGATCAGTGGGGATGTCTTTTATGAAATGGAGATTCTGGCCAAACACACAAATAGCCTGGAAGTGTGAGCCAGGTCAGCGCTGGTCAGAAAGCAGGGACAGCGCTACAGCCCAAAGGCAGCGTCCCTAGAGCGCTTGGGTAGAAACCAGATATCTCAGGATGCTGCAGACAGGAGGTGTCCCTGGGGAGAACACCAGTTCCTGAAATAGGATAAGAGCGGAGGATTTGCAACAGGAAACAAGCAGGCCAAAAAACTGCCATCCTTGTTGATTTGACAGCAAATGCTCCTCGCTATTTGAGAGTCCAGTCATGTGGTTGCTCTTCGCCGCTGTTTGTCCCAGTAAGAGCCAGCTCTGTAGCACAGAGGGAGAGGTCAAAGTGCACAGAGTACATACCAGTGCGAAAAGTGTGTTACCTGGGGCGCCAAGAGCCCGTCAGTCCAAAGGTCCATCTCACTTATGAAAGATATTGCACACACACACACACACACACACACACACACACACACACACACACATTTATGCCCCTCCCCCCACATACACACAATCAGGTTAATGTGAGAGTGTGATTTGGGGCTCATTTGATTGGCAGTAGTCTCCCACCCCTCCCAGAAGCCCATCAGAAGCTGTTCTAAGTTCTTAAATGTTAGTCACCTGTATCTGAGCCTCATAAGTGAATATGAGGATCATACACACACATAAAACAAAAACTGACAGAAAAACAATGTGGCAACAGCAAAAGCCTTCTGAACATACAACAACCCAAAGTTAATTTAAACCTAAAGGTGTAATGAGCTCAACGTGACTCTGACAGTGTTCTTGGCATGTTGCTTCCCATGACTACAACCCTGACCCTGAACATAAAACATGTGTAGCTGTGTGGGCCTTCTCACCACGCAATGATAAAAAAAAACACAATTGTTTAATTACAGAAAACAAATAATTTAATGTTTTCCTACCATTATTCCTGTCAAATTGTATCTTTGGCTGTGGTGTCACAGACAAGCAAATACACCCAGTAGACAAATGCACTCTTGTCTTTAGTGGATGGTAAAATTAGACTTGCAACAAAGAATTGTTATGATTTATCATGAATAAGTGTTTGATTTGCATACCCATTTCATACACCTGTGTGTCTGGGGTCACATGAACATCTCTCAGGCGAAAAGATCTCACAAAAAGAAAAGGCTTAAGAAGGGCTCTTCCAAACAAGGGCCTTCACATTTCATTCATTTTGTTTGGGCCTCACTTGGAATGTGATTGTTGTCCCAGAGGAGGGGTTGCTGTGTTATTTACTGTGGCTATTATAAATTAATACCCCAATACAGTCTTAATAAGCGATTGTTTTTTAATTGTATAAACTTTATTATTTAAAAAAAACTTGCAGATGAAAACATCAGACACCAAAATTAGCAAAAACCAATATATGAACTAGTACAGTAAAATGCTGCCTGTGCCTGGATCCTGGGTGGAGGTTAACAGTAGAAAACGTCTAAAATAGAGTTCCGCTCCAGCGAGGCTGCTGATGGGCACGATTGCCGCAGGAGACTCAATAACATTGAATGCATTTGAAGACAGAATAAACCGTGATCATGATTGCCACGGGAGACTTCATAACAGTGAATGCATTCGAAGACATAATAAACCGTGATCACAGATAATAAAAAAAAAAAGCCTTTTTAAGAACACTTAATTAAATCCCGTCTGGAAAGATGAAACTCACATTTAAGGGGTGTGATATTATTCCGCATGCTCCTTTTCACTGCCATGCTCAGATGAGCTTATAGTAAGACGAGGATGAAGGGAAAATGACTCCCGTTCCCCTGAGAGACGCAGAGTCAAGGTCTCAGCTAAAACACTCAGCATGTGACATGTAGCCTGTTCTCTTCTCTGTCTTTAGCATGCATGACTCTAAACCTGCAGTGGAGTGTGGGATAGGAAACTTACGTTTCATGACCTCTAGTTCTTGCTAGATATAAAATTTACCTTTGGTTAGTTTTATTGTAATACACACACACACACACACACACACACACACACACACACACACACACACACACACATTAATCCTTCACTATCTATGGGGTCCCAGGAACCCCTGTGGATATTAAAATCCATGGATGCATAAAATGGCATGGTATTGGCATAGATGCTATATCCATCTGCAGATTCTCTCTAGGTGACTTACAGCATCTAGTACAGTGTAAAGGTCCTTTATGTCATTCTTATGCCATACTGTTTAGGGAATTATGACAAGAAAAATCTGTATGCATTCAGTACAGAGAAAGTTTATTTTTAATAATATTGTTCATTCATAGTTGGCTGGATCCATGGATGCGGATCACATGAGCAGCGAGGGGCAGCTGTGCTGTGTCAGATGCAGTTCATATATATGAGGAAGATCACAAAAGCTGCCCTGTTAGCCTCTGAGGGCAGAAATGCATCCATGTGTATTCATGAAGGTTGTCACGCCATGAGGCTGTGCCCTGAGGACGTCTTGGTCCCCAGACCATTGGGATGACCTTTGAATGGGCTTGAGGACTCAGGGCCTTGGCCGTGGTTACAACAGCCCTAAGCACGTGGCCACCCTTAGTGTGTTCCCAGCAAGGTCCCTGTAAATAGGGAACAGTCCTATTTACAACTTGTTAGAATAGAGGCTATTCTATGTATTTTAGGATATAAAATGTTATCTGTCTGTCATGACTAGTACCTTGATTACAGTCTTCTCTCTTTATTTAAACATCTACCTTTTAAAATGTATTTTAGGGACTGGGGGGATATGACTCTGTTAGTAAAATACCTGTTGCATAACAGTGAGGGTCTGGGTTCACACCCCAGATACTCTCACAAAAGCTACATGTAGTGACGCATACCTGTAACCCTAGTGCAGGTGGAAGGAGAGACAGTCAGTCTTTTGGCCCGCAGAGTAGCTGAATCCATGAGCTCCAGGTTCAGCCAGAGACTGTCTCAAACAATAAGGTTTGTTGGTGATTGAGGAAGGCACCCAGTATCAGCCACTGGCTTCTATTCACGTGGATATTTTTCGTCCAAATACTCAGGCATATTTGTTTTAAAATAAATTATGTCTGTCACTTTGCTATGTTAGAATCTATCTTGTCAATTGGCAAATTAGAATCCATAACATAGAATCAGGAATAGTCACTCACATTGATATAAATAATTGACTAGAAAATTCCATATTGGTGAAATCTCAAAATACTATAATGGCGCATATTACATTGTATCTTCTATATTGCAAAAAGTACCCACAAACCATCAGCCACAGTAATCACAGGATTGGTGATTCTTATCTGAGTGTGGCACCTTCTTTTAAATCATATTTGGATCTTTGTACCTAAGAGATCTGAAGAGCAGGGCTTGGGACTTTGGTTCTAAGATGTAGCAGTGTATTTATACTCTCATGGGCTGAGAACTGCATGCTGGGGAACCCTGAGTTAGCAAGAGCATCAAGCTGCATGTGGGGATACTGCCTCCTTCTTCTGGCTCCAGTCCTGAGAGACTCACGGTCACCCCTCAGGGAGTCCTGTCCTTGCTCAGCCATACATACCTTCACTCCCAGCTCAGGCCTTCAGCTAGCTGCGACTCTCATTCCTTTGAACATCATCTCCCTTGGGTTACATCCAAGAGTGCAGGCAGCTCTTCACTGCAGCTCCAGGCTTACTCTTCCCTCCAGATCTCGCTGTCCTTTTCTTTTCATTTGAACTCACACTTCCTTTGTGCCATTATGTTTTCCCCTGAGAATCCTTCCACCTCCCAGCCCCCCTTCTCCTCTGTGATGCTCCCCAAGGCCAGCCCTTACCCTTGGCTCAGCTTTCCTACACAGTGTTGTCTACTCTTTCGGCTCCTCCTGATGGCCAGGTATTGCTGCTCTTCTGACCTAAAAGAAAGCTTACGTCACTCCTATACCCACCAGTCTCAATGGCTCAGAACCCCCAAGACTTCTCACTGTGGATGGTACACGTCCTAGGTCACACATGTGTGACAAGAGTCCCCATATCCCCCTGGACGCCTCCTTGTCTTGTACACTCTGTAACTCAGTGAATGGGTCCTCTGTCTACCAGCTGACAGAGTCAAGAACCAGTCAGCAGTTGGCCATGTCTCCCTGCCTGCTGCTCCATCAGCCTAGCACGAACCCTACAGTGACCCTCAGGGTCTACATTGCATCTGAAAAGTTTACCCAGCACTCTGAAGCTCTCAGATCCTTCAGGAGATAGGGATAGGAATATCCAAAGTTCAGGGTTATTCTTGATTAAAAAAAACGAGTTCAAGGCCAGCCTGAGATACATGAGGCTCATTCTCAAAATTAAGTGGTTAAACTAAAATTAAAAATCAGCTGCATTTTCAGAGTATTGGAGTAGGTCAGAAAGACCTTGCCATTCTGATTGCCTGCCACTTCATATAAAAGGAGGTGGCGAGGGCACCCACACCGTCACTAGCTGCCTCACTACTATAAAATGCTGCCCGCAGATCTGTCAGCCCAGTCCTTAATGCTTTCCATTCGTCTACAGCGCTGGGATGAAGCCTAGGGTTTTACATGCACTAGGCGAGCGACCTATCTCCTAGCTACAGCACCAAGCAACTGAAAAGAATGGGTCAGTATCATGCTTGGGGGGAGTTCTTATTCTAGAGCAGTGGTTTCAACCTTCCTAATGCTGCCACCCTTAATACAGTTCTTTGTATTGCAGTGACCCTCAACTATAGTCATTTTCATTGCTACTTCATAGCTGTAATTTTGCTACTGTTATGAATCATAAGTATCTGTTTCCTAGTAGTCTTAGGCGACCCCTGTGAAAGGATCATTTAACCCCCAGAGGGGTCGCGACCCACAGGTTGAGAACCATTGGAGCTGGCCAAAGGTGTGACTCAGTGTTAGAAGAGATGCCTACCTTGTGTGAGGCTCTGGGTTCAATCCCCGGCATCACCAAAAAGAATATGGGTTTTTCTTCTAAAGTAAGGTTCAGAATTTGGATACTCTTAGGCAACCCCATTGGCATCCCAAACTGAGACTTGGATGTTTAAGGTGAAGGAATGGAGTTATAAGAATAAGTGTGGCTTGTCTTGTGACACTTTCGCTCCAGGCCTGAGCCGTGTCTGATGACAAGATGATGAGCTCTTTACATCCTGAAGTCCCAGTGAGCCGTGAACACAAGGAAACGCGTTGACAATGATCGCCTCATGGAATCGCAACTGTTCACAAAGATGACAGAAAAGGACATCTGTTTCCAGTCAGTGGGCAGGGCAGTAGGCTTCCTGTGGCAGCTGCCTGCTCCTTCCATGGAAGGCCACCAAGTGCTCAGGGTTATAAATAGGCGCTTATGAGAGCTCCTTCGGAAAAGCGTTCAGCAGAAGGGCTGGCAACTTTCTGTTCTTTTTTTGGCTCACTCTTGGTATTAGAAGGCCACAGCTAATATGCCTGCGTGTGACCACATACCTCACACAAGGGTATTGAGGGTGCAGGTCCCCAAGAGGGGGCGGGATTTTGGTGGGCTCCGGGCACATGTGTTGCTCTTCTGTTCGTATCTAAGGATACTATGAGTCAGCCTTCTCCCAGCCGTACGGGCTCCAACTCACTGGAGCCCTGCAGCCCCTTGGCATGAACTGTGCCCAGAGCCTTGCCTGTGAGGAAGCCCTGGCAATTGGTTTTCTGATGGGGAGCAGGCTCCAATTCTGGGCTGTGTGGTTCCCGGATTCTGAGGGGCACCGTCCCTGTTGTCATCCCAAAGAGAGAAGAGCCATGGGACTGTGGAGGCAGACACTTCAAAAAGCCAAAGAATGACCCAGGAACTCATGTCTGCCTGGGACTACAGGGGAAAGTGGCACCCACGCTCGCTCACACTGGGGAAGGTTTGGTGATTCTCCATTTCAGCTGAACCATAACAGTGAAGTTTTCCCATGAGCGGATCCACCAGGGAAGCCCTGCCAAGAGCCGCTGCACTGTGATGCCAGTTCATGGAGTCTTTTCTAAAATAGTCCTTTATTAAAGTCTTGTGTTTCACTCTCGGTGAACAGTTATTGTTTTCCCACCTCAAGCCAGCACTGCACCCGTCCAGGGACAGAGAGGGCGAACTGATCTATGGCCAGAGGGTCAGCCTGGGGTTTCGAGAGTGTGAAATGCTCAACTCCCAAAGTCATTTCCCACCTCTTACCGTAACTTTTTGTAATTTGGGAAACATGGCTCGCTTCTTGTTGATGGCTGTCCAACCAACACCTAGCTTTACAGATTTGAAACTCAAATCTCAGTGGTCAAACCCGCATTCCATTCTACCATCCCTTTCCGTCCTAGCTTGTGCTAACTCAACCTTAAGCCTATCAAAACAGCCGAGGAGGAAGTCCTTGCAAGCATCTCATTAAGGAAGCTACATTATCCAGGCTAGGAACATTTAATTATGGGCCCTGATTTTTCATCTTTCAGGTGACATAGGGTTGAATGATTTAAATGTTTTTCTTCCTTCATCTAGCAAAATGATTCTCTACCTGTGGGCCCTTTGCGTCATGATCCCTTTGGAGGTCAACTGACCTTTTCACAGGGGTCACATGTCCGATACCCTGCATATCAGATATTTACATTACAGCTCAGAACAGTAGCAAAATTACAGTGATAAAGGAGCAATGAAAATAAGTTTATGGTCGGGGGTCACCACAACATGAGGAGCTGTATTAAAGGGTCGCTGCATAGGGAAGGTCAAGAGCCAGTGCTCTAGCATCTCCTGTCTATAAGGTTGTTCTTTGCCTCTATACACGAGTACCAGTTCTAGTAGCCTCCCAGTGCCTGGCTTTTTAAATGGCAGACCTTCCCATTATTGAAGAATAATTCTTTTCCAAGTAACTGGCATGGACGAAGGAAACAAATGCAGGCCAGCCAGCTGCCTCTCCACCTATCTTCTGTCTTTGTACAAACAGGATGGGCTCACCATGTCCTGCAAAGTCTATCCCATAAAATAACCCTATTTCCAGCAGGGGTTTGCTGGGCCTTTTCCATTCAATGCAAAGCTACTTCTGGCTTGATAAAAGCAGTTAAGTTATGGAGAACGCACTCCCATAAATACCTGGATTCATTTCCTAAGCTGATAGATAGTGCCACAGACATGGTGGCGTTCACAACAGAAATGATTGTCTCCCGGCTCTGGAGGCTGCAAGTCTGAGACCACAGACCTGGCAGAGCTGGTTCCCTTGGCAGGCTAGAAGAGCCAGTGTGTGCCAGACCTTGCTCCCTGCTTCTGGAAGTTTGCTAGCAATCTCTGGTATTCCTTGGCTTATAGAAGAGTACCCTGTGTGCCTATCTTTGTCCAAATGTTCCTTTCCTATAGAGACAGCAGTCACTTTGAGTCAGGGCCCACCACTGTAATAACCGCATTGTAACTTAATATGTAATAGTTTTTCTCTGAATAAAGTCATACACAGAACCTCTGAGATACTGGGATGCCGGCATTTGCATTTTTGTTTAGTTGTTGTTGTTGTTGCCTTGGCGTTTTGGTTAGTTGGTTGGTTTGGCTTCGTCAGTATCATCTTTGAGAAGTTCTTTCTTTGTCCTAATACTAGTGATCACACCCAGGACTTCACCCACACAGACAGGCACTCTCCCAGTGACTGACTCCCAGAAGCATCTACATTTTAAGGGGGCACAATCTATCCTATAATGAGACCTTAGCCGGCTTTCCACAGAGGTGTTTAGAGTCCCCCTCTAAGCACCCATTAAATAACAGACTCTACTACACCTATTTTTTTTTCTCCCTCTGTGTCTCTCCATCCTTTCTTCCCTCCCTTCCTTCCTAAGGGGGGCTGAGCTCCTGTTTCTCAGATTTCTCAGTTTATTCTACAGAGGCACAATGACTTTGAGATGCTGTTCTTACCTTATTAATAATAGTTCAGGAAAGGAAAAGAATTGCAGAATGGGTTTCCTTTCTGCAAGGCATTGATTGAGCTAGGCTCAGGCTATAAAAACGCCGTGTTTGGTCACTGCCCTCAAAATGCTCGTGAAGGAAATGGACCCAGAGTTCAGTCTATTCTCTGCATTGATGCAAGTATGTACATGTGTGCACACACAGCCTGAATTTCCATGTAAACAGAGAGAGACAAATAGTCAACATTGGGAGCCAAAGAGAAGGACGGTAGTGGCACTTGCTCCCAGAGAGGTCTTAGAAGGGGCTGGACAGGGAGATAGCTTGTTTGATAAAGTGTGCAAATGCTCTCCAGAGCCTGTGCTAAGAGAGAGAGAGACAGAGACAGACAGAGAGACTAGGCAAACTAGGCATAGTGGCATATATCACGCCACTGAAGAGGTAGGCTCAGGAGGATCACTGAGGCTCAGTGGCTTGCTTCAAAGCCTGCTTACCTAATTTGAACACCAGTGAGAGATATTGTCTCAAAGACAAAAGTAAGTGGCGTCTGAGAAATGACATGAAAAGTTGACCTGTGGTCTCCACACATGTGTACATGTGTGCGTGCCCGTGCGCGCGCGCACACACACACACACACACACACACACACACACACACACACACACACGAAATTCTTTGGGGAAATAAAGAGATCCACTCCCAACCCTGTGGTATCTAAAGGGAAAAACTGCATCTCAGTAGGAGAGAGCAGCGCAGTTCAAGACCTGGGGAGATGAGATCAAATAGGGAAGGGGCAGGGCCTCCCACTCCTTTGGGGGCAAAAATGCTTGACAGACTCAGGAGAGAAAGTTATGATGCCAGCAGGTGTCCAGGATGAAGATTAACTTGTAGGTTAGGACTAAAATAAATATAGATGTGTTAGTAGATATGTTTTCAAGTACAGCAACTTATACTTGTAAAATTATCTTCAGAGTTGAAGGTTTCAGACTAAAGTCCTCAGTCAAGGGGAAAGTTCCAGAATTAAATCATCTGTCGTAAATGTGATCTGAGTGTGTCATCTTTATGTTAAAACTATTTGCACCTTGACAGTGTGAGACGCTCCAGGATCCCTGCCAGGGTGTGATGACCCTCAGCACTCAACTCTTCTAGCCTCTCTCCTGTATCCTCTGTGTTAGCTTCTCAAACTCCCCGTTGGCAGTCCCAGCTCTGGGCCTGCATCCCATGCACTCGAGCCTATGTATAGAACAAGGTTTTTGTTGTTGTTCCTTGGCATGCTGTGACATTCCTGTCATCTGATCAAGACCAATTTGCCTTTCAGGCTTAGAGGAAGTCTTTCCTGATTGCTGCCCACCTCTCGCAGCCACTCCCAACTCCCCAGGCACCCGCCTTGTTCTTGAATCTGGCCTTTATTAATGCCTTTGCTTCCCAGTGGATGGGACACTCTGGAGGCAGGAGCTGTGTCTCCTGTCTAGACCAGCTCGTCTCCTGCTTGCAGTACTCTATCTGGCATGGGACAGGTGTTCAGCAACTGTTTTTGCTGAATGAATAAATGAATGAATGAATGAGAAATGAACAATAGGTGGATGGGTCCTGTCCCAGAAATAAAGTTTAGAAGGGAAAATAGTTTGCAGTCACAAATAAGTTACATTTTTAAATCACGGCAGAACCGATGCAGTTTCTTTTTAATTGGTGCTCAGAAATGCTTGAAGAACGGTGGAGCGGAAGTAACTGGGCAGTCACTTGATGTTGGTCGGTCATGATGCCTCAGAGATAGGAGAGGGCCAAGGAACAGCAGACAGATCCCTTCCCTCAGCCCCCAGAGCCTCTCTCTGCTCCCCTCGTCTCCCCTGCTGCTGTCTTCCTTTACTTTCCTCCTCTCCACACACCAGTTTCCCTTCCCAGTGGCTCCCGTGCGCCATCGATGCTGATCTGAGTGCATAGATCATGGCTCAGTGCTGCTGTCCGCACTGCACCCAGGCTGGCCCTGTACTTGACCAACAGTGGTGAAGTGCGCTCTTAGCATGTAGGAGGCCCTGAGTTTATCCCACAGCACCAAGGGAAAAATGAAAAGTTTGTACTGACCAGTGACCCCCGGATCCAAAACAAATTAAAACTTTTTACTGACGTCTGGTGTGTCAGAGCCCTTCTGGATTTAAGCTTTGGGATTAGGGATGCTCAATTCTAAAACTTGAAAGAAAGTATCTTAAATGTTTCTTTCTAGATAAAGGATGCTCAGTCCTGTATTTCATCTCTTTCCTTGAGCAAGTTAATGGTCTCTTCATGTCAATCATGACTTCCGTGTTTGGTTTCATCTGAAAAGATAAAATCAGGGTTTGTGGAGATGGTTTACTGGGTTGCTGTGCAAACGTGAAGACTGGTGTTCAGATCTCCACAGCCACAAGCCAGGAAGGGAGGGAGGCCTGTGTGAAATGTCAGCACTCAAGAGGCTGAGACAGGAGGAGTCTTCAAGGGGGGCTGGCTCTCTAGACAAGCTGAGTTGGCTAGCCCTGGGCTTTGCAAATGATGCTGTCAAAGTAAGTGAACTGGAGAACAACGGAAGACAACCTTCTAACGTCAGCCATTAGGTTACACATGTGCATTCATAAACATGTGCCCACATGGGTGTGTGAATGTGCAGCGTGTGTGTGTGTGTGTGTGTGTGTGTGTGTGTGTGTGTGTGTGTGTACACACACACACCAAGTTTGGCTTTGGGCAGTTCTGAATAATTTTCAAATCCAAAGTAGCTTGTCTACTCTAGCATCCCATTCCAAACTTCATTTTTCTGTCATATGTTGTTTTTCCCCCAGTCCTGGGGCCGCTGTTGAACTAGCAGAGATTGAACAGGATGTGCGTTGCATCATGGAGTCCTATGCACTGGAGATTTAAGAGTGTGAATATTCATAAGGTCTTATCTAAGCTGCTCACTGGTTATTAGTTCTTCGCATTATGTTAAAGATATGCAAATCCTCAGAGGTTCCTGGTGTATCCAAGCCAAATCAATCCGGACCTTTACAGACTTTACAACGAAATTGGCACTTAATTTTCAGTAGATGTGTCCCCTCCTCTCAAACAGCAGCGCTGCTCACTGCTCGGTCTTGGCCGCCTCCCCCCTTCCTAGGGTGACGGGGAGGGAGGAGCCAGAGTAAAACTGATCTCGCTTCATCTCCACAGCCAGGCTGGCTTTTACCCTGTGTTTATAACATCTATCTTCTTCTGCTTCAAACATTTGACACTGATGGAAACAGCTTTGAAAGCGGAACACCCACACTTGATACCGCCGCCTTCATTTTTCTTATGTTTTGGCTTCAGTTACAGCCCTTTTTTAATATTCATGAGGTTTGAAAAAATAAACATTCCAGACTGTTTCCTCTGGGTGGAAATGTGATGGTTTCAAGCCCCAGAGAAAAAAGGGAATGAGTTCTGCAGTCCCACATCTTCCCCATCAGTGAGAAAGTAGCTCCTGCTGGTAGAAAAGGTGACCTCCTTGACACCAGGGGCTTCTGGAAGCCTGTGGCGGACGGGGGAGAGGGGAGGCTGCGGTAGGGGAGGAAAGAGGCCAGTCGTGCACATGTTTGAAGCCTTCCTTTGTAACAGTAGATAAAGGAATCATTTCAAACGTTTCAGAATTATCACTTCCCATTGCTGATGAGCATGGAAGACTCATTCACTAGCTTCTGCTGTATGATCCCAGTGGGGTTTTTTCTTAGTCCTCCCTTCTTACATGGCATGGACATTGTACTTCTCCCCTCCCTCTGGAAGGTGATGTCATCAGTCCTGAACTATTTCAAGGACTGTGTGCATTTGTAAAGTGTGTTTTTTAATATTTAATTGCATGTATGTATGTATCTGTGTGAGTGTATGCCATACGCGTGCCGGTGACAGGGCAGTCTGAGGCATTGGGTCCTCTGGAGCTGGAGTAATAGGCAGATGTGGGAAGCCTGACGCGGGCTCTAGGGACTGAACCCAGGTCCTCTGCGAGAGCAGTGCACATTTTAACCACTCAGCCATCTCTCCTGCACAAACCACCCTCACTGTGGTCTGCCCTTAGGGGTTCCCTGAGCTCTTCTGTCATTGTTCCTCAAGGTGAGACACTCACCAACCCCCTCCCCTCAGCCTGCTTCTCTTCCCAGAAATGAACCAACTCCTCTGGCTGGTGATCAGCCAGCCTCACACACCTGCAGGTTCCTGCCTCTATTTCTCCAAATTCCTCTGTGTGGTCCATCTTCTCCTCAGGAACATGATCTCTCTGCATCAAGGCCTAGCAGCTTCCTCCCCATTATTATAGTCTGCACCCACATGGCTGACTCAGACAGCTTTAGATCCTGTAACTAAACATTGAGATGATCTGCTTATTTTATAATTCTTAAAAACCTCTTGGAAAGGTTTGTTTTGACTGATAGATTATGAGAGATTCCATCCCATAATTAATTATCTCATTTGGGGAGACTAACTCTCCTGTTGCTAACTCATAGTGAAACAGCACCACTCACCTCATACAGGGAGAGAAAAGACAGACAGGGAGGCCAGGATCCTGCCGTCCTTTTCAAAACTATGCCCCCCAAAATCATAAGGTCCTTCCCCCAGGCCCTGTTTCCTCCAGGTCCCACCATGTCTCAATGACACCTTCCTACCCTAGAGACCAAGCTTTCAGTGAACACTCACCCTGGCCATGACTAAAACACTTTTCAGATCAGCCACGTTCTTCGGCAGTCGCTGAAAAGGGGATGTGTTCCCCAGGCTGCCTCATAGCCATTTGTGGTCATGTGACTTGTCCAGTGGGTACTAGAGAAGGTGGCTGTAGCTTCTAGCGTGAGAGTGGTACCAAGTGGGCTGCCCTCCCTCTCTTCTTTGATGACAGATACAGTGCAGATTGCCGCAGCAAATATCCAAGAGGAAGGAAAGAAAGTCGTTGGTGGATATGGTGCTGCATCAGGTCCAAAAGGACCTGGGTACTTGGTAGCAGCGAGAAGCGATTCCAGAATTCCACACATACCCAGGAAGGGAAGTTGTCACGCTGTCTACATTGTTAGCAGAATTCCCACTGCACACAAATAGAACCTCACAGGTCTCTCTGCCCCAGCTCAACCCCAGAGCAGAACCCATTAGGAACTTTGCCTAAGCCAAGATCTCTCAGTCTCTCTCTGTCTCTCTGTCTGTCTCTCTGTCTCTCTCTGTCTCTCTCTCTCTGTCTCTCCCCCCCCCCTGTCTTTTTTTCTGCTTGCTCAAGCTTCTCTTGTAGGAGCTTCCCAAACACTTTGGCCCCATCTACCTCACCTCTGCACAATGCTGCTCCATTGCATCCTCCCCATCTTCTCCACATCTGTGCCCTGCTGTTCCATTGCATCCTTGTCTTCTCCACCTCTGTGCCGTGCTGCTCACTGCATCCTCGACCCCGTCTTCTCTGTCTCTGTACTGTGCTGCTCCATTGCATCCGTAAGCTTGTTGAGTTACCTCACTTGCTCCTCTGCCATCGTCATGTTCTCGCATCCTCACATTCCCTGCACCACACCGAAGCACTTTTCACTAGGCCTCTTTCTGGGAAATCCCGAGCATCCTTTTAGCCTTGGGAAGCCCCTCTTATCATTTTCTGTCCTGTCCAGTGGCACTTGATGTTGGCTCTCCCCTGCTCTGGTCCAGCTCCAGCCCCTGGCCCCATCTAGTCTTTCCCTCATCTCCTGAGAGATTCATGGAATTCTGCCACAGTTCTCACTCCCATCTGTACTATACCTGGCTTCAAACATCATGTCCATACGAATAATCACCCACTGTTTTCCCTTTCCGCCCACCTCCAGCTGCACATTACGGCTCTCCAAGCCCTCCTTGAGCCCTCCTCACTCTCTTCCTGCAGTGCCTGTCTTCAGTTTTCACCAGCAAACTTCCTCATCCTTTTCCTGAAACGTCTCCCCTCAATGTTACACCCCAATAACTCAGTTGATTTTCCTATTTCGGTCTATCCTGAAATACCAGCTCCTTGGTACTTCCCCCTCCCTCCGTCCGTACCTAAGCATATCACTAAGTCCTGTCCGTTTGTCCTCATCACCACTGTCCTCTCCTCCCTCAAGCCACCACCATGCCATTGCCTCTCACGTGATGCTCTGTTCCTAGTCTCGTTCCCCCATGTTCTGTTTCTACAGTGAACCCAGAACATTCTTTTGTAGTAACTTCTTTATTTTGCTTCTTATATGATTTAGCTTTCAGTTATTTTGAGGCAGAGTCTCCTTTTCAAAAAGATTTATTTATTATGTATACAATGTTCTGCCAGCGTGTATGCCTGCAGGCCAGAAGAGGGCATCAGATCTCATTATAAATGGTTGTGAGCCACCATGTGGTTGCTGGGAATTGAACTCAGGCCCTCCAGAAGAGCAGCCAGTGCTCTTAACCACTGAGCCATCTCTCCAGCCCCAGAACATTCTTTTAACAAGGTGAATCAAATTATACACTTCCCTTATTCAAACTCTTCACTGATTTCCATTTCCATTTCCAACCAAAATCCTTTACAGGGTTGGACCATCCCTGTCACCCCTGGGGCTCATGCTGGCTCCTCACATTCCCGAAAGCCCTTCCAGCTCAGACCTTGGCTCACACTGGTTTCCAGACCCTTCTCCATTACTTTCACATCATTTGGAAGTTGCTGTCAAATACTATGTTCTAAGTAAGAGAAGGCCTGAGCACTCTCTTTATGCTTGGTAATGACACCAAAATATTTTCCTTCCTTTTACCACTCAAGACAATAATGCCAACACCAGGCTCCATTGCCCTTATCCCAAATCATGAAACATCTTGGAAATGAGGGGTCCTTTTCACTGTGTGTCCAGCAACCTCACAGAACTTGGACTCAAAAGCACATTTTGAATGAATAAGAAAGGAAGGCTCTGTATTACCTCCGCACTTAGCAGACAGAATCTGAGCCTCTAGGCTTGTTGAGTGACCTCTAGGTCTGACTCCAGCGACCTTCCTTCTTTGTGCTGTCTGCCTGTGTGAAGGAGACAAATCCCAGCCCTTCATGGTCACTGCATGCCTTCCCCGTTGTTGGTCTTCCATCTCAGCCCTCTCTCCTCATTATCAAAACCCAACCTCTCCTTTATGGCCCCAAGTCCTGTCATTTATGATGCACATTGAATTTGTCCCCAGCAAGAAGCAACCATGGCACCTGGCCCATCGTCATGTGTTTGCCCATTGCTGTGCAGAATGCGTGTGTCTCCTCTCTGCTGAACTAGAATATAAGATGCCAGAGAAGCAAGTCTCTCTGTCTCTGTCTCTCTCTGTCTCTCTCTGTCTCTCTCTCTCTCTCTCTCTCTCTCTCTCTCTCTCTCTCTCTCTCTCTCTCTCGCACGCATGCACGCAGGTCTTATTATTGTCCCCACTTCTCCATAGCAAGACACTAAGCCTTGTTTAGGAAGCAGGCTGGGTGCCCCGGCAGCTCAGTCAGCAATGCTCTTCATGCTGCAGTCTGGGGGAGAAACCTGAACGAGTTTTTTTCACAATATCTGAACCAAACTGAAGTCAAACCGAAAAGGCTTGAAATCAAAGAAGAATCTTTAAGTTCATGGCCAGCCCCCACAAAGGGAGAGATATTTATTTGGTAAGAAATTCAGAGTGACATCAGAGTTAGAGAGTTAAGAGTAGGGAACTGTAATAAATGCACCCTCAGGCCCCGGGCCTGCTGGGACTTGAGTCCCCCCTAAGTTAGTGGGAAAAAGTAGTGCCGGAGTGTATTGGTTCAGCCAACCTGAGATGGAATACCGGAGAATATTCTGCAGAGGGAGTCCCTGTGCCTGTTTTGTCATAGGTTCCCACAAGAAAGAACCCTTTTCATCACCAGAATAATCTCTGTCCCCTCCTTGCAAAGGAAAATAAATAGAAAACTTTCCCTTCAGGGTGCCTCTGAACATCAGCTGGGGCTGCCCAAGGGAGAGTTCAAGCCAGGATGCGTGCACCTTGTGGTCCTTGGCATCAAAGGCTGCAGGTTTTCTTTCCACTAATTTTAATATACTTGTGAGCCTTGGGAGGCTTAATTAAAACTGCAGAGGAGCCAAGGTAAGCGCAGAGAGGAACTGTTTAGATGCCACAGAAAACCCAAGCAAACAGAATCTGGATTATTTAATTAGGCATGCATATGGGATTTGTCTTGGGTGTTTTGATTGCTCAAGGCCTGCTCGGGAAGTCAGCCATGAGTTTAGATCTGAAAGGAGCCATAGTTACTATCCCCCAATTCACTTTCCTTCTTCCTGTTCAGCCTCCCAAGGCTTCGTGCCCCCCCGTGGGAGTTCTGCATGGTCACCTCCTCACACCTCTGTACAGCTCATTGCTGGTTGATAGCAGGCCAGTGGCTCACTTTTCTGACTGGGCTGGTAATCACGCTTCTGGATTATTCTTCTCACTGTGATCTTTGTTGTCATAAGACACGAGGTTGCCAAGAGGTAGGGTAGCAGGGTTCAAAGATTGACCCCTCCTTGCCTGTCTGACCTTCTGTGTGTCACCCAGACTCTGTGTCTGGTGTCTGGTTTCATCAGCTACAAAACAGAGATCAGAACTGAAGAAACTGTGCTGATATCCTAAGGTTTAGTGGCTAATTCAGATTTTTAAAAATTCACATTGCGGGGCTGGAGAGATGGCTCAGAGGTTCAGAGCACTCACTGCTCTTCCAGAGGTCCTGAGTTCAATTCCCAGCAACCACATGGTGGCTCACAACTATCTGTAATGAGATCTGCAGGCATAACATGGTATACATAACTAAATCTTAAAAAAAATTCACATTGTGTGCCTGACTCAGAGGAGAGCTCCCTAACTAGTGACAATGACCATGACAGCCCCACTGTGTGCCCCATCCCTGTCACCTGCAACCAATGGGTCTGGGAGACAAAGATGCTGGGAGGTCTGTGCGATTTGCCTTCCCAAAGACGTGAGTGACTTGGTTTCAAGGCCACCCCACAAGCTCAGTTTAAGGCAGTCACACATGTAGGCCACACAGTCATTAGTGTTATCTCCCCCAAACCTGGCCTACCCACCACGTGTGACAAGAACCCCTCCAGCGGGCAGTTTGTACTACATCCTGTGACTCCTGTCTGAAGGAGGACTCTATAGTCAGACCTCCAGGGCAACTGATCGTCAGCATCGTAGCTCTAGCTGCAGAGGTTGCAACATTGGGCTAATTGGGAACACACTGTCAACCCATCAAACAGACCACGGGCAGGCATTGGACCTGACTCTGACCTGCTGGAAGCCAGAAAAGGAAACTTCCTCTGATGGCAAGCCAAGAATCCTAACCAAAGTACTTCAGGACAGTTGTGTTCAGGTGCTGGCCCCAAACACCTCCCCACATGCTTAGACCTCAAGGAAGGCGGCCCCATGGAAGTTCTATCTGTAGGAATAGCTTCCCTAGACAAACTTCCACCAATGCCTCCAGTGCCTCCATTCACAGCTGCGAGCTCCTAAGGACCCAGGAATCCTGAAAACGTGTGCCTCCTTTTAGAAGGTGGTCACATGGAAGAGATGCCATCAGCAAGTAAACATGATCATCATCCAACACTCTGAGGAACACTGTGATAATGAGACTAGAGACTCAGAGCCTAAAAGAGATCTTGCAGTACTGAGTCCCAGTGCAGAGAAGGGTGGGCTTGCCAATCAAGCACAGAGGACTGTTTTTGTGATTCTAAGTGCAGGTCTCTCCTATTGCTCATTGGCCGAGCACTCGGGCTTCCATTCTTGCAGATCATCCGCTCCTGTGTCTAGTTCTCATCAAAGTCTATGCATATGTTTCTCTCTGTAGATTTTGTGGTGGTGTTCACTTGCTTTGCTTTATTGAGTTACTGTTGTTGAGACAGGTCCCATTCTATAAATCAGACTGTCCTCGAACCCACAGACGTCCTCCTGCCTCTGCCTCCTGAGTGCTGGGATTGAAAATGTGCACCACTATACCCGGTAGTCTTTCTGCTTCACATCCTGTGTGTTTTAAATCTTTTCAAGCCCGTGAACGTTGGGAGTATCTGCAGGTTGTTAGGCAAGCTCGGCCAGTTTTGATGGAGGTAGCTATAGTAGCATGTCCCAGTAGGGTCCGGAATCTCCTATTTATCTCTAGCTAGCCCTAAGCTGATTTAAGACACTTCATCTTGAAAGTAGAACATTTTTGTTTCTTACCAGTATTAGAAAATAACAGGCCCAGTGGTAAGAGCAGACTATGTGAAACTGTTGGCCTTGAACCCCATAGTGGCAGTTCCTAGCCCTGCAGCACTGTGACCAGGGGACGATTATTTTGCCCTCTCTGAACAAAACTGTCCTCTTCCATCAGAAGACAACTGTTTTCCAGGGTCATCTGTGTACGCTGCGGGGGGGGGGGGGGGGTTGCACGACCGTCATGGGGCCTGACCGTTTCTTTTCTTTCATACAAAAAATATTTGCTCGTTATATTTTATGTGTGTAAGTGTTTTGACTGTCTGCATGTATATGTGTGACATGCATACCTGGTGCCCAGGGAGGTCAGAAAAAGATGCTGGAACTGGAGTTCTGGGTGGTTGTGAACCACCATGTAGGTGCTAGAACTTGAACCTAGGTCCTCTGCAAGAGCAACAGGTGTCCATATCCTTTAAGCCATCTCTCTGTTCCCCTGACATGTTTTCTTTGTTCCACAAATGGTAGCTATGGAATCGTTGTCACCTTAGAGCGGTGGTTCTCAACCTTGTGAGTACTGTGATCCTTTAACATGGTTCCAACAATAAAAGTCTTTTAGCTACTGCTTCGTAACTGGAACTTTGCTACTGCTGAGAATCATAAGGTAAATATTTTTAGAGCTAGAGCTCTGTTAAAGACCCACAAGTTGAGAACCGCTACCTTAGAGGAACTCAAGGGAAGGAGCATGTATTCTGCCCAAAGCTGAACAAGTGAGATTAAAGCTGAATCTTGAATAAGGCATTTTCTCAAAGATGGAGCAGAACACTGTCAGCTGAGAGGGCAATGACAGGCTCGGGTTGGGGGAGGGGTGGGGACAGCCAGGATCTCAAGAAATTCAAATGCTTCAGCATAGCTAGACTGGGCTGTGGTGTTTGAGGCCCGGGAATAGGGCCCTGAATGATCAGAGCTGTGCTATAAATGACCTAACGATATTCTAGGGAGCTCAATTTTGCTGTATTTCAGAAGGGTGTAGCAAAAGCTCCAGCTCGTTTGTTAAGTACTATACAAAACTATTTGTGTATGTGATTGTCTGCTTAACAGCCACAGGGTCAGATTGCATGGCCTCTGGACCGGTGGGCAAACCTGGGCATGTAAGGATTAGGTTACTTCATCATCGAAGTCACCACATAGAGTCCCAGCAGGCTTGGCCGGTGCCTGTCGAGGACACATTGTCTCACAGGTTGTGACATCTGTCATCTTGTTGCCTCGTTTCTTAAAATGTCATCTCCATTGTTGTCATATTCACCTGGAACCAAAGAAATAAAAGAAACTCTCCACCGATCTCAACTTTTGAGTGCGTCCCTTCCCCAGCAGGCTGTTAGCTGGGAGAAGTAGAGAGGAGGCTCGCTAGCCTACTTCCTGATGCTGAGTCATTGTTACCTTGAGCCGTATCAGTCCCCTACATAAATCAATCACCATGTTATAAACTGTGTGAGACACTTTGGTGGAGATCAAAGGAATGGGCTCATGAAAATTCCCATGTCACCAAAGAGTTTAAACCAGTGTCAAATGTACCATCCTGTGCCAAAAGATTAGAAACGTGTGATGCCATTGTCCTAGAAATCTGGAATGTGTGATGTCACCATTTACCCAGTTCTAGAACCTGAACTGTTATTGGTTCCACCCAGTGAGCGTCTCTAGGCACATCTTCCCTGGAAGAGTGCTAAGCAGGTGCCTCCTCTAGGTTATAATGTCTTAGACCAAAGTCGAGCACATTCAGCTGGAAACCGGTCCAGCTGATGTGAGCACACTTGCTCATCTGACAGCAGGTCCTGGCCAAGTCCCATGTTGGCCAGCACCGAGCACAGGACAGATGTTGGGGATTACTGAGAAGGATTTGAGGAGGCTGGAAGCTGTAGTGTCTGTGGAAGTAATTCATTGTCGAGAAGCAGACAGGCCCTGCTGAACTCGAGTGAGAAGTTTGAGGAGGCAAGCTTTAGTGGGCCCGTGTCCACAGGCTCAGAACAAATGTGTCCCGGTGTTCAGCTGAAGGGCACGAGTAAGGCAGTGTTTTTAAGGCAAACTGGACAGAGAAGAGGAAAAGTTCCCAGCCACACAGATTTCCAATTTCATCAGGATCTGTGAAGCAGGACCTTGGTACCAAAGCCTTGGAGAAGCATCCTCTGGTTTCCATGGAGACTCTTAGGAAGAGTTTGCAGTGCATTGGTAAGTTCATCCCCTAGGCTGAGCCCAAGCTTCCCCAGTGTGGCTTTCTTCCTTGGTGCCCTGAGTTTATCTAGTGGCCCCACTCACAGCATTGTTCCCTAGTGGCCCCACTCACAGCATTGTTCCCTAGTGGCCCCACTCACAGCATTGCTCCCTAGTGGCCCCACTCACGGCGTCGTTCCCTAGTGGCCCCACTCACAGCGTCGTTCCCTAGTGGCCCCACTCACGGCGTCGTTCCCTGGTGGCTCCATTCACAGCATTGTTCCCTGGCGGCTCCACTCACAGCATTGTTCCCTGGCGGCTCCACTCATGGCATCGTCCACCCCACCAGCAGAAGCCTGTAGGACTCCAGTGGCGAAGGTCAGAGCAGAGCCGGGCAGCTCTGATCCATGGTCCCTTGCAGACTGAAGTAGTTCTCAGTAGGCGGCTGGCCAGAGGCTTCACCTTTGCTGAAGTGTTTCCATGTTGCCACTCTGACTTTTTTTCTGAGGTAGTCCCGTGTAGTTCAAAGATACGCTTAATAGTCAAGGCTGACCTTGAACTCCTGATCCTTTTGCCTTTGCCTCACAAGTACTAGGTACCACCTGGATGGTCTTCATATTTTTTTTTAAAAAAAATCTTATTTATTTACTTACTTATGTATTGCCGCGTTGGGGATGGATCCCAGGGCTTTGCTGCCAAGCTAGGCAAGTGTTCCACAGCTGTATCCATGGCCAGCAGTGCACTGCAGATGTCATGAACATGGTACACTTCTCATAGCAACCCAAATATATTGGTAACTATGTTTCAGTATGTGCTGTAACTTTAAGAACCAGATTGTTTGCCAAGAATTTAAATAAAGATTCTTGAAGAAGTAAATTTCAGAAACCATCTTCCAATTTCTCCCCCAGTGGTTCTCCCTGCCCATTTATTTACCGTGCTCCAGTAGTCTTGGTAGAATGAAGAGCAGTGAGGGGCGTGCCCAGCTGGGCTGGTCAGGCTCAGCATGACATCAGGGTTACTTTCTGCAGTATAGTTGATATGCCTTTTTCTAGAGTAAATATGGAGATGCTTCTGCTAAGGAGGAACATCTCATCGCTAATAAGGAGAACAATATAACTGACAATAGGTCATTATGACATTTTCAATGAAAAGCAGATTAAAGTCAACATAAAATTATATCTCCTTGGGGTTGAGCACCCTTGTGAGTTAAGTCTCTAAAAGTTTGAGCGAGGACACAGTGCGCCTTGGCAGCCGATGCCCCACAACTGGAATCTCGAGCACGTATCTCCGGTTTTCCAGTGCAGCAAGGTGACATTTCCGAGAGCCCTGCAAGAGGAAGAGAATGGCTGTGACCTTGCACCCTCCTGCAAGTCACTGGCTCTCAGACAGCCCAGGTGGCCAGTTAGTGGATGATCTTGAACTTCTGTTCCTTCTCAGTGAATGTAAAATTCACTTAATAAACTAAAGCAGGGCAATCTAAACTGTACTAGTGGAATTCATTCGAATGGGGAACAAAAACTCACTGGGAGTTTTTGTTTTGTTTTGTTTTGTTTTGTTTTGTTTTTGTCATCTCCTTGGTTCTGGCTATGAAAACTGCAGGAAAACGCTAGTTGTATTTTGTTTCTCATTCCCCGAAAACGTCAAGTTTCCAGAACTAGTAGAGAAAGAGGAGACAGTTCTCTAAAAGCCTAAGCAATGCTTCCGTGGGTGAGCAAAGACATAGAGAGGTCTAGAGGCTCATGAAGCACATATGATAGCAAGTGTGATGTACATATTAACTCGGCTTTCAGATGGGGATGTGCCACAAACAGCGGCTGTCCACCACCGAAGGGTCACTGCGCCGTATTCCTGCCTGACTGTGTCTGATAACTTTGAAATGAGGGACGATATAGGGGAAAGATAAATTGAAATAGATTGGAGAAGGAAACGGAGCAAATGTGTTTCCATTAGGCCGCAATGAGGAAAAAGGAGGTCTGTTTCATGTAAATTTTCAAGAGTGACCTGGGAAAGAGAGTCAAAAGTACATTAATTAAATTTACAGAGCCAGGGAAGGTGAAGCCCCGGGAGATTAGATGTAAAATATACAGATGGGCTGAGAGAGAAGAGAGGAAGTGAGCAAAGCTTCAGAACACGATATTCCACTTGGAAACGGGCAAGCTAATACAACGGGGAATACCAGCCTAGAGACAGAGAGCTGCCTCAGAGAGAAAGCCAATAATATGTTGAGTCTGAAAAACTGTACAGACCAAAGCCAGGAAATTGTAAAGTTATGGATCCCGCAGTAACTATAAATTAATTCCTTTGCATATGTGTAGTATTTCATATCATGGTCTGGTGTTAACTTTCACACCTAAATATACGTGTGTGTGTGTGTGTGTGTGTGTGTGTGTGTGTGTGTGTGTGTGTGTGTGTTTGGCGGGAGTCACCGTTGTAACGGGAGCAGAGGTGTGAACAGGAATGGATCGCCTGCCGCGGTGCCAGGTCACTGAGGGACCTCGGAGCCCAGCTGCTCAGCACGCTGCAGCAGAAGGAGCTGGGGAATGAACTTGCATGGAAAGGGTTGCACATTTCCAGATAACCACTGACAAGTTAGGAGGAAAGGCATCTGTAGCTCACCCCAGGGGGCCCCATTAGCTTTAAATGCTTCCCCACCCCTGATTTTCCTTCCCTTGGAAAGCCTCCTGTGGACCACTCTGTGTTAACTAATACGATCTCATTACTGGCAATCAAATCGTGTTTTCCTTTGAAAGCATCCGAAGCGTAGATCTGGATGTTTGACTTTTTGCTGCCCTTTGCTGCCACGGACCTTCAGTCAACTTTTAGTGGTGTTTATTCCGGGGTATCTCTCTTCAGCCCCATGGGTGTAGGCGCCCAGACTTTTCTCCTGACTCATCATTTGGACCAGCTCTCTTCCACTCTGTGGCCTTCCCTTCACAAAGCACTGACTTTTCACGTTTCTTTCTGACTGTTGCGACATCGCTGGAGGTTTTCCTATGTGGGCCATCCATCTATTAGCATGTGGACATGATCCTTGGACCTCCTCGGTGCCTGTGAAGTCCCCCTCCTCGGCTCCCTCACCATCCTGAGGAAGGCCCCTCCTCTGTAACCCAGTTTCCTCTAGGACCTTAAAGGTGATTCCTGGGTTCCCCTTGACCTCTGGCCCCTGTTGCCTCAACCTCTCAGTCCCTCAGTCTCCCCTCTCCTCACTGCCATCAGCCAGTCTCTCCACTTTATAGTCCACAGCAGGCTCTGACCATTCTTGTCACCACCGCCATCTTTAGCTCCCTTATTCTGTCATTAAGAAATTGCACTTGCTTTTCCCTTCTGGGTTCCTACAGTTCCCCACACCTCCACCAAGCACATGCATGGGGTTCAGGCATGCACTGGGGGTGGAGTAGGACCCTCCCTCTCACGTAGGAGCAGCTGTGCTCATTTCCCCTGCTCACGGTCACCTTCAGCTGTCTCAGTGTGTTCGACGCCTCTAAACATCCCATTCCTGCCTTTTTAGGTTCTCTCTGGACCTGAACCTTCTGACTCCTCTCTAACAGACAGTGGCTGGGCCTCATAGCCTTGGTCCTACCTCCCCTATGCCCAGTCCATTCTCCCGCAGGGTTCCATGCTCCCCCTCTGACACCTTCCTGCCAGCTGTAGCTGCAGCCCATGCCCAGCTGCTGAAGAGGCCTCCTCTTTGGCATAACTCCTACCCTCACCTGGACGGTTCTCATAGCTGGTGCCCTCAATTCATATTCCCTGTCCAAAGTGAACTCCACCTAAAGTTCTCTTCTCTAGACTCATCGGCCCTAACAGAGCCCTGCCCCCTGACACTGACCAGGTTCGCTTTAGGACAAGCATTATTCCTTGGGTCCCCATGAGTCCTGGCGGCAGCACCTGCTCAGCTGGACCTTGTTGGCTGTGACCAAGAGCCACTTGAGTTTGGAATCTCAAGGTCTTGGGTGTGCTCAGTGGTAGAACATTTGTCTGGTTAGCGCCAAACCCTGGATTCTACCCAAACCCAGATTCCAACTTTACTACCACCAAAACAACAATAAAAAACCAAACCAACAATACAAACAAAAAACCATCTCTTTAGCTAGACCTCTACGCCCACTATACCAACCCCTGAGATCCAAGAATGAATTTACCCAAATTGTGGCAAATTCCACACAAAAAGACAACAGCCACAAAATAAAGTATCCTGTGTATTCAAATATGACATACCACTTATGTAAACCTGTCTAATGCTGACTAAACGTTGGCTACCCTTTTCCACGTTGCTCTCAGCATCCTCATTCCCCGATGATGACTGTGTTCATACATCAATCCTCTATATACTAACCTGTGGGAATATAATGTACAACATTACTTTGCAGAGATTTGAAATCGTATATAGGGAGAGATTATATTATAAATTCCCTTCTCAGTGATGTGTGTATGTGTGTTTGTTTTAGAGCCACATACTAAGCTTCTTCTTTGTGTGTCCCCTGCACCTGCAGAAAGGGCCACCTAAAAGCTGCTGGGGTGCACAGCTTGCTACGCTGAGAGGAGCAAGACCTTGTCCCCCAGGGCATCCAAGATGGACCTCCATGCCTGTGTGGCTGGTTTAGCCTGTGGAGAGACTCTTAGCAGATTCCCAGTGTCTTCCCTATAATCACGACTGAATGATCAAAACTGTAGAGCCAAGTCGCGTTTCTCTTGTTCAGTTACTGTCCTTTTAGAAAAATGGTATTTCAGTCCTTGTGGACACCCTCTGGGGAGGGTGGAAAAAGCAAGATGACATTTTCTTCATGGTGGTCAGTTTCAGGAGTGAGCATGAAAGCCAGTCACACTCCACAGCCTGTTCAGCCGGCAAGAGTCAGCAACTTTGCTGTTCAGAGTACAGACACACTGCTGCCTGCTCATAGTATACAACAACAGCCCCCAGGAACAGTCCAGCCCCTACAACAACCATCTTAAGGGGCTACATTTCAGGAACCACAGAGGAGGGTGTGTCAGTAATGCTGGGCTGGGATTTCTGGAAAGTGGAAGCCGGGTTGTACATTTTTAAAAATTGGCAGTTCATTAAAATAAGAGCTATGAAAACGCCAGCAGATGGTATGAGGGGCATACGGGCTCAGCCCCGAGTACGGGCTCAGCCCCGAGTACGGGCTCAGCCCCGAGTACGTGCTCAGCTCCGAGTACGGGCTCAGCTCCGAGTCGGCCGTGCAGCTGCTGTCTGCAAGGATGAGCCTTGAAGCCAACTGCAAGACAGGCCCCAGCTCTAGAGTCCACAGCCTACATTCACATCCCGACTCACCCCATGACCTCAGACGAGCCTCTCAACTGCTGCGCCTTGGTCACTTCCTCTGTGAAGCAGGAACAATTAGTGTCTCCCTTGTGCGAGGTCCCCTCCCTTTCTAAGGGTCTAAACAGTAGTACGCAGGGGAAGCCAGGAAAGGGGTTTGATGGAGGAATAGAAGCTGAAACCAAGACCCATCTCTGAGTGTATCATGGGCTAGTGATCTCACTGATGAACACAGAGATGGAAGAGGAAGTGAAGATTGGTTTTAGACAATGTACAGGTATATTTTTGCGGTATCCCTATCGGGAGTTGAGAGTTTTTACAGGATGTGCTGGCAAACCCTGGGCACCTAATAGGGTGGCCATGCAACAAATAATTGCTTTAATGTGTACCAGGTTCTCTCAAATGTCTGCCAAAGCCTGTGATGAAGGTGTATGCTCTCCCCAGAGTAACGAGAGAGTGACGCATCATGAGGCCTCAAACACTGCTGTCAAGAGGGAAGGCCGGCTGTCACTGTGCAATGTACATTCATGGGAGAAATAAATGAATTCGTCAAGCAGGAAGCAGGCTGGAGAGATGGCTCAGGGGGTCAAGGCACTTGCCACCAAGACTGACAACCTGATACCTACTCTCAGAGCACACATAGTAAAAGAAGAGAGCTCACCCTCACAAGGATGCTAAGACCTCCATGTGTGCACGGTTTATATAAATAAACCAATACATTGAAAAGTAAAAGTCAGAAAGTCCTGGTTTAGGTTCTTAATCCAGTCCTCAGAATGGCAGAGACTTTCCAGTCATCATCCATAATCATAGATTCATCATCAGTCTTCTTCCAGGGGGAACTTTCATTAAAAAGAAAGGAGACAAGGGGAGAGGAGGGAGGAATGAAAGAAGAAGGAAGGGAGGGAGGGAGGGAGAGAGAGAGAGAGAGAGAGAGAGAGAGAGAGAGAGAGAGAGAGAGAGAGAAAGAAAGGCGGAAAGAAAGATGGAGACTTTGGTTTAGAATGAGGAGGGAGGGAGAAAGAGACAGGAGAGAGAGAGAGAGAGAGAGAGAGAGAGAGAGAGAGAGAGAGAAACACAAGAGGAATCTCAAGGGGGCTACAGGCTGCTGCTAAATTTCAGTTGCAGTTGTCAGGGCTTAAGAAAACACTGGAGAAAATGTCTCATCGAGGGGTCCCTGGATTGTTCTGCACTGGGCAGGCAGCTGAGGGGTGGATGACAGCCAGCTGGCAGGGGCTCAGACACCAGGTACCTGCGCCAGCCCCTGAGCTCATTTGCTCCAGAGAAGTCATTTTACAGGCAGAGCTGTCTCGAGATTAGCACACTGCTGCGGTGTGCAGACGTGCGGAGGGGAGGAACAGCCCAGACAGGGAGGAAACAAGCTGTAGGTGCTTATTTGTGAAGGGCTTGCCCCAGGGCTTCTCGGGTTCTGGGGAGACAGAAGGCAGTAAAAGCACAGTTAAGTGAATGCTAGGCCTTTGACTCCACGAGGAGGGCACTGAGCTGTCTTGGTTTGAGGGAGAGGAGCTATGCCACCAAGAAGCTAAGTGACCAGAGTCAGTGGTGTTTCTGAGGCTACTGAATATGGAGGTCCGGTCCCTACCTCCACCACTCAGCTACTGGAAGTCATGCTACAAGCCCTACCTCTGCCCTTCCAGCACCTTCTTCTCACTGCAGGTGAGAGCCCCAGGGCCTTGTCTCTGAGGGGACATCCTGTGCACATCCTATGTACTCACAGTACATAGCTCTGAGATATCAAATAAGAGGCAGACTGAGAAATACCACCAGATGCAAAGAGAGAAACAACGTGGACTCTCAGCATCCACCAAGAACAGCCCAAGTCTCAGGAGAAGCCTAGAATACAGAACAGATTTAAGACATCCCACATCACCGAAGCGTGTGCGTCTCCTGTGTGTCACCACCGTGAGCCTCCTATGCCAGTCAGATCACCTGAGGTTCAAGCACCTTTCAAAGACTGATATTCATTCCTGGATCTCTGCGTCCTACCCCTTTGAAGTTGTCAGAGGGATGGATGACTCTAATAGCGGAGGACAGAGGGCACATGCCTAGGAGGCCAGTCATTGACCCCCCCTGACACTGATTCTCAAAGGTCATCTTAAGCTGCTGGTGTTAGGTCTAATGGTCCTTGCGAGGTAAAACTATCCGCTTCCCAAACCTGTCGTTGAGATTGAGGATGACCAAAGGACTGAGCGGTAGGGGCTGTTCAGTGAGATAAAATACCTCACAGACAGGGTGTTTGTGCATTCTAAGATGCTGTAAATTACCTGGTTTCCGTTGCTGTGTCTTCCTTCATTCCAACAGGAACAGCAGAGGTTGGGAGGTGGTCCCATCATCCCTATCAGGCCAATTATCACAGCTTGTCTTCAGTACCTGGACAGCCAGCACTCCGGATGGGAGCAGAATCTGTCACCATCAAAGGTGGTGGCTATCTGTCTCTGGCTTGGCTCCCATCTGTCCGGAAGCCTGGTGTCTCCAGCTCTGAAATCTGTGGAATTCCAGTTCCACCCAAACTAATCCTTAACCTCAGCTGAGGCACTGGAATAGTTTGCACTCAGCATTTCCTCCTTCCTGTTCTGGAATTCCAGGAGGTGCCATCTGCAGCCTTTCTGATGCCCAGCCATGGGGGTGGGCGGGGGGGGGCATTTTCATGAGCAAATACCTCCCCTTTCTCCTCTTTTCTTGTTGAGTACAAAGTTATTGCTAACATCCTTCCCAAGGGGCAGCGCCCCAGCGCGTGCCTGGCTGTGTCTTCAGAGGTTAATAGTACCCAGCATGGCAGCGCTCATGAGCAGTGCAGAGCCTTGGATATAGAGAGCTCTGAGAATCCTCTTGTGTCCCCAGTGAGCAACTCCCCAGTGATGTAGTGTAGGAACTTGCTAGCATGCAGCTCCACGGGTCACCCACCTGAGAACGGCAGTGTCTGACCCTCAGCACAACACCACAGCAGGCCAGAGTCTCTTGAACCCCATTAATTCCCAAATATGATTCAGGAATCATTGTGTGACGACCTTGACCACTTCTAGCTTGTTGAAGCAAAAACTGTGATTAGAGTCATCAGGATAAAGACACCAGTGAAGCCTAATAATCCGCGTGGCATGGTGCCGTTCACATGTATTAACTCATTTAAACCTCAGGTAACCGCTCCTCAGGTGGGCCTGATATTTTCTTCATTTTCAGAGGAAGGAACTGAGGCACCGGCACTGTCATTAAATAAGAAATAAATGGCAGCGCTGAGGTTGGTGGCAGTTTATCCCTGTCTAGTGAATATTCGTGACACTCCCCAAATTCAGATGTAGAAGCATTCACTTCCACTGTAATGGCGGAAGAGATAGGGCCATGAACAGGTAAATCCGGTCAGAGCAGTCGCGAATTGGTTTCCTCTGGTAGCTTGTGCGCCTCCTAAGAGGGGCAGCCAGGAGCTCTCTGGCACTCACTCTCCGTGCAATAGAAGTCCAGCTTTCTGTTAGCAACCTGGAAATGAGGTTTGTTGAGCTTGACTGTAAATAAACATGATATCCTGCCCATGCAAGGGTCCCCGGCAAGGTTCTGGAAGCCACAGATGTGCCCCAGCCAGAGGAGTCGCAGCTTGTTGAGGTTGGCCGACAGGCAGGATGGACATGGCAGAAGCATCTGCCACAAGCCTTGCTTCGATGCGTCACTTCTGACGGTGGAAGCAGGGACCCCATGTTTTAAACTACCCAACACAGTGTTAACCTTGCCTGGTTTCGCCCAGGAATGAGAGCCACACACGTCGGCAGCAGCTGTTTCCTTGCCTTAATTCTCCATGCCACACCCTATGCCCTACAGCGTGAGAATTGTTGTGTCTCTTGACATCCAGATCAGTTCAGCCCTCAGTACCTGTGTATACTGTTTCCATACCAGGGGATTCAGCCAACCATGGTTGGGGGAAATCTGGGCTGAATCTGCACAGGTTTGTTCTCTCCTCGATATTCCTGACATAATACAGCCTGACATCCGTTCCAATAGTGCCCGCTTGGTGTTTGGTGTCACAGTCACGTAGAGAGGGCTGGAAGTCTACAAGGACATGCGTGGGTTCTACCCAGAACTACACTGTTGTGTGTGACCAACTTGAGCACCTATGGGTTCGGGTATCCCGGGGGCCCCCCAGGATATAAAGGACTGTGGAAGTAGTTACTGGAAACCAAACAGATACAAATAACCCAGGAATGTAGTGAAATCAGCCATCCTTTCTCTACAACAAGATCCCCAAGAGAAAAATGGAGAAACCATATGAGCATTTGAAAAGAAAAAATAGTTATGAATTTGCAGAATTTTAGACTCAATCTAATAAGAAAATTGCTGTCCATACCCTGTTTGGGCAGTGTTCTCTCACCAGCATGGTGACTGTCCTGGAGTTTAGCTGTTGTTGTTCCAAACAAGAGCACCTTGTGTTGTGTGTTGGAGAGGAAGAGGGCCTTGTTTGCTTCAGTTTTTTTCTTCTTCCAGCAGCATGTATTTGATTATGTGTTGCTTACTTGCTTCTTTCTGATTCTCTGAGACACAGTCTTAGGTGTTCCAACCCAGCCTGGAACTCCATATGTAGCCCCGGCTGACCTCGAACTCATAACAAGCCTCCCGCCTCAGCCTCCCGAGTACTGGGATTGACAGTAGGCATGAGCCACCACACCTGCTCAGAAAAGATCAGCTTCCCTCTCCGGGGGAGCTTTCTCATCTTTATCCCCAGGCCTGGTGACCCTTAGTGAGAGTAGTCCCACTCTGTGAAGGATGTCATTGCTCCAGGGAGATACTGGGGTGACAAAAAGCCAGCCACCGCTAGGATAAGGAGCACCCGGAAGGGCTCACACTGTTGTGTTTGTGTGGCCATCAGTGGCCTCCTGGACTTCCTGTGAGGTGAATCACGGGCTTCCTGGTGACGGGGCATCCCCACACTAGGTGTCTACCTGAAAGGAATGGAAATCTGTCCATAAAACAAGACTGTGCAGAGACCTGCACAGCAGCCTTATTCTGAGCAACAGGCCCGAAGTGGAAACGACCCAGTGTCCATCAGCAGGAGAGAAAATAAACAAGATGCCGTAGACTCACACAATGCCTGCCAGAGAGAGAATGGGGGTGTGTCGCAGATTCACCATGCAACATGGCTCAGTCTCTCGACAGCCTTATGTTGAGTGAAGAAAGCAAGATCAAACAAACCCATACTCCGTTGTGTCATTTAGATGACATTCTAGAATCAGCCAGACTGCTCCAATGCCATAAATCAGGGCAGCCATTGTTTCATGGGACAGAAATTGGCTGGAAAGGATAGACACAGGAGAGCCCTATTCCCAGTGATGTGTGCACAGTGCACTTGCCGGTCGGTCAGGCCTCCCGAGGGCCACACAGCTCCCGTCTGTGTAGGCTGCTGCCCAACAACCTGGGCAGACCAAGCTTGTCACCACCCCGCAGAGAACAGCTCACCCTAAAGCTGACTCCCCCAATTCCAGCACTCAGAAGACCGAAGCAGGAGACTGAGGCTGGGGTCCAAGGCCAGCCTGGGCTAGAGAGTAATACCCAGTTTCAAAAGCCAAAACAAAATAAGCAAACCAACAAAAATCAGCTCCCAGTAGAAAGGGCAGAGAACGTTCTAACCCTTCACCCGCACGTTCATAGACAGCACAGCTTTGGAGAGACGCACTTTGAAGCCAGACTGAAGTTCTTTAGCCTTTGACTTGAAAATCAGTTTCCAAGTATGGGGTAGGTGACAGGTCGAGAAGGTTACAAGGGGCCACAAGCAAAGCCTAGCGCAGGCTCACATTCTAATCTGTCCTTGTGTTACTGGGCAGGGTGGAGCTCTCGTCCCCTTCAGTGTTTCTGTTTTTATTATTTCCTACATTCTACAGAAATTCTTTTATTTAAAATGTGAAGCTGGTACCTGGAGTTTCTGGCGGAAGCAGATGCTAAGGCCCCGTAGTGAGACCTGTGTTCACCTGGGACTCTGGGGCTTCCTTCCTCTGTGGACACTCACTCGGGGAGAGAGGAGGGGCTGGTCTCCCTGAAGTTAGGACAGGGAGCTGGTTCAAGGTTAGGACACCACAGCTGGGGGGGGCATTCCTCTCTGGAGACAGGGGTGTGAAGATAGCGCAGTGTTTTTAT
>NC_022019.1:5814702-5817254 GCF_000317375.1 Microtus ochrogaster
TAGCGTACCTATGGGCTCTAAAGACCAACCATGGAATGGTAGCATACCTATGGCTCTTTGGGTCTTAGACTCAGTTTGAAGCACTGCATTGTTGTGGGGTGACTGAATTCTTTAATCAGTGAACCCAGCAGACGTTTCTGTCCATATCCTCTGCAGGAGAGCCTGATCCCATCCTTCCACTCACCGAGCACCAGCCTGGCCATTCACAGTCTCAGTGTATGCATGGACTCTGTAGACACCTTAGTCACGGGGCTGCTCCAGCCCCTGCCTAGGTTGCCTGGGTGGAGAGTGGAAGCTGATCTTGCTGTCACTTACTAACACTTGTTTTCTATAGAAAAACAGGAAGTAGAGATAAACAGAGATGTGAGGACACAGCTCCTTATGGTCGCCACCCAGACACATGTTCAACATGTCATTCGTGTGTTTTTCCCAATCCCATAAGCAGCTGCATGTATGACGAGGTAGATCCTGTCCAGACCACCAGGGTAGGAGCCACTCCACGGACTTTGCAATCTGGAAAGTTCTTGTTTGGTTGGTTGGTTGGTTTTGTTTTCTTTTTGAGGCAGGGTCTTCCTATGTAGCCCTTCCTAGTCCAGAACTCACTGTAGAACTGGCTGGCCTCGAACTCACAGAGATCAGCAACCTCTGCTCCTGAGTGCTGGGATCAAAGATGTACTCTACCACACCGCTCCACCTTGTTAAATGTGGGGGTATGACATGACACAGTGATATCATGACGATGTGTGTTGATGGAGACTAAGATACATCCACTGCCTACTAGGCAAGGTGCAGACGCGTGTTGGTCTGTCATTGGGGGAAATAGCCTTTCTCTTTCCCCTTCAACCAGTGACATTTCAAATCTACTGAAATCAACTGGCAATGGTATAGTCTCTGGGGAAATGTGTGCTTGTATTTTCCCTCTCTTTCTCAAGAAAGAGAGCTCCCAGTTATCTCTGAGATCTAGAAGCTCCACAGGGGAGTGGGAAGGGGGGGTCACACAGAGCTGTCAAGGAAGAGAAAAACCTTCAGGGGTGGGAATGGGCCTGAAGGGCCAAAGTTCTCTGGTGTCTTGTTGGACCCCGGTGTCCTTCCTCTGGGAGGGAAATTTAATCCTCTTCACTGATGGCACTCCAGAGACAAGCCCAAAAGGCACCGGGATCCTAGTTGCTGGATCTCTTCTCCAGGTGGAAACAGGAAAAGCAGAGAAAAGTCTCATCAATACTTGCTGACCCTTATGTGTGGGATTAAAATTCTTCATTGTTCCCAGATGCAGTTTTGGGGTGATGTTCCCTGGGTTTCTTCAGTGTGTCTGGAAAGACCACTTCAGGCTTAGCTTGAGGCTTGGATCAGTGGCCCTGCCTTCTCCACAGACCCTGTGACAGCATCCCTTGGAGGGTCTTCAAAAGCATCTGGTTAACTTAGCGATGTGATGTGACATCTCTATGTCCGTACAGTAACTGTAATGTTTCTTTCACTGTGGACTGTAATCCGTTCAGGAAGGCATTGTCTCCCTTCTCTTTTCTATGCTAGGAGAGCACTTTCAAGAATATTCTTGCCTTGCCTCTTCATACTTCCCTTTCATGGGATGAATTCCCAGGGGGGTGATTGATAGGAAAACGCACTCGCATGTTTGCATACTCTCAAATGTCTCCTTCACAAAAATGGATACTCTCAACTTTGGGAAAAGTCAGAGACCAAGCTGTGCTTTTGTTTCCCCTGCCTCAAACTTCACTGTGGGTCAGCAGAATTGTCATGAATGCCAAGAGCCACAAGCAGGGCCATGTGTATGATGTAGCTCAGAGGCAAGAAGCTGTGATCAGATGTGGGCTTGTCCAGACTGGCTGCATAGGTGCTCTGACTAGGGGATGCTCTCACAGAGGCGCTGCAGGTAGAAAAAGCAACAAGGTAGTCTGAGTTGATGCTCGGATGCCAGGCTGGGACCAGGGTACATCCGTGGGAAAGGAAGGAGTTGCCCTGGGATCCCCCTGATTCTCCACCCCTGCAGTCCCTGTGAGGTAGTGAGATGACAGTCTCAGTCCCTTTGTTCTTTTCCCCCTATGACCCTCACCCCTGCGAACCTCACCCCTGCGGCCCTCACCCCTGTATCCCTCACCTCTGTGAACCTACCTCTGTGACCCTCACCCCTGCGACCCTCACCTCTGTGACCCTCACTCCTGCAGCCCTCACCTCTGTGACCCTCACCCTTGTGACCCTCACCCCTGTGAACCTCACCTCTATGAACCTCACGCCTGTGACCCTCACCTCTGCGACCCTCACCTCTTAGGCCCTCACCCCTGTGACCCTCACCTATGCGATCCTCACCTCAACGACCCTCACCTCTGAGGCCCTCACCTCTATAGCCCTCACCTCTGTGAACCTCACTTCTGTGACCCTCACTTCTGTGATCTTCACCTCTGCAACCCTCACGTCTGCAACCCTCACCTCTGCAACCCTCACGTCTGCAACCCTCACCTCTGCAACCCTCACCTCTGCAGCCCTCACCTCTGTGACCCTCACCTCTGCAACCCTCACCTCTGCAGCCCTCACCTCTG
>NC_022019.1:5817354-5820822 GCF_000317375.1 Microtus ochrogaster
GACCCTCACCTCTGCAACCCTCACCTCTGCAACCCTCACGTCTGCAGCCCTCACCTCTGCAGCCCTCACGTCTGCAGCCCTCACCTCTGCAGCCCTCACCTCTGTGACCCTAACCCCACTGTGCACTAAGTTCTAGCAAAACAAAGTTCTAGTCAGTGAAATGGAAAGAAACCCAGGGAGCAGCAGGACCCAGCCATACTTTATCTCCGCTCCCTTAGCCAGACAGCTGTCCTGTGAAACTGCCTTGTCAGTCTTCAGCCGGTTCCGTGCTCCTGACCTTTGTTTACTCCAAACCAAATTATGAGGAGTCAGGACCCCCGTCCCCGTTTCTGTTCAGAGCAAGCTGTTCCGGCCCTCTGCTTCAGTCCCCAGCATCTCCCTTACTACAACTAGCTGCCACTCTCTGCCTCCCAGCCTCTGTGCTGCCAGCCCAAACTGTCCTGCGCTTACACGGCTGGGAGCAAGAAAGTCCACCACAAGCTGTGTTCCGTGCCCTCTGTCCCCTTGCTGTCATCTCCCTCTGTCCCTCTCTAGCTGCCCTTTGGTTTGTGGTGTTTGGGGTTGATTTGTTGTGTGCTGCTGGTGCTGTTGTTAATTGAGGGAGGGGATATTGACACAGCACCTCACATAGCCAGGCTGGCCCTTGAACTGACTTTGTTGTCTCCGTCACTGGCTCACTCTGCCTTCCTTACCTTGTCTTCTTAAGCCCAGCATGTGGTGTACACCTGTGATTCTCTGCCTGGGGCCAGAAAGGCTGTAGGCTCAGGAGTTGAAAGATGAGTTATAAGACATAAAAATAGGGAAAAAAAATCTACAATAAAACTTAACAAAGGAGTTCTCCTATAACTGTCATGCTTGCCCATGCCGGACCCCATGTTTCCGACCCCCTGAAGCCAGGTAACAAGGACATCTTCCACTTCCGAATGGAGGGAACCAATGGCCTTTGCACTGGTCAGTCATGGGATGCTGGGCCCACGAAGAGCAGTAAAGGGAAGTGGGCCGCTGCATGGTGAACAAAGGGAGCCTCAGGAAGCAGTTGATTCCACAGAAGGATGGTGCTAACATTTCTCTCTGGGGAGACTTAGAAGAGCATTCTGTTCAGGAGGGAGCTTGAGGTTCCGAAGCAGGGACAACACCAGAAGCCGAGCTGAAAGGATGGAGGTGAGAGCCAGCGGAGACCAGACAAGGAGCCAGGCCAGCTGTCCCCAGCCTCCCCATCGCTTCCATGTTGTGCGATGCTCCACACTGATTAAATCGCCTCCCGCCCGCCGTTTGACGGACAACCTGTAATAGGCTGTGACTTGTGTTTCTTGCAGGCGACCATGGTCCTGAGCTCTGCATCCTTCTGGTTGGGATTGTTCCTGGTTCCAACTGCGTGTCTGATTGAAGATGTGGTGTGGCGAGCGTAAGTACACAGTGACGTCATGCCTTCAGGCCTTGCACCTCTCTCCTTGCAGCTGCCTCGCACTGGGGGCGATGGGAATTAAGAAGAAATGGGACTTCTAGCGATTGCCAAACAAAGGGGGTTATTTATTTATTTATTTGGGGGAGATTGTTTAAGTTTAAGATTGTGCTTCATTTTGCTAGGAGAATGCAGAGGCAAAGGAACAGAGAACAGAGGTCACGTGACAGCCAGTAGGGCCATTGCCTTGTGTGTGACTGTTAGTCTGTTTCCAAACACAGACACATCTCATCATGTTTAGGAAACACGACCGAAGACTCTTTCCACACCTTAAAGCTGATGCCAAGCAAGCCCAGATAGTGCCTGGCTCTCAGCCCCGTGTACAGTAGAAAATCATAGGCACGTCAGTCACTCCCCTGACAGAAGGGAAGGAGACCTCATCCTTCTAACCAGCTCACAGCAGGAGCCCTGCCAATCAATTCTTCTCAAGAGCCGATTTTACACCTCTGTAAGAAAATCGCATCACAAATATAAAATTATAATGCAGATTACATGGGAATTAACTCAAACTTGCTTCCCGCTCCTCTGTTTTCCGTTCATACCTTTCCTAAAATATAAAGAAACACTGATGTCCCAAGAGAATCTAGCCTCTAACTTCATTCAGGCGAAGGTGAGAGATGGCTCTAAGGCCCAGAGTACTGGTTTAGGCTCAGATGGGCCTAGTTCCTCCTAGAAATATGGCCAATTTCCCTGAAAATTGAGACTTCTAGCTTGGGCAAACCACAATTATTTCAGGGCCCTGAGGTAGCAAAGTGAGATTTTTAACCCAAGCCTTCCAGGAAAAGACACCAGGTCTCATTTTTTTATCTCTTCATTCCTCCCACACTCGGCAGGAATAATTCTTGCCTGACGGGGATCTCTTGTGAAAAAGTCTTCATTTGGCCACTATCTTGACAGCTGATTGTGCTGGCGCGGAGAGAGGGGAACAATAATTTTCCTAGAATGAGTATTTGCTTATGTTTTTCTTCCGCTAAGTTTTTCGACTACTACCAAAAACCAAATCATTTGAACTTCTTAAATTCATTTACTAACTAACCAACTGCTTCTGTTTCATCTGCTACGACTGTGTTCTGTAAACGGCACAGTTGGAACCTGCAGGATGGCTGGAGCCAGGAAAGATATTTCCTTAACCTACTAGACGCCCTGTGAGGAAATAGTCATTCCATCACGTGTTCCTTGAGCCAGTAAGCCCAGTTTGGGCACAACATGTTTATTCCCTAGCTGAGTTTGTACAGCTCTGCAAATAAGTTAGCTTCAGGGCTGAGCTCCTTCTTGACTTGGCTGCGTCTGATGGGAAGTAATTACGGGCTTACAAAATTTGTCCCCAACTATCTTAATTCAGCTATCTTAAATTAATGCCATGAAAACAGAGTTTTATTGAGGCTCATTCCTTCGGCCAAGTGGGTCTTCAGCAAAAGTATCTTTGTTTCATTTCAACAAGAGAGTTTTGCAAGAGGGTTGCAAAGGCTCTGCCTTCCCCTGTGTCTTCAGAACCCCTTCCAATACGTTTTCGCAGTACAAGTCCTCTGTCACCATGAAGCAGACAGATGATCTCTTGCCTTCAGCAAGCTTGTCTTGGTCCATTTGTAGGACCTAGGCTATAAAATTAACACCATTTACATTTTAACAATGATAAATCATATGATACTACTTCCAGCTCTGGCATATGGGAAGAGTAAAAATCACTTTCTCTCCAAGGAGCTTGCCAGCTGGGTTCCAACCGGGACCAGAGCCCCACAGAAAGGTCTGAGGAGCCAGCAGGGAGGGCTACCCTTGCCGGTTGTATTGTTAGGGCCCTGGCAGGGGCTGCCTGCTGCCTGGCAGGGTTGGTAAGCACAGCTTCTCCTAGGGATGGCATCCTATCATTTGACAGAGCCAGAAGGGGCCCTACTGACTTACGTAACCACTTTCCGAATGCATTTTGCTCTTGCGTTATTGAGAGGAGCTAAAACAGTGTGTTAAATTAGCCCATACTATATGCCCATTTGCGTCTTTGTTTTTTGTTT
>NC_022019.1:5821013-5824186 GCF_000317375.1 Microtus ochrogaster
CCATCCTGAAGAACAAGAGTTTCGTGAATGTATGTGGGCCCATATTATACTGAGAGCCGGAATTTGCCAAGGCCAGTGAATCTGGTGGCTCCCCCCAAGGACAGAAAGTATGTGGCAGACTGATTGCTCCTGGCAAAGCCACAGAGCTCCCCTGTGGCCCTTGTGTCTGAACTGCCATTCTGCAAAGCTTTAGAAAACGTTCTCCACACTCCCATGGCCCACCATGCTCTACACAGTGATTCTCAACCTGTGGGTGGCGACCCCTTTGGGGATCGCATATCCGATATTTACATTAAGATTCGTATCAGTAGCAAAGTTAGTTATGAAGTAGCAATAAAATAATTTTATGTTTGGGGTCACCACCACCCTGAGGAACTATATTAAAGGGTTGTAGCATCACTGCCTACATCGGCCCATCCTTTGATCTCTGATGTCTCGCTCACTTTCTCTAACACAGCCCTCACACTAACAAAAAATTCTCCCACTGGGCGATACTCCCAGCCCTTGTTTTTTTCGTTTTTGGGGGTTTTGTTTAATTTTGTTTTAAGATAAGTTCTTTCTGCATAGCCCAGGCTGCCTCAGTTCATGAGTGCTGATCCTGCAGGCGCTGCCAAAGGCTGTTGCCCTGTCTTTGGAAACTTTCTTACAGAGCAGGCCTGGCTTTTCGAGAAGACATCACGAGCACCTAAGAGACTGAGTGACTCACTTCTAGGCACCTCTTCCTTCCTGTAGCCAGCCCTTATCTCCATTCCAGGACCTGGCTGCTGAGAGTAAAAGGGGAGAATCAGGATGACGTCATTTGCTCTTCCCACAATTTGTCAGCTTTCTGGGTGAAGACCGTTGTTAGCCTATCTGAAGTCAGATTTGGAACATCATAAAAAGCCTGCCCCGTTATTTCTCCAAAGTTTGATGAGGGCCCAAATGGCCCTAATTGTTTATTAACATAATTGACTCTCTGTGACCCCTGGCTAGTGAGGAGTCTTGTCAGATGTGTGGAGTGTAAACCGTGCAGAACTGTTTTAATATCGGTTAGCCTGCACTCTCCCAAAAACGCTTACCTGTGACAGCGTAAGCAAACTGCCAGGTAGGTGTGGCTCTGCGTCCAGAGAAACTGGTTAGAAACGGTGCAGAGCTCAAGGTCACCGACCATGGTGGAACACCCTTCCTTATATGAAATGAGTCTCCTGTCTTTTTCACTAGGCATCATATAATACATTCCCCAATCCCAGAATGACTTCATTTCCGGATCGTTTCCGATAGGTAGTTAAATGGCAATAAAGGCAATTTCTGTGTACAAATGGGCCTCGGTTGTATTTTAACATTCTAACCAAACCAATTTCTGTTGAAGCACACTGTGTTTCCGCTTTCAGCCACAGAATGTGATGTTTCCGATTGGCTGGCTGTTCTTGAGTGCAAAAGAGCGAGCTCAGATCTTAAGTTCTAGAAACAAAACTATGAGATGTTCAAGATGCCACCACAAGGAACCATAAAAGCAGAAGAGGGCTAGGACCAGGGGAGGTGGACTAGAGAAGGTAGTGGAGGGCTGAAAATGATTTTACACACACACGCACGCACACACACACACACACACACACACACACACACACACGTGTTTGAAAAATCTGACAGTGAAACCCGCTCCTTTATACAACTAAAGCTAATAAAAAAGATAAAAGTCCCTGAAAACCTAGAGATGCTCTTTCCTGCCCCAGAAAGCTCAGAGTGGCTCATCTGTCGGCCCCCAGATTGCTCGAGTCTCTCCCTCCTGTCTTGAGTTGGGATGTTTTGAATGGGATGAAATTAAGGAAGCTGGGGCACTGGGGGAAAGACACAATAATAATCTGACTTCCGAGCTCTCAGTGAAACGTGACCACACACCAACGGCAAATGCATCTAGTTTTGCCTTGATAGCAGGTCAGTGTGAAATCACTACACACGTATGTTACAGGGAGACTTAAGATCGGTATTCTACTGACTTCAGCCCTTAGTAGGTCATAGTCCTTGAGGAAGTGCTTTTAAATTTCTGACATCCTTCTACTCCGGTGCTATGTGCCTCCCTAGGCTTACAACCCAGGGCTCTCAAGAGGGGCTGAGTCCCAAACCTAGCTCACAGAAGCCAGCCTGGCGCTGCATCCTAAGAGAAAACAGAGTTTCTGGCTTTATGGAAGTGAGCAAGCCGTTGTCCTCCCAAGGCCAGTGTCTGCAATGCTGGGTGTCACGTCCTTTGTTTCTTGGCCTAGGCTTCAGGTTCCATTATCCTATGCCCATTCCGTGTCTGTTCTTCCTGTGTCAACCCCCAGCAGCTTTGTCTCTCCTGACCCAGAAGACAGCAATAGGGCTAGCCCAGAGGTGCTCTGTCCTGTGCAGAAGGGAGGGCAGTGTGGGGAAGCACGCCCACCCTAGTGGAAAGTGACTTTGGAAGGTGGAGCATGTCACTTTGTCTATTATCAACACAGGAACATTTAGCAATACTGGACAGCGTACATGTAAATGTCCTTCTCTCTCCTGCAAAATATTGGCCATATTCTCATTTGTTGTTTAACTTAAAAATTCCATGGCTCCCACTTTGAACTTGGTATTTTATCGATACTGAGCCTCAGAACTCTGTCTGAAGTAATTAAGGTATCATGTGTTAAGGCCTGTGTGGTTTTCACTTGTTTACTCTGTGAGGAAGGATGGCAGGCGCATCGCCCATGTCTTCCTGCTAGTACTCCATTAGAGATTAACATGAAGTGCTGGGTGAGCCGCAGTATCTGAGCAGGTCCACTGTCCTTATGTGCGGAGGACTGCTGGGAGGAGCAAACCCCATCTCCTGGTCACCATTTCCACTGCTACCCAGTCACGCTCAGTTATTTCTGGGTCCTAGCCTTCTACAGCTTGGTGAAAGAAAAAAAAAAAAACTCCTTAAACAAAGTTCATTAGCATGAGGATGTGGCAGAGCCGTTCCTAAGGAGACCACCTGCACTGTTGCCTTAAGATTGTACGCAGCATTTTGTTTCCTTTATCTGGCCTACTTTTTCCCTTTTCCTTTTTGTTGTTGTTGCTGGTGGTGATGGTGGTGATGGTTATGGTGATGGTGGTGGTGGTGGCAGTGATGGTGGTGGTGGTGGCAGTGATGGTGATGATGATGTTAGTGATGGTGGTGGTGGAGGTGGTGATGATGGTGGAGGTGG
>NC_022019.1:5824286-5831404 GCF_000317375.1 Microtus ochrogaster
ATGATGGTGGTGGTGGTGGTGGCAGTGATGGTGGTGGTGGTGGTGGTGGCAGTGATGGTGGTGGTGGCGGTGATGGTGATGATAGTGATGAAGATGGTGATGATGGTGATGGTGGTGGTGGTGGTGATGGTGGTGGCAGCGATGGTAGTGGTGGTGGCAATGGTGCTAGGAATTGAGCCTCAGGCCTTGTGCAGAGGGATAAATGCTCTACTTACTAAGCTACATTCCCAGCCTATTTTTTGTTAAATCCCTTTTCTTCATCTATATGTTTCAAACCAGAGGATCAATTTTAGTTTTGTGTAGTTTTGCTTAGTTTCAAATTAAAAAAAAAAACAAAACAAAACGCATAGACATAAGATTTGTTTAATGAAAAAATAGAATGGAGAGAGAGAGAGTTAGTAAGCTGGTGGAAGGGTCATTCAGTGGCAAAGCATTTGCCTAGCATGTACCATGCCAGGGCTCAATTCCCAGCATAGCCAAAACAAAAAGAGATAAAATGCCTTGAAACCGGAAAGTTAGTGTCTCTTTTGGAGACACCGCCTTGGTGATGACGATGTCATTTTTAGTTCCACCGAGTGTGCATGGTTGTGGGGTGCAGCGCAGGAGCTGAATATATGTGTTCAACAGGTTACAGTTTAGCTATAATTTAGAGGAACCTGAGACCGACAGATTATTTGACCATTGCGAGGGATTTCATTTATCCAGGAAAAGGGAGTGGGTAATTCCTCTGCTACCGAGGAGGGACCAAGCTTCAGGCCAGGTTTCTCACTGTGGCAGGAAACCGGCCCTGGGTTTCCTGAGTAAGCCGAGGCCAGAGAAGGATGGGAACACTGCACTGGATAGGTATTGATTCCAAACCTCAGACCAAGGTTTCTCACTGAGAGCATGAATTCTGGTATCCTTGACCTCATCTCTGCTAAAGCAGGGGTTCTTGTGATGGTAAACAGGGAGGCAAGTACTTCTAGCTCCGGTCTCTGTGACCCAGCCGAGCGGGAAACAAGGACCAGAACCTGTGCAAAGAGAAAGGCTTAGCATATCTCATGGGCTTCATAGTCTACAGCGGAAGCTCTAGGGACCAACTCTTTGATCTCCGGGGTTTCTCTTGTCCTTGGTTAGAATTGCCTGGTCCCCAGCTTTTATGTGTTTCACAGTCCAGGTCTCATCCGAAGTATTCAGGATGATTGGGGCTGGGGAGGTGAACCCCTGTGACATGCCAGCTTATCCAGAGGGTACCTCGCTGTGCCAGGGGTGTCCAGAGGGCACCTTGCTGTGCCAGGGAAGGTGCCCAGAGAGCATCTTGGTGTGCTAGGGAAGATGTCCAGGGAGCACCTCACTGTGCCAAGGAGGGTATCCAGGGGGCACCTCGGTGTGCCAGGGAGGGTGTCCAGGGGGGCACCTTGGTGTGCCAGGGAGGGAGTCCAGGGGCACCTCGCTGTGCTAGGGAGGAGGATTAGCAGTCTTCACAGCTATGTCATGGTCACATGCCATCTTCTCCTGTCTGTTTCCTCTGCTCCAGGGCCAAGCACACCTGCAAAAAGACGCTGCTGGAGGAGGTGCAGGAGCTGGAGACCAAGTCCCGAGTGATGGGGAAAGCAATGCTGCAAGACAGCAATGGAAAGAGGTGGGCAGCCCACAGAGTGTTCTCCTATCCCCCGCCATCTCGTGTTTCTTCTCGCTGGCTGGTTTTCAAGGGGAGCACGGTGGGCTCAGTTTCAGGCATCCTGATTACTTGCTAAGAATGTGGTCGTGATGAGCTTCAGATTGCGTCTACTCAGAAGCCATGAGAATCGCAGTTTCTGGGTCACTGGGCTTGTCCCCAGGTAATAGTCGTGGTTTTGTTGGGTTTGGGATGTTGACCAAACGGTCTTGTGCATAATCGACAGCAGAGCAATATTTTCTTAAAGGGGAGGAGGTGGGATTTAGAGTGGATTCAAGAGCCAGGCCTTTTGGTTTCAGGCCCAACCATGTTACCTAAGGCTGAGTAAGTAGAGGAGCACGTGGTTAATAATGGAGAGCCTTAGTTGTCCATAAAAGTTTCGTTACAGTCTACGTCAACAGACCTGAGGGGGTTTCCTCTTTATTTATATTTTATGTATATGGGTGTTTTACCGGCATGTAACATATGTCTGTGTACCATGTGTGTGCGGTACCCACAGAGGGTACCAGAGGGTGTCGGTACTGCACATAGAGGCCAGAAGAAGGTATAAGATCTGCTGGGTCTGGAGTTGCAGAGATAGTTTGGTGAGTCACTATCTGGGTACTGGGAATTAAACCCCAGTCCTCTGTAAGAGCAGCCAATGCTCTTAGCCTCTGACCTATCTTTCCAGACTTCTGAAGGGGGATATTTTTCATGAATTATCACAACTTAGTAGATTGGAGAAAGGTTGAGAACACTCTTGGCATATGTCTTAGGGTTTCTATTACTGTGAAGAGTCACCATGACCACAGCAACTCTTATAAAGGAAAGCATTTAATTGGGTGGCTTGTAGTTTAGAGATTTAGCCCGTTATCATCATGGCGGGACATAGCATCATGCAGGAAGACATGGTATTAGAGAAGGAGCTGAGAGTCCTGCATCTTGATCCAGAGGCAACAGGAAGTGAACTGTGACACTGGGCGATATCTTGAACACAGGAGACCTCAAAGCCCACCCCCACAGTGACACACTTCCTCCCACAAGGATATGCCTACTCCAACAAAGCCACATCTCCCAGTGGTGCCACTCCCTGTGAGCTCATGGGAGCCAAATGCATTCAAACTACTACAGCCTAGAAGCTGCTGCTTCACCTGCTTGCTCACCAAGCTGCTTGGCCCTACACCCAACAAGCACCTGGGAGGAGTACACAGTTCTCTAATCAGGATAAATTTATCAGGAATCCATATGGTTCTGGGCCAAGGATCAGCCACAGTGTGGAAAGATGGCCGTGTTTAATGCAGAATGTCTAGAAACTTCTGAGTGTTCTTTGTCTAAGTGACTGGAAGGAAATCTGTAGCTAGCTTCTAGTGAAACACGGAATAGATAGAAGTACTTCAAGAAGTTTCTATTTCGTGTTATGTTGTATTTGTTAGAATCTTTTACAGCAATGGAATCAAAGATGCTTGGTTTGTAACAAAGGGGCTTTGGGGCTGGGAGTGTGGCTCGGTCCATAAAGTGTCACAGGCAAGCAGAGGGACCTGTGTGTAACACCAAGCCCAAGTGTGTAGAAAGCCAAGCATGGCAGCACTTGCACGCCCACCACTGGAGAGATTTCTGGGTAAGATGATGGATTAGAAGCCTCACCAAGGGAGGTTCTGTGAAAGAACTGTGTGCACCCTGGCAATTCAGGAGCGAAGTAACACCGTCTCTTCATCAGTCATAGACAGCTAATACTTGGAGGGGAAGAGGGAGGTGTGTGAAGTAATACAGACAGCCTGAGCCACTGTGAGAGTGCAGAGTCTCAGGTGTGGGTCTGGCCAGAGAGGTGCATGCAGGAGGGAGCTGTGGACTGTTGGCCTGAAAGAAGAGAGAGCCCCGTCCTCCTTCGTAAAAAGATGGGCTCCTTTTGCTTTGTTTTCTGTGCTGTACTAGGAATTGAATCAGGGCCTTGCATATGCTCCACCCCTGAGCTACACAAAACCCTTGGATTTGTCAGCAAAAAGGGGACAGAGACACAGACACAGCCTCACGCTGTCACCCTCAGCAGCCTGAGGAGTCTCCCTAATCCAAGGAAACTCAGGCTAAGCCTGGATTTGTAGCTCTAACTCAGAAAAAATTCTCAGGCTTAGCCACTATGAAGCAGAATTGGAGATTTGTATTAAAGGTATTTTAATAGAGTCTCGAGCATGAGAATTAGGAGAAGACACTCAGAAAGTCGACCCCATGTGTGGGCCCCTGCTTCTCAAGGGGGAGTGGGAGGAGACCGAGGCATACCCAAGTTTCAGTATGGGCTCCTGGAGGGAGAGATGCGATTGAGTGTTTTAGGATTACGCCATTTTTTGGTGGCTATAAAGTTGCATTTCAAAAAGTTTTTAGGAACTCTCCCTCTTTACTCTCTTGATAAGAGAAATGATAAGGTAGTTGGGTGCCTTGGGCTGATTTATAATCTGATAAAGTAAAACCAGGAGCCACTAGGGTTGCGCAAGGCGTGTAGTCCATGACCTTTCTGTGTCTGTTGACTCTGGTCAGATTCCGAGGAAGCTGCAGGTTTGCGGTGGGGAAGGGAGAAGCCGTCAGTAGTAGGTAGCTGTTGGGATTCCTGCTTCATTGCTAATGAGAGGCCAGTGAGTGGGCCTTTCTCTTCTCACTGAGGTTTTTCTGCCTTTCAGTCTCGCCTTGAACATGTATCTTCCTGTCCGTCTAGTGGCAGGATGGTGGGCATGTGCCGCCCTGCTACATCACAGCCAGCTTTCTGTGACAATGGGAACAGCCAGGGCTTTGGGCACACAAGGGAGAGCACCCTACCCCCTCCCAGGCCTTGTGAATATGTTTTAAACATCTGCCAGGTGTGGTGGCACACACATTCAATTCCAGTACCCAGGAGGCAGAGACAGGCAGATCTCTGAGTTCGAGGCCAGCGTGGTCTACAAAGCAAGTCTCAGGAGATCCATGCTCCTAAGCTAGGGTGAGTTTCATGACTGGACTTGCTGGGATTACATGTGCACATCTAGATGAACACGTGTTCAGAGTGTGCACGCCATCACAAGGTCAGTCTGTCCTTTTCCTATTGTCTAACACTTCATTCTGGGATTGCTCACCAGGGTAAGGTGGGGGACCACTGGCCTCCCCAGTATCTACCTTTGTTTTTCTCCCCTCTCAGGCCACCAGGCTTGCTGCAGGCGGTCTGCCTACTAGAAAGTAGAGGCGTGCTGTTCTCTTCAGGAGGCCATCTCATCCACTTGACCTCCTGAGAGTTGCCTCATCCCTGTTCTTTGATCACTTTTGTTTGCTTCTCCACACCAGCTTGGATGCCTGGGCACCTCCATGCTGGGAGGGACCAGTGGGGGATGGGCAGAGGGTTGAACCCAGCCTTCCCTTGGAAGATATTCTAGACTCTGGCTAAAGTACTAATCAGACTGTCCTTCCATCCCATTTGACCATCAGTTCACCTCCCCTGACTCTGTGTGTGTGTGTGTGTGTGTGTATGTGTGTGTGTGTGTGTGTGAGATATAGGCTCATAGAGGAAGTTCCATACATATTAGTTGACTGACCAGCTGGATACGCAAAAGTCCAGCTCAGTGAGGTGACAGTGATGAAGGAAGGTGACCTGGTGTCTGGTTTGCTGGCTCATCTTGGAGGTGGCCACAAAGAGAAAAAGCTGAAAGAGATTCAGTTACTTCGTTTCCAGAGAAAAACCATTTCTCTTAACAGTTGAGACTAGAGGAGATGAAGAGTTGGCTCTGCACCCCAACAGGCTGCTGATAGCCAACTGTAGCTCCAATGAAGGGGACCTGACCCCTCTTCTAGGATCAGCAGATACCTGAGTTCACGGACATGCTAGCACACAGGCGTGCATGTATACTCGTTATTTTTAAATAGCAAAAATAATTTTTTAAAAGGATATATCAAGGGGTGGTGATTTAACTCAGAAGGTAAAGCCACTTCCTGCCAAGCCTGCTGACCTGAGTTCCGTCCTTGGGACTCACATGTAGAGGGAAAGAACCAGCTCTCAAAAGTTGTCCTTTGGCTGAGCAGTGGTGACACGCACCTTTAACCTTCAGCACTTGGAACAAGAGGGGAGGGCAGGTAGATCTCTGTGAGTTCAAGGCCAACCTGGTCTACACAGAGAAATCAAAAAAGTTGTTCTCTCTGATTTCCACACATGTGCTGTGGTACACCAAAACACATACACACACACACACACACACACACACACACACATATATATTTTAATATATATATATTAAAATGAATATATATACATATACAAACATACAGACACACACACACACACACACACACACACGCTTAAATTAAAAAAGAGTGGCACTTGTTCCATGCTGTGGGTTAAACCACTAGTAGCAGTACCTGCCTTTGTCCCCAGCCTCTGCACCCAGTCCCCAGCCTCCAACCCTCACACCATTCTCCAGGGACCTCTTAGGGATGTTCTGCTGAGTCACAACATCTAGGTCCAAGTCCCTGACAAAGTCCAGCACTGTTCATTAGGATACTACTCATGGGAAATAAAAGGAAAATCTTTAGGCACTAACCTTTAAAAACCCCGTTGCACCAAACTTGTAGCTACAGTCTTGAGCTGTATCTAGGGCCCTTCTGTAACTCATTCATGCAACAGACTTCTTAATTTAACTCAATAGGCATTTATTTACGGGGCGGGGTGACACAGGCCAGCCACTGCATGGGTGTGGAGGTCAGAGAACAACTTGTGGGAGTCAGTTCTTTTCTCCCACCATGCAGGCTCCGGGACACAGCAGCAAGCTGAGCTTGACCTGGTGAGCCCTCTCTCCAGCCCCAGGAAGCTGATTTGGCCAACCATTGTGATTAATTAGCACAAATCCCAGTTGTAATGAATTAAGTAAAGTGTTGCGGATCCCCAAGTAGCTGTAGTGGGCAGAGGGTGGAGGGGTAAGGGAGAAGGGGAGAAGTGGCACAGAGAGAGAGATTGAGAAAGAAACGGGGTGGGGAGGGGAGGAGAGGAGCCACAGCAGCAGACAGAAAAGAGAGAGGCAGAAAAGGGTGGCACTCAGACTGGAAGCTGAAGATCAGCTTGCCTCTGCAGAAGGTGGGAGGGAGAAGGCGTGGCCTGTCTCTTTGTAATGGTAAAAGTAAAATGCTGCGGATCCCTACATGGCTGCAGCAGGCAGTGGTCCAATACCACACCACAGGTCCCAGAAGTGGCGGCAGTGGGCATTGGGCCATGAGACCACGTCGCAGGTCCCTGAAGTGGCAGCAGTCAGTCCCAGGCACGGATGGCACAGTTCCCAAGTGTCTGCAGTGGGCCACGAGTACCAGGCAGGGAGCAGTGTGGTAGGTGAGAGATCTCCATAGGGCGGCCAGTCCCACGAGGAGAGACAGACACATGGGCATGCCAAAAGACCACGGCGCAGGTCTCTCCCAAAGTGCCTGTTCCCAGGAAGGGAGCCATGCAGCAGGTGAGAGACAAAGACATGGATAGGCATGCCAT
>NC_022019.1:5831835-5858686 GCF_000317375.1 Microtus ochrogaster
AGAGGAGAGGAGAGGAGAGGAGAGGAGAGGAGAGGAGAGAGAAGGGGCTCAGGCTGGAAGCTAGACATCAGCTTGCCTCAGTGGACAGGGGTTGAGGAGGTGGCTTGCCTCTTAAAGGGACAGAGCAGACCATTACACCAGTCTTTGCCTATAGTTTAATTAGCTGTTACATTTTCTTTTGTTTCCATTTGAATATGAATGTCTTCAATAGGCTCAAGTTTTTGAATGCCTGGTCTCTCATTCTTGTCGCTATTTTGGGAGGTTCTGGAAACATTGGAAAGAGGAGTATGGTTGAATAGAGTAAAATCTCTGGAGGTGTACCTGGCCAGGCTTCAGCCTCACTGCTTCCCAGTCGGCTATGAGGTGGACAGCGATCTTCTCACGTGTTCCCACCACCATGGCGCAAATGAACTGAGATGCTCCACCACGTCTTCCCTTCCCTGTCAGGCTTAATCCCCCTTAAATGGTTTCTTTTTCAGTTTTGTCATAGTGATGGAAAAAATAGCTGTTTCAACAGTTCAATGCTATTCCTTCAGTAAATCAAGTTAACCTGTGGGTTTCATGCACAAATAAGTCCTGTGCTTAAGACATTGATCTTAAGGATGGGTCAGAGGGTTGGAGATGTGGCAAGCACAGGGTTACAGAGAGGAGCTTGGTAACCAAGAGCAACATTGTCTCAACCTTCTTTGTCCATAGCAGAGTTTGCTCCTTGTGTATGGTTATGCACTGTAAAAATGCTAACACTTTTTGCTGTCTGGCTTGGTCAGAACACTCCCCTAAGCCATCCTCCCAGGAGCCCTTTTGCAGGCACGCTGATCTCTGTAGAAGGGCCACCCTGGATAGCATAATGTTGTTTGTTTAAGAAACAAAGGCTTAAATGAAAGAACTCTTTCTTCAGTGTTTTAATACTTTCTCTTTTTTATTCCTAATATGTAATTCAAGATTTTTTTTTCTGGTAGAAGAAAATCTACCATGACTACTTACTTTTATAGATACTACAAACCTATGTCCAAAACAACACTTACTGGAACAGACCACTTCCCGGCAGTGTTTTCTCTTCCTGGGTGTGGGATAGGGTATGTTCTGTGATGCTGGGTTTCACATACAGCAAGGAAGCAGGTGAATAGCGGAGGAAAGGGTCTGGGCGTGGGTATGTTCTGTGATGCTGGGTTTCACATACAGCAAGGAAGCAGGTGAATAGCGGAGGAAAGGGTCTGGGCGTGGTGTCATCTTAGTCTGGATAAACAACAAGGAGGTTCTTGTTCATTCTAGATCCTTCTCTCTGTTCATCACAGTTGGTTCAAGGAGGGCAGGTGGCCAAGCTGGCTGTCTCCGCTTTCAAGGCCAAGCCGTTCTGGTTGCTGCCTCGGGCTTCCCAGGAGAAGGCAGATTCTCTTTCATCTAAGTGCTTTCCCTGACCTAAGGCCGGCTGGGCCTTGGGTAAAGATAGCAGCCTGTCTGGCTTGGAATCTTCTGCCAGCGATCAAGTGTCTCCCTCTGGTTTTGTGTTCTCTGAGAACATTGATGCCTGGCTCTGGGGCCTCTCATAGGGTGACCTCAGGAGGGAATCTGATCCCAGCTGGGTGCTGCAAAGTCTGCATTCTCCCTTTCAGCCTCCATGACAGACTGAATGTACGCTGACAAGCCAGGGCCGGGGTGTGGGGGTAGGAAGGTGGGGGGTGGGGACGAGGGACAACATGGATGGATTACTGCCCATGACACAGCGCTCCCTGCTGAAGTACAGGGGCCAGCGCCTACCTGCAGCCTTCCCAGGATTTCCAAGCCCACCAAGTGGTCCTTCCACAGCACGCTTTCCCAGGGCTACCTTTGAAACTGGTGAATATGGTGAATATTTATAATTATATATATTCATAGCATATGTAGATTCACAACACATGTGGGGAGTAAGTTCCCATCTCATCCTCTAGCCTGATAGCTAGACAATCCACCTCTACTGACCATTCCTAACTGGCCGTTATTAAAGGCCACAGGTTTTTCTCCAACAGAGGATGTGAAGGCTGTGGAGGTGGGATTTAGGCAAGCCTTTCCCGTGAGAGCCCACATCAGGGCAGGTTTCTCCAATGTTGACTTTACATCAGCTCGGGGGTAGGGGGAGTGCATTTTCTCAGAGTTATGGCTGTTGGCATCATGTACCTCCATCTTCTCCTTATTTCCCTCCTACCCCATCCACATTTTTCTCCTAAAATGACTATTAGTTTTTTTTATTGGCCAAAAGGGTAGGAAATTATGGCATCATTTCAGCAAACTTCTCCAGGCCAGGTGGCAAGTGTCTGCTTCCAACACCTGGTTGAGATTTATTTGCCTTCCAGCTGCATTTTTTCCGTGCCTGTGTCATGAAGCAGAGCGAGGAGCCCAGCAGTGAGGCAGACGGGATGGAACGGGGCTCCAGGCCCTGCCACTCTCTTAGCTCTGCGGACCTTGGTTGGGCTATTAACTTCTCTGAACTTTTCTTTTCCAGTCATGAGTCCGCTTTGAGGGTGAAATGGAAAAATCCACAGTAAATCTGCAACATGTATAGACATGGAGAGAGTAAACTCCCATCTCATCCTCTAGCCTGATAGCTAGACAATCCACCCCTACTGACCATTCCTAACTGGCCATTATTAAAGGCCACAGGTTTTTCCTCAACAGAGGATGTGAACACAGCAGGCATTCTGTTTCCTATTGGGTCCGTGCAGAAATTTAGCTGAGCCCCGGGCATATCAGGAGGGTGGAGGCATCCGGAAAGAGGTTTAGTTTTTTTTTCTGTGGTGCTAAGGCTAAACCCAGAGGCTCACACAGGCTAGGCAGGTGCTCTACCACTGGGCCACACCCCCAGGCCACAGATTAAGTTTTGGATTGGGAAGAAGGGGATATCTAGTGACATCAGCTCACCCAATGTGCTTTTGGGTCACTGCCTCCAGGAGCTCCTCTTACACATAAGAGCCTGGGCCCATGCAGGCTGCCCCTTACACTCCTGGCCCTCCTGATGGCTGCCTGAAACAGTGTTCCAACCGGTCCCTGTCAGTTGTCCCAACTGTCTCAAAGCCTTGGGAAAAAAGTGCCTTCTCATGGGCATCACTCATAGGTTTGGTCTTTCTCCACTGTGGTCATGTCAGTGTAAGCTGACATTCAGCTGTTGTTGTTGTTATTCAAGGTGTGCTGATGTGCACCTGTAATCTCTGCATTTCGGGGACCAAGAGCAGAAAGGATGGCTTGAACGCAGGAGGTAGTGGCCATACACATAGGCGGTATAGAAAGACCCTGTTTTTAAAGAGAAAAAGAAAAGTACTCAAACATTAAAACACACAAAAACAGAGAGACTGTCACAGAGGGGTCCCCATGTTCCCAAATCACAGATCCAACAAGTACCAAGATTTTGCCAGGGTTGCTGAATTTAGCCCCGTTTGGCCCTTGATTTCAGTTTGCTGAAGCGTGTCAGTGCAGATCTTAGCCATCGGTACTGTTTGTGCTTCCGTACTAAAGGATTTTCCCCAAATAGTGCAGCCTGCATTAGAACACCTTTTACAGTGTGCACCATGAACAGTGTGGTGCCACCGTCTCAGGTCACATCTTATTACTGGTGATCACTCCCCAGTGCCAATCACATCCTTGCCCTGTAAACAGACTTTCCAGATGGTCTTGGCCCTCCCTGACTTTGCAGGGCCAGCGGGCTTATTCTGGAACCAAAGCAAGGACCACATTAACCTACTCAAGTGCTCTCTCTCCATCTACAGACGTTATTTTTAATGTCACGGACTGACACATTGCAGTCCCATTTTATTAGTCATAACACTGCAGCCACATGTGACTGACAGAAGCAAGAGAACCAAGCCTCAAAGAGGAGGGAGATAACCTACTCTGTCCAGTATTGTCCACTAAACAGAAAGGAAAACACAGTCCCTTTTATACCAGGCTTCTTTGCACATGGTCAGGGTAATACATCTCTCCAGTGCTTCCATTTATAATTTCATTCTCCCTGGAGTTATAATTTCCTTCTCCCTGGGGTGCTCAGCAGGCTGTGAAGCCGCAGCAGCCAGATCAGGCTACCTGCCTGTCTGAGACAAGGGTCGGAGCAGACAGGCCTGCCAAGAAGGTGTGAGAACTTGGAGGAAATGATGGAATGAAGGCTGCATGATGTTGCCTGTCTTGTTTTGTTCTTTTTCTCTTTCTTTCTTTCTTTCTTTCTTTCTTTCTTTCTTTCTTCTTTTGTTTGTTTTAAGGTAGCATCTTTCTCCATTTTATCCACATATCTGAATGTTTTGACTGCATAAATGTCTGTTCCTCACCTGCATGCCTGGTGCTGCCTGATGACCTGAGACCAGGGCATTGGATCCTCTGAGACCGGAGTTACAGACAGTTGGGAACCACCATATGGGTGCTGGGAATTGAACCCAGGTCCTCTGGAAGAGCACTCAGTGCTCTTCACCACTGTCGCTCCGGCCCTGTTGCTGTCTTCTCAAGGTCTACTAGCAGGAGGATAGTGAAGCAAGCAGAGAAACTGTCCCCCAACTCCCCAAGGCAGGCTGAAGTGAAGAATCAAAAGTAGGAGGAAAACGCTAATGGGCCGATCAACTGTCCTGACTTCCAGACAGAACTGCTTTCAGGGGCTCCAGTAGGGTCTGTGAAAGAAATTAAAAAATGCATTTCATTTTGGAAGGGGGGGGGGAGAACCAGTAAGGCCTACCCACAAGGGAGGGAGTGTTCTTAGAAAAACAAGTGCAGAAATCAACAGCTCAGGCAGGCAGGGCGAGAGCTGCCCAGTCTGGTGGGGGAGGGGGGCTGACAAACACAGGTGAGGAAAGGCATTAGCGGAACAAAGGGAGTAAATGGTCCAGGAAATTGCAGAAGGGCTGACTGGATTACCCACTGGGGGATTGCTGAGACCTGCAACCTGGGCACAGGAAGGAAGGAGGAGGAGGGTAAACACTTACCAAAGTAAAACACATCATTAGCGTTCAGGGAAGCCCTCAGCTGCCCCTGTCAACCGAAAAGAATCAATTCTCTGTTACTTTATGGCAGTTAAATCCCCAGAGCCTTTGTTTTGATGGGCTAATGTTTAATAATTTGAAACAATTTTAAACACTGGTTGATACTGATTACTGAAGCAAGAAAAAGCCGGCTTGTTCCCCAGGAAGACGATGTGCTGGCTGATGAGACCTCAAACAGGCTCGGCTGCTCCCTGCGGCAGAGACAGACCAGACTGTAGGAACTGCCTGGGCAGAGCAGAGAGGGAGGCTGGCTTGCTGGGGAGGTGGGACTGACGGTCAGTTGGTAGCTTGCAGCAGCCCAGCCTCAGAAGATGCTAGTAAAGTTATTTCGGAGTCACGTGTTGTTAGCTTCATGCCCACTTTCTCTACCTTTCAAGTATCATTTCTACTCAACATTGAATGTCCCCGTACCAAGCTCAACCAGGACTCACAAGCTTGTGAACACCCTGGGAAGTACCGACAGGATACTTGAATCCCCTTGAACGTGCCGACGGGATACTTGAATTCTCTGCTCCTTGCAACTTGGTTCTACTTCAGCCATTTGAGCATCGATAGGAGACTTTTGATGTTTTGGGTGGTGTTTCTGCGGATGGTATACTGAACACATTCCAGGCAGGAGCTGGTTCCTCAGACACTCTCGGGTCTCTGCTGAGCCGCTGTTAAGTCCTGGGGAACTGTTTGCTTTTCTAGTTGACCCCTCTCCTCCCTGCTCCAAGCTCTCTCAGGCTAAGACATTCCAGGCAGCAGAAGGCAGTGACCACCTGCAGCCCTCCTGAAACTGAGTTAGCAATCAACATTCCCAGGGTCTGGCTGTCTAAGAGGGCGGAATGGGGAAACTCTAGTGGGGGCATCCTGGAGTTTGGAACCGTCTGATTTGTGCACAGCATGTAGAATTTCCAGGGTCTTTGGTGCATGGACTGTGGGAGTAAAGGAGAATACACAGGGAAGTCCTGGACAGCCAGCTTCACGGACACACTGCACCACACAGGGTGCTTGCCCTCCCCAGGTGTGGCCTCTGGTACAGGTGCGGACGTTCTATTTCCATCTGGCTTTAGGAAAGCCAGGCAAGGCCTGTCTTAGTAGCCAATGAATATGGTGACTATAGACCCGATGGTTCAAAAGCGCTTAGAGAATGTCAGTTACCACTGGTAGACAGTCCTCAGAATTCAATGCATTTAGCAGACTACTTATAGGAATTTTGTAGATATTTTTAATTAACAGAAGTAGAATTCTTTTAAGACAGCATCCCAACCCTCCCCCTGGAGGGAAGTGGTTGTAAGATCCGGTACAAGAGGGACCTTGGTGGGTCCCATGACGAATGAGGAGCGCCATGCAAAGAGAGCTTGGGGTGTATGGAGTTTTATTTAGGAAGAGGGTATTGGGAGGGTAGGGGAAGGAAGGGAGAGATACAGAGTCGGAGGAGGGGGGAAGAAAGAGGGGGGGAAGGAAGTAGGAGAAGGAGGAGGAGGAAAGAGAAGAGCCCCCCTTCTTCCCCCAGAGGAGCTTGCCTAGGCTGGAAGAGAGATTGGGAGCGGGCGGAGCTTGTCTCTTAAAGGGACAGAGTACTGTCTGGGTTCAGACTGCCAGGTTACAGGGAAGTATGGCATAATCCTAACACTAGTTCTTGGTTCTGAATATAACTATCATGGCCCTCTGCAGACCTTGACCCACGGTCTGCTTACCATGGTGTTCCAGTCACCGGCGACACACTGAACTCCAGTGAAGTCTTCCCCTTCTGGCCTGGCAGGGATGATAAGCTCATTCAGTGTTTTTTCTCTTCCCTCAGCAATTAGGATGCTCCCCGGGCACCCCAGGTGGAGGTAATTGGGAGTCAGCCTTACTAATGAGTAAACAAGTTGGCTTCATTGCAGATGCAGCCCGCAGGTTGGCCTAATACAATGGGGGCCAAGTCATTATCCTTCCATCCACACCACAGACAATACGGAAAACCAAGGACGAGCCAGGGGAGAGAGTGGCCAACTAGACCGCCGCAGAGCGGGTTCCTGCTGCCCTGCAGTAAGAACTCAGTGAGAAGCAAGAGAAGGGAGGGCTGCTGGAAGGAAATGAGCAGAAGAGACGGCTGCAGGGTTCTGTGGAGCCTAAGAGGAAGCATAGGATGGAAGGTCCTGTCTTTTCCTCACCAGAATGTGCATGCTGACACCGCTATAGCAAAGCACAGACTCGTGAGAGAACAGCAAAGCCCATCTACTTACCAAGGTTGTGTGTGACATGAGAACCCTCAGAAGTGAGTACCCAAAGGGCTAGGAATAAGTGGGTCCTTTGTGTTTAGGGTCCATGAAGCAATATGATTAGACAAAAAAAGGGGGTTATCTAATGGTAATCAGCCTCGGAGACCTCTGTAAGGCCACTGTGCGCTGCATCCTCTGCCCCCATGTGGGGCAGGACCTCAGAAGGAGGGTCTTTGGTCTAGCTCAGTGGTTCTCAAGCTCCCTAATGCTGTGACCCTTTAATACAGTGCCTCATGTTGTGGTGACCCCCAAACATAAAATTATTTTGTCACCACTTCATAATTGTAACTTTGATACTGTTATGAATCACGATCTAAATATCTGGTATGTAGGATATCTGATTTGTTACCCCCAAGTTGAGAACCACTGGTCTAATCAAACTGGCAAACTGGATCAGAGAACCCCCTAGCTTCAGCTGGCACAGGAAGCCAGCAGTGACTCCACTCTCCAGGCCTTCAGTCTCCTCCAGTTCACGGTACTCCGCAGTGGTGTTTTGAGTGATGGGAAACCCTCATGTATGCTAATTAGTGTTAGGAATATTTTTTAATATTAGCTCCCTGACGATGCAAAAGTTCCCAAGCAAGCCAAATCAAAACAAGCCAAATTAAGAAATATTCAGGTTTAATGGGAGATCTGTGCTCTCGGGTAGCCCCGAGGAGGAAACTGGGATGCCGCAGGAATGCGACCCCCAGGAGGAAGAACACTTAAGTACCCTGGGGAGTGGTTCTGACCCCACCCCCAGGGAGGGGTCAGGACCTGGCCTGCTGGGATTTGAAGTCCACACCAGGCCTGGGGGCTGGGATAGATGCGAGGGACTGGGACCTACGCTCCCAACTTAACAATTAGTATCCAGTTTTACGTTTTCATAGCTCACTTTGCTGCCTCGAACGACTTTTCATTTGTTTATTTCTCTGTGTCTAATTTAAATCTCTTATCAAAATGTACAGGTCAGTACCAGAACTCAGAAATAACAGTGATGGTGTTCTTGTTCTATGGCGAGCTTGTGCAGACAGGACTGCAGGCCCATCTCAATGCTTTGAACAGAACCAACTCATTTCCCTGGGTGTGATGGCAAAATCCTATAATCCCAGCACTGAGAGGTAGAGGCAGGGGGATCTTGAGCTGGAAGCCAGCCTGGCCCCGTCTCAGGGAGAAAAAAAGTGAATCGATAAATTGCCATTCTTATAAGAATGGTTTTTTTGTTTGGTTTTGTTTGGCTCTGTTTTGAAAGCAGGGCAGCCTGTAGTTCAAGCCTTCCTCCTCAATGCCCTGTTTGTGAGACCAGGAAGAAGGCCCTCTGCCCTGAAGCCTGTTCATGAACATCTTCACATAGAAATATCTGTGGGTCTCAACACGTTCAAACTGGATGTGGGTTACATGAAACATGTACTCTCACTTGGTCACTTGGGTTAAATATTCATATATATATATATATATATATATATATATATATATATAATTTAAAAACTAGTGTTGAAAGAACAGCTAACACTGGTGGAACTCTACAAACATTTATTAACTTCATATTTCAACATGGTCACAAAATTCAGATTTATGCATTCTTCAAAAGACTTGAAATATTTCATAACAATATTTATTTTAGAGAGAGTAAAGCACATCTAATTATTTTATGTTAATTATACATGAGTTCAGAATTGAGGACAAATTGATTATAACTGATCATAAATTGATTGTTAATACTTAGATAAATGTTGATACTCGGGTTGAAGGGTGTAGCCCAAGTTTTATACTGAATTTCTTAACAATGGCAACCTCTCAAGGCGGCAGCTTCAGCTCTTTAAGTCTTCTTCTGTTCATTCATCACACAGCCAAAGAATTTCCAAATGGAAGACATTTTAGATATCATGGTACTTCTTTAATGGCGGCTGTCTTGTTTTCTTACAGCATTGATCTGTCACCCAGGTCTTTCATGACCCTGCTTTGTCCTTCACCTATTCAGAAAGCATTTGCCTTTTAAAAAAGACCTGGACAGGGGCCTTTGTTGAAAACACTCTTGTATAGCCACTGTGGGCCTCCTTGGGTAGATTACTATCTTTTCAGCACCCTCTCAAATCTTTTCAAGGCTAGAGAATGGCCCAAGTTGTCACAAGCTGGCAACAAAGCCCTCCGGCTTGTACCCAATTTGTGGACAGTCCTTTTCATGTCATGCAGAGGAGACATACAGAAACCAGGAGCAGCCTGGCCTGGTTCAACACGTGTGCTGCTGTGCTCCAGACAGATGTGTTCTGTGATCGACAGCTATAGGTATGCGCTGGAGAAGGAGCTTCTGACACACCAGGACTATTTCACAATAAGGTCCCAATACGCTTTTCAGTCTATAACCCGAGAAATGGCACTGCTGTACTTTTCTGCCGCTCCCTCTTCTGCTCTTGCACCAGCAGCCGTCGCGATGCAGCCCTCTGGTGTTGCCCTTCTGCCCTTCTGTGGAGTTTCCACTTTGGTTTCTTCAGCATTTGAAAAGGAAAACATATCCTCAAAGATGGCTGACCCCTGTCCGTTCCCTGATGCACACAATGTCTACAGACAACTGTGTCACGTGACTCCAGGAGAAGGAATACACCAGGCTCTTGGGGAATTCTCTCACGAGGGCTGCGGGCGTCCTGTTTGAGCTCTAGATCCCAGTGCAAACTCCATCCTGTGTGATTCTCCCCGTCCTCTATGTGCTTTCCAAGAACAGAAGTGCAGCATTCCCTCCTGTTTCCTCATTGTCCCGGCCATTGCTTTGTCCTGCACATTTGCTTCTTGAACAGGGCAGGCAGCGTGCAGCACCCACTGATTTTCCTGCTTCCCAACTCTTCTCCTTTTATACAGCAATGCGGGAGTGTCCGGCCAGGCCAGCAGCAGCCACAGTGTTCTGGCTCCCAGACGCACCTTCTGCCTGTCCGTTTTGATTTTCTTTCTCATCTGTATGTTAGCTTCAGGAGGGAACAGTGACAGCGGAGTGAGAGGTGGTGTTTGCAGTGTGATCTTATGGATCTTGGTGCATGCCTCTGGGATCAGATCGGCCACCATCTTTCCCCTAAGTACTTGCTCCTCCATAACTGCCACTCATTCATGTACTAGGCCTTGCAAAAGTTTTGCCCACAAATACCAGCTGGATTTATAACATCATAATTTCTGAGAAGTCCCTGTGAGGATCACATGCTATGAAAAAGTCCTGCTCAGAGGCCAACATCTGATCAGCTTCCCTCCTAATCTTCAGGGTCAACTGGAATCAGAGAGCCTGTGTGAACATTTCATTCATGTTTCTCACTTAAAATGCCAGCTGTTGCTTTTCTATTTTGTTTTGGTTAGGGGTTTGTTTCACTGTGGTGCTGGGAATGGAAACCAGGGCCTTTTGGCCGCCATCGAGCTCTATACAACTGAGCTATTCCCCTCTTCTCCCTTGAGCTTGCTGGTGCAAGCAAGTCCATGGGCTAAACCCTGACAGTTTGTCAGACATCAGAGTGGGCAGTAAAGATAGAAGGTAACAGTGACAGGTGACTAGCCCAGGAATAGAAATTCATTGTTAACTGTGTTTTCATACTGTACTGGCTAGTCTTAGGTCAACTTGACACAAGCTAGAGTCATCCAAATGGAGAAATCCTCAAGTGAGAAAATGACCCCAGAGACCAGGCTGTAGGCAAACCTTAGAGCTTTTTCTTAATCAGTGAATAATCAGGGAGAGTCCAGCCCATTGCGGGTGGTGCCATTCCTGGACTGTAGTCCTGGGTTCTATAAGCAAGCAGGCAGAGCAAGCCATGGAGAGCAAGCCAGTAAGCAGCACCCTCCTTGGCTTCTGTATCAGCTCCTGCCACCAGGTCCCCACCTTGCTTGAGTTCCTCTCCTGACTTCCTTTGACAATGAACAGTGATGTGGAAGCCAAACAAAGCCTTTGCTCCCCATGTTGCTTTGATCATGGTGTTTCCTCACAGCAATAGTGACCCTAAGACGCACAGTGATGGGGAGAATCCCAGGACAGTCCAGAGTGGGTCCCAGTTTCTTTCCAGGTAATGAGGTAGGAGAGGAATTCCAGCTACAGAGAATGACTTGGTAGATGTGCCCAGGTGGGCATCATGAGATTTCTGGACTCTACAGTTTGAATGCAGAAAGATAATAAGAGGTAACCTGGATAAGTAAGAAAGGCTGGATAGTTCTGCGGGATAAAGTTGGCACTTTTGCACTGTAAGTTACTGGAGTGCTGCCTACAAGGCATGTCTACAGGTAGAAATTGTGAGTGGAGAATATTAAATCTTGCCTTCATCAGAGCCTCTGCAACATAGCCATGTAGAATCAAAGTCACAGGTCTCCAGAAGTCTTTCCCCAAGCAGAACATATTAGGGAACACACATTTCCTCTGAGAGTTACCTCCTCTCCAGAAGAGTTTGCATTGTAGGAAGGTTTTCTCAGAGTCACCTCATGCCTGTTGGGTAAGAAAAGAAAACTGTAGTTTACTAATTGTCTTTCCCTTAGTCACTTCGGTAGTTTGGATGTAACTGGCCCCCATAATCTCATAGGGAGTGGCACTGTTAGGAGGTGTGGCTTTGCTGGAGTGGGTACGGCCTTGTTAAGTGCATCACTATGGGGGTGGGCTTTGAGGTTTCCTATGCTCAGGATACCGCCCAGTGTCTCAGTCAGCTTCTTGTTGCCTGCCTGCTGTAGGACTCTCAGCTGCTCCTCCAGCACCACACCTGCCTGCACACCGCCATGCTTCCCGCCATGATGATAATGGACTAGAGCTGCCACCTCAGTTAAATGTCTTCCTTTATAAGAGTTGCCATGGTCATACTATCTCTTCCCAGCAATAGAAACCCTAACTAAGACAACCACAAAACAGCCAAATGTGTGACTATAGAGTGCTGCTCCCTGGCTGACCTTACTAAAGGTCAAAGCACTCTCACAGCAGGAAACATGGCTTATCGTTCAATTGCACACAAGTAGCTGCTTGCTTCATACAAGTAATGAATGCTCAGCACGAGGACAGAAACCATGACAACTGTAAAATCCAGCAGGTATGAGTCCCATCTCTGTCACTTTTCTTATTGCCATTTTAAAAAATACCCAACCAAGCCAACAAAGAAGGGCTTTATTTTGAATCATTATTTGAGGGTACGGTCCACCATGGCAGGAAGGCATGGTAGCAGGAGCATGCGTAGTTTGCCACATGCATCCCCAGACAGGAAGCAGAGGGAAATAAATGGTGGTGCCCCGCTGGCTTCCTCCTTTTTATTCAGTCCAGGACCCCCCAGCCCATGGAGTAGTACTGCCTGCTTGCAGGGTGGGTCTTCCTTTCTCATTTATACCTCTCTGGAAATGCCCACACAGACAGACACAGAGGTGTGTCTCCCAGGTGATTCTAAATCTAGCCAGGCTGACAAAGAAGATGAGCCAACATCCAGGAAGTACCCTGTAAAAATAGTAATCACTAAGAATCTCACAAGGTCAGAAGGCAAAACCTTCTCCCTGCAACCTACCCTCAGGTTCCTAAAAGTCTGTCCCAAGTCAGTGGTCCAGAGTTGGTCTGGAGTAGTAACTTCTGGGTCAGAAGAACATGCTCTGAGTGCAATTTAGAGAAAGTGTGAGGAGTGATGCCATGTTAGTCAGAGTCATGAGAAGCCTACTAGTCTCTCTCTGCCTTTCCACAGGGTGTGCAAACCCGTTTCCTGGTACCTGGTATCACAAGGAGATTGTCCTGAGTGGCGGAGACCAGGTTTGGGGTGGGGGGTGTTGATATGACAGTCTTGTGTCAGTGTTTCACGTAGCCCAGCCAGGCCTCAGACTTACTGTATAGCTGAAGATGGCCTTGGACTGAAAAACACCGCCTCCCAAATGCTGGCCTTGCAGGCATGAGCCACTCTGCCTGGTACTGTGTGCGCCCTTATTCACAGGCAGGTAACAGAACTTCCTGTTTTCCTCAATGAGACCATCGAAAGCTGGGCCATTCAGTTGTGCAAACACCTTCGGGTTGCTTTAGGCTTGAGTTTCCAAATGCCTCCTTGTAGGGGAGGGTGGGTGGAATGTCACTCGGGGTGTCTTTGGGGTCAGGGTGGATATTAACATGTCACGTGTCTCCTCCAGACCACTGGAAGCAGAGTGCCAATCTCCATCTCTCTCAGAACACATTTTGACTAGGATTTACTACATCCTTGGGGTCAGCAATTCTTTAATTTTTCTCTTCACACTTGCTGGGGTGTAAGCGAGAAATCAAAATCGTGTGTCTCGGTTGTATGTTCCAAGTGATCTTGGGTCACGGAGTGCTATTGGTGCTGTGACACAATTGTCACCAGGAAGCCAATCAGCATGTGCGGTTCTCACAGTTACATGCATGTTCACACGTGCAGTGATACTTAGTGAACCCTTTCAGCAGATTTCACGCATACATCATCACGAATGGCAGACACCACCCTGCCCACTGACTCTCCAGAACCTGCTCAGGGTAAAGTCAAGAGTTTACACTCTAGATGGGTCTACTCCCTGCATCCCAGTGACTCTCTTTCTTGAAACCATGCAGCTTTTGGCTCGTGTCCCCTTGTGTACTGGCCTTCGCCTTCATCTGCAGTGTCAAATGAAAGGATTTCTTCCTCTGTAAGGCAGAAGAACAGTCAACTCTGTATAGAAGCACATTTTCTTTATCCTCTTGTTAGCCGTATCATAGCTACCATGAACACCGCTGTAAAAAATGCCAGAGTGCAGGCAGATGTTTCTTCAATATTAATTTCAACCCAGTCATAGTTATACTCTGTGGTGGGGTTGCAGTTTAATGGCTCGTTATTTGAAGAGACTCCATAATGCTTCTATAGCAGCCGTACCTTTCTACCTCCCTACCAACACTGTGCAGGAGTCACTTAGAAGACCTTGCCTCTCCTAGGCAAAGTGCACCTTGCTCCTCCATTTCAGCATGTTTCTGGAGTGATTAATCTGTCAGGGAATATGGGGAGTCAACATTGAAGTTAAATAGTGAATTAAGTCCTTTTTGTATCGCTTTTATGAGTGGCATAGAGAGAGGACATGTGACTTATGAACACTTCATTTCACATATGCGTCCCTGTGGTGGTTAGCTCTGTCAACCAGACAGAACCGCCAATCAGTAACCTACACCAGGTTAGAATGTAGGCATGTCTGGGCTAGGGATGGGGGGATTGTCTTCATTGCCTTAATTGATATGAAGATCTAGCCTGAAAGAGGGTTGTATGAAAGCCAGGTTTAGGATTCTGGACTATTTGAGTGGCGAATGCTAGCTGAGTATTGCGCATGCGTGTGTTTGTTTCTCTCTGCTGTTGGCTGTTGGCGTCATGTGATTCGCTGTTTTAAGTCCTGCCGGCGATAGACTGAAACCTGGGATTGGGCACTAACATTCCGTTTCCCCACTAAGTTGCTTTTTGTCCAGGTATTTTTATCACAGCAGCAGAAATTAATCCAGACCAACTTCATTCTTAAACCATCTCGTAACCCATGGATCCTTTGTCCCCGTGGGCGGGAACAGTAAGCGTGTTTCCCTGCTAGTTTCTGCGTGGCCAGTTTCTGTGGATCTTCCCCCACACAGGGAGGTACCGGGAGAAAGATGATTTTATGATACCTGTTTGCGGGGACAGCCTCACTTCACAGGACCCAAAAGAAGCCCTCCAGAGGCACTCCCATCACAGCTGAACAGCAGGCGCTCTGATGAGGACAGGCATCTCACCTCAGAAGTGAAAGGCCTTGCCAGAAGTCCTGGGTGGGCTCGGTGCTGCAGAAGGGAGACAGGGCCATGGCCTCTGAAGGGCTGATCAACTCTGCATGGCTTTGAAGGCAGTGAGAGAAAGGTTGGCAAAGGCAGCCTGCTGGTGCATCACACTGCATCACCCTAAGCTCCTTTAAATGCGAGGCCCGGAGATCATTTAATATCACCTATAGCTACACAGGGCTGGGCTCACCAGTCCTCACCCAACACAGCTCCACGACAGGCCTGATTCTCTGTTGAAGATGGTCTGCAGTGGGTACCATGTTAAAAGAGAAATGTTCCTTCCTCCCCTTCTTATTTCTTCCTTCCTTCCTTTTTTTTTTGTTTTTTGTTTTTGTTTTGTTTTGTTTTGTTTTTGAGATAGGGTTTCTTGTGTAACTGTCCTAGCTGTCCTGGAACTAGCTAGCTCTGTAGACCAGGTCGGCCTTGAGCTCACAGAGATCCTCCTGCCTCTGTCTCCTGAGTGCTGGGATTAAAGGCATATACAACCATCACTAGGCCTTTTTTCTTTTTTTTTTTAAAGCCAGGACCTCACATAGCACAAATTTGAGCTGTCTGAGACCGACCTCAAACTCATTTTGTAGCCAAGAACAACCTTAAATTTCTTGCTTCTCCTGTGTCTAGCTCCCAAGATTCAGTGCCACCATAGCCAGTTACTAAGGACTGAACCCAGGGATTTGGTTCATACATGCTAGACAAGCTCTCTGGAGAGATACACCCCCCAGCTCTAGCCTTCTGATTCTTTTATTCCTGTTCTTTTGTGGTGCTGAGGATCTAACAGGGTTTCCTGAATGCTGGACAATTGCGATGAACCACATCCTGCTTACCATTTACCATAAACCTTAACGCATACCTGCAACGAGAAGGCAGCTGTGGTAGCGTCCTGCTCTCTGTCCCAGGAAAGGTGGCCACTGCATGCGTTCCTCCCATTACTCTTAATCTAAAATCCACAGGTTAACTTGCTCATGTGAGGCACATTGAATGATTAAAAGCGAGAATTTCGGATTTCTAGCCCAGCCCTTGGAGCTCTACCACAGAGCAGCTCAGTCAGTTATTAGACCAGAATAGGCAGTGTCCAGCCGGGCCTGAGCATGGATGAGGATGCTAGCCTTAGCCTTTTGTGACCTGTGGCAGCCTTGGCCTAGCCCTGAGGACCCTTGGATAGGAACTTCGCTTTGGCGTGATTACATAGTGACAGCAACTCCCATGGTACTCGTGGCGGTGGCCTTGCACAGTGAAGATGGTGGCAGCCCCATACTGTTTTCCTGCCCAACCTTCTCTGCAGTGCCTAGCGACCACCTGCCCAGTGACTGTGTTCTCCTGCTTAGAGCCCAATCACCGGGATGCAGGAGGCTCAGCTGCAGACCGTGCACCCTCTTCCTCCTCCTTGGCAATTCCTGCATCTGCCAAGAAAGTATCCCAGCGTCCTCACCTGAGAGGAAGCAGAAGGTGGGCGCCAAGTCTGTGTCTCCATGTATTGGCTCTAGGAGACAAAAAAAAAAAAAAAATAGTGCCCCTGACCTGAGTTTGTTCACCCTTCATGACACCTTCTCCTCCCATGACTGATGTGTTCTAGGAAGGACTCCAGGCAGCCCAAGGCATGATTGGAATTTAAAAGACAATTTCTGCCATCCTCTGACGCAGTCTGTATGCTGAGCTGAGCTGAATGTTCACCTGGGATCGAAAGTGCTGTGACCAGTACTCCAGCTGGGACGGGCAGAATGTCCCTTCTGTAATTCCCGCACTACTTCCCCCATCTGGGTAGGAAGTCTTCCCAGGGAGCCGCTCAGAGCGGACACCTGCATCCACTTTGTCCTCGCCCTCTGTGCGGACTCTGCCAGTGGGTCAGGCTGTGCCAAGCACCTTGAACCCTCATTATCTTTAATTAGTGTTTAGGAGGTTAATTAGTGGCAGGGCTCATCTTTCTTTAATTATTTCAGCGGTTGAGGCAGGGGGTCCTCGAAGCCAGCTTTGAATTATTCTGTTTGTCTTCGTGCTAATTTGAATTGATAAAGTCGGATGTTTACTGCGCAGATGAGCATTGGTGGGGTGCTAGGGAAACTTCACAGTGGTGGACACAGTTGTTTTTAACTGTAATTAATTTGCAGGTTTAGGGACCTCGGGAGTGTAACCGTCAAACAGACAACAGTTTCAAACCTCATCCAAACCCGAAACCCCAACAGGCAAATGTGTTTGTCATGTAAGGGCAAGTTCTTAAAAGAATTTAATTGATTATAAACTAGAGCTGATTAAGTTCATCAATAAATGAATGATAAAAAATACGACGTATATACACTCTACACTATGTGTCGTGTGCAGGAGAATGGTTAGAACCGATCTATTGAGCTAGAGAAGCCAGAACCAGGGAGAAAGACCATGGTTTCTCTTCTATGTCAAATTAGACTTCAAAACAGCCAGACATGAAGCAGAAGGGGGATGATTTGTGGAGACAAGGGAGCCAGCAAGAGGGGGGGAGGAGGGAGAGAAAGAGATGGTAGTGGTATATCAAAGTGCATGACAGACACACATCAAAAATGCTTTAATGAATCCCGTTTCTGTGTACAGCGAATGTGCGCAAAACATAAGACTGTGAAAAATAGGTCGGACAATGCAGCTAAAAGACAGAAACAAAGAGAGGGAGTTGGGGGAGGTGAGAGAGACCCAGAAGTCTTACAACTTATCTTTACATGCCATCAGTGGTACCTGGTTGCCAGCACTTAAAATTCCGGTGTTGACATGAGAAGCTGTCCCCCCGCCCCCCCGTTTCGTATCCCTCCTCCACCCGCCAACACACACACACCGTAGTGTGAGGACTGACATCCCAGACCATCAGGCTGTGGTCCAGAAGCTAATCTGCATCCTTGGCTGGCTGAGCATTGGAGATGGATTGTACTGGGCAGGCATCCGCCATTGAGCCTCACCCTACCCAACTTCCTTTCAGCACCCAGTACTTGCTCTCTCCCCTGCCTCTTAGCTGTGACAGCCACACATTGTAAAGGTTTATCTTTGCCTTTTTTTAACATGTGTATTTTATGTATATGAACACTGTATTTGCTTGAATGCTTGCACAACAGAAGGGGGCATCAGATTCTATTAGAGGTAGTTGTGAGCCACCATATGGTTACCGGGACTTGAACTCAGGACCTCTGGAAGAGCAGCCAATGTTCTTAACCACTGAGCCATCTCTCTAGCCCTATCTTTGCCTTTTTTTTTTAACACACTCCTGCCACCATCTTTGGCTCCCTTCTTCCATCCTTCATCCCTGACAAGAAGTATGCTCATCCTTAGGGAAGACTGAACACTGCACCCAGGGGACATTCCCACCTGGCAGGAAATTGGATGCCAGCGATGTGAGGAGGTCTGAGAAATAACAGTGACAAGATGTGGACCTGGTCATCCCATCGTCCTGGAAATCCCATCTTATAAAAAGGGGTTCCCTTCAACTGCATCTTAAAACAGCAGTGGTCCAGCTTCTACCAGTGAGCATCTACAACTTGGCCACTTGTCAGTCACCTGTCAGTCCAGCAAATAGCTCTGAGCATCCTCACTATGCCAGGCACAATGGTGCTGGAGATAAAACTAAGCAATGAACTTCTTGCTCTGTAGAACATAGTTCCCGACAGAGAACCCAAGAGTTAATGCTAGCTACATGGTCAGAAAACCAAGCCAAATGTGGGTGCTGTCATGGAGAGTTCTGTGGAGGGGGCTTTCATCCTGCTGGACAGGAGGCCGGGAGGAGTCACTGGAATAAACCTAGGGAGAGCACAAGAGCAACTATAGAGGCCTGGCCGCGGCGGGGATAACAGTCGTGTGGCTGGAACAGAGCGAAGCAAGGGAAGCAGTTGGAAAGAGCTTGAGAGGAAGCAGGTCTTTTGAGTTTCTGACCGTGTGGCTTTGAAATAAACACTATATATGGTCCTGTGTGTGACTCCGGCTTCTGCAACTGAGTCTCCATGCCTAGCTTCCTGCCTCACGGGTCCTTCACTTTGCCCCGCTGGCAAATCCACACAACCTAGACTGTCCCTCGCCCCACTCCTCCAAGCCCTCCTTAACCTACCATATAGCATTCCCCTGGGGCCTCCTAATTTATCTGTTCCTAGCAGCCCTGTGACTCCAGCCTGACCTCCTCTAGGCTCACCCACTGTACCATGGAGCCCAGCCTGCTTCGAAAGAGGCCTTCCTACCTCATTTCGGGTCATGGAATGAGATAATGGCTTCCACATGTGCTGCCTCTGTCATTCAAATTCTCCTTTGCCTGCTCAGCTAGTGAGTGCCCACAGGAGGTGGAGGCGAGAGATCTGGCCCTCGGGGAAGCTTGGCAGTGCTTAGAGAGGCCTGAGGACAGAGGGACATGAATGAAACAGGAAATACATAAAAAATAGACAGGGGTTTTTACCTTCCTTTGGAGATTATTAAAGATTCATATGCAATCAAGGAATAACTTAGGGTCACAGGTCCCCTTTCCCATTTCCCTCCAGTGGTGACATCATTCAAAGCCTTAGCACAACATCAGGACCAGGACCAGGAAATTGCCATTGATATGGTCACCATCAGAACGTTTCCATCCCACCAGGGTCCTGCCTGTGGCTCCTTTGCATTCGCCAGCTGCTGCTCCTGATGCCAAGCAACCATTGAGTTGCTCTCTAGGTTGACAATGTTGTCACGTCAAGAGTAGTAATGTAAGTGGAATCACATCATGTATTCCCTTTGTGCCGTGACTCTGACCCCAACTTAATTCTCTAAGGATTCTTCCAGCTCGTTGGTTCTTTCACTATTTTCACCTCTTTATCGCTGAGTAGTATTCTGTGATATTGGCATGCCATACTGGTTTAACCATTCACTCATGAATGGAAATGTCGGTTCTCAGTTTGGGCCTGGGGATGAAACAAGCAATTATAAATATTCACAAAACTTTTGAGAGCATTGTCTTCATCTCTGTAGGACAAATGTCTAGGAGTACAGTAGCCATGTTTATGGTAGCTACATACTTATTTTTAAGGCTTACTTATTTTATACCTATTAGTGTTTTATATTATGTGTTTAAGATTTATTTACTTGATTAGTGTATTGTCTGAATGTGTGTATGTGCACAACATGTGTGTCTAGTACCCACAGAGGACAGAAGAGGGTGGCAGATCCTCTGGAACTAGAATTGTTAGGAGCCATGGTGCGTGTGCTAGTAACTGATCCTGGGTCCACTGTAAAAGTAACAAGTGCTTCAAATCACTGAGCCCTCGCTCCAACCCCATATGTTTCATTTTTGTTTACTGGTTGATGCTTAATTATTTGAGACAAGGGCTCACACTGTAACCCTGGCTCACCTGGAACTCACTGTGTTGACCAGAGGGAGTTCAAACATACAGGACAATCCTGCTTCTCCTCTAAGTGCTGTCGATGCTCTGCACCGGGCTAGCTGTCTGTTTTGACAAGCCGCCATTTATTTAGCTCATGATTCTGTGGGTTGAGAGTTTGGGCTGCTCAATAGTCACAGTCATCTGATTTAGTGCTTGAGATATAATGCAAATGTAAATGCCATCATCTTAAAGTATAGCTTCACAAGACTGTACCATGTTTGGTTATAAATTGTTTTACAGAAAGGCCAGGCATCTTCCATTTCTGGCGGTGGTGCAGCAGTAACCCTCCCAGTCCTTGAGAGCACTCCCTGCTGCCGTTTCTTTGCTACTTTGGCCATTGTGATGGGTGTTTAAGTGATATCTTGTGTGTTTGAGTCACATTTCCCCGGCATCCCTGATGCCGAGTGTCTGTTCCTGTGCCACCCGGGTCTTAGCTGTTGAGATGTCGTCAATGATTCTTGTTCATTTTCTAGCTAGATTATCTGCTGTTATTGAGTTCTGAGACTTCTTAATATAGTCTAGATACTGGCTCTGGGTCAGATATGTGGTCTGCAAGTTCTGGCTCTACTCCAAAGCCTGCCCTTCTAGCCTCATAGTAGAATATTCTCAGAAAGAAAGCCATGAACTTTAATTGAGCTCCAATTTTGCATGGCTTATGCTTTTGGTGAGAAGTCTAAGAATTCTTTGCACTCCACATTGCCCCCTGAATCTATTTTTTTTCCCTCAAAGTCTTAACTCTATACTTTGCTTTAAAGTCTGCATTGCATATTAAGTTAACCTTCTATGAGGTTCATGACTTAAGGCTTCTTGTGTTGTTTTCTTTTATTGCCTGTGTGTACATGATATTTCCAGAACCATTTGTTGAGAAAGCATTTTCTTCACTAAATTTCCTTTGATCATTTGTCAAAAGTTAAATGGAGGGCATCGGTGTGACTCTGTGGTGAAGAGTTTGCCTGTCACATGTGTCTTAGTTAGGGTTTCTACTGCTGTGAAGAGACACCATGACCATGGCAACTCTTATAAAGGAAAACATTTAATTGGGGTGGGTTAGAGTTTCAGAGATGTAGTCCATTATCATCATGGTGGGACATGGTATTGTGCAAGCAGATATGGCGTTGGAGAAGTAGCCAGGAGTCCTGCATCTTGCAGGCAACAGGAAGTGAACTGAGTGTCACACTGAGTGAAGCTTGAGCAAAGGTGACCTCAAAGGTCACCCCCACAGTGACACATGTCCTCCAACAAGGTAACACCCCCTAATGGTGCCATTCCCTTTGGGGTGCATTTTCTTTCAAACCAACACTGCACATGAAGCTCTGGACTCAATCCCTTCCACAGAACAAAGGAAGGGAAAACAATTACATGGGAAGCATTTGGGGAGGGGTTATTGTTTCTGGGTTATTCTACTCTATTCAATTCTATTTTTCTATTCCATCTATATCTGTGTGCTTATAAAGCCCATGCTATAGCCGCAGCACCTGGATAACTACAGGACTATCACATATCTTTGAGTCAGGAAGACTGCTACCCCACTGCCATATTTTTTTTCCAGAAGGATTGTTAACAATTGCTCGTGCTTTTCCATATTTAGTATAATCTTTTCTGCATGTGTCTCTGTGTGTGGTGCAACTGTGTATGTGCATGTATGCTCACAAGTGGAGGTCCACACATTATTCATTGAGACAGGGTCTCTCAGCTGGTATGGCTCCTCTAAACAGCCAGCTTGTACTGGGGATCCTCTGACTCCATCCTGTGAGTGCTAGAATTGCAACGGAGCACCACACACTCATAGTGAGTATGGGTTCTGGGGATCCAAACTCCAGTCCTTACATTTGGTGCTCATCTAGCAAGCATGTTAACCCCTGAGCCAGTCGTGTTGGATAATCTTACCTATGCCACAAAAATGTTGTTGGGACTTCGTTAGAAATTTCAGTAAACCTTTGCTTTAGCAAAGTGAGGAGAGTTATTTAGATCCCAACTTGAGCCATGCAGCTTTCAGTTCACAGTAGTATTAATGACTTGTTAGCTTTGCATATAGATATTTCAGATATTTCTTTGAGCAGTTGTAAGCTGCATATTTTGAGTTCCAGAGTCCATATGTTCATTACTACTTGCTCATTTTTGTATTTTTGGGTGTCTGTATCATGTGACTTTGATGAACTCACATATTATTACTAAAAGTGTTCTGACTAAATGTTGATAATGTATTTCCTGAAGTTTTCTAGACATTCTATCAACTACAAATGCAGGCACTGTTATTACTTATATCCTGAACCCCAGGTTTTCCTTTTCTTTTCTTGCCTTATTGCATAGTCTAGAACTTCTAGCACCATGATAAATAAGAATAGTACGAACAGCCAGGTGGTGGAGCATACCCTTAATTTCTGTACTCAGGAGGCAGAGGCAGGTGAATCTCTGAGTTTGAGGCCAGCCTGGTCTTACAAAGCAAGTTCCAGGACAGTCAGGGCTACACAGAGAAACCCTGTCTCAAAACAGCAACAAGAACAGTAAGAACAAATGCTTTTGCTATGTTCCCCAAGGGGAACACTTAGTCTGTTTTCACTGAATATGATTTTAGCTGTAGGCTTTTTTTGCAGATATTTTCTTGTCAAGTTAAAAGGTTTCCATCTAGCCAGGCAGTGGTGGCGCACACCTTTAATCTCAGCATTTTGGAGGCAGAGGCAGGTGGATCTCTAAGTTTGAGGCCAGCCTGATCTACAGAGTGAGTTCCAGGACAGGCAAGGCAGAGAAAAACCCTGTCTCAAAAAAATTAAATGAAAATAAACAAAGAAACAACAAAAGTTCCCATCTAATCTGCTAAGAGGAATTTTGTTTTTTAAAAACCATGAATGGGTGTCAAACTTTATAAGATGTCTTGTCTATGAAAACAAATAGCATGCTAACAAGGTGGGTTACTTCTATTGATGTCTGTATATGGAACTATCCTGTGTCCCCACTATAAAAACGTGTTTTCAGAATCCCACTGCAATGTATCTATTGTGATTGTGAATTCTGACTTAGAATCCTTTTTTAGATCTGCTTTAGGCACTTGGTTATCGATATGTAACTGCTCACTCTATTGCTCGTTTTGTCAGTTCTAGTGAAGCACGGAAACATTCCTTCCCTTTATATCCTGTCTCTGTCTTCACTTACAATTGTCTCCTCACCACACATCAGGTAGTGCTTAATTTCTACTTATGCTCGTCCACTATAACTTGGAGAACTGCAGAAGAAAGACTCTTCCTGTTAGGTTCTCTTTCCCTCCACCATATGCCCCAGTCTGTTCTTTCAGCCAGTGTGTGTGTGGGGGGGGGGGATGTCTTTAGATACAAAGTCTCAATTTCCATTTGAGAATGTCTTATTCCTTCTTGTTTCTGAAGGATGGTTTCCCGGGACTGACAGTTCATTGGTTGACTGGCTACTCTCCAGCAGGGGGGAGACTGTCCCTCCTCCTGGCCTCGTTAGTTTTCATGAGAAACACAATAACGTTCCAATTAGCCTTCCCTACAGATAAGGTGCTGTCTCTCTTTGGCTGCTTTGGAGATCTTACCTTTATCTTAGTCTTGGTAAGCCGAATTAAAGCCTTTCTTGGCTTGCATTTCTTCAGTGTTTCTCTCTTTTCGAATTTGCTTTGTAAGTTTAGATTTCCCAACAAATTTGGAACTCATTCAGCCATGATTTCTCCCAGTGCCTTCGAGCCCAGTTGCTTCCTCCTGTCTGTGACTGTGAAGAGACCTTAGATCTTCAGCCACCCCCGCCCCCAGGTCCCCAGACTTCTTCAGTCCTTTTGATCTGTTTTATCTCTGTGATTCCAACTGGGTGATCTCTGCTACTCCGTCTCCTTCTAGTCCATTGGCTATTGCTACTCTCCAGCCATTTTCATGTTGAGCCCGTCTGCTAAAGGTTTTTTATCTCAGTTATTAAGTATCTTGGTTCTAAAATTCTTTTTATCTTCTGGCCAAATTTTTTTTGTTGTTTTAAGTTTGCTCATAATTGCTTGTTGAAGCATTTTTGTCATAACCACTTTAAAGTCCATTAGATAATTCCACTGTCCCTATCATCCTGATGATAAAATCTGGACGTTAGAGACTCTGGGTTTTAAATGGCAGCCTATACTTGTCAAGGGTCTTCTCTCTGCTGATGCCCGCTGGGCAGGAGGAGAAGTTCCTGCTCTTCAGATATTCTCTGTAGATACAATAGGTTCTGGCTGTCTATTTGAGCTTCCCTGACTCGCCGTGAGCAGGGGGAGGAAAGCGACACTGGCTGGCTGGAGGTAGACATCCAGGTCCCTGTGGACATCCCAATTGGTCTCACTGACCCTTCAGGGAACAGGACTAACACGCCATTGGCTGTCAGGGAGGACTATGGGCTCTCTGTTTGCAAGAGGTGCTGCCGGACAGCCTCTTGATGTGTCTTCAGGGTACAAGCCCAGGCTTCCCCTTGGTCACAGCTGGCACGGGTGGGAGAGAATCACAGGTTACTCTAGGGTGTCTGGCTGGGATTAAGAGGGTTATCACCTGCTGTTTCCCCCACTGTGGCTACAGAGTAGTGGCTGAGCTCTTCTTTATCTGTTCTTGCGAGCATTTGGGATTGTAAGCTCTTCAGCTCTCAGCCTGAGGTATGAGGTCAGTGGACACTTAGGTTTCCATGTTGTGGCTCCTCATGGCTCTCCCTTCTTCCCACCGCTTTTTTCAGGCTTATTAGGTTTTTCCACACCTGACTCCAGAATCATCAGCAGTACCTAGCAGGAGTGATGGAATGTCTTCCTCCACCTTCCTGCTCTCCAGGTCTCTCCAAGCAGGAATTTGACATGATCGTTGTTATTTTCCTGCACTAACAGGTTCTGGTGATAAAATACCATTTAGAAGCAGCCATATGACCATTTCTCTCTCGGCTGCTGCTGCAGGTCCGAGGCCAGGGTAACTGCTTGCTGTCAACATGTTTCCTATTGAACTTTCCTCCTGACCTCACTGAATTGTACACATTACTATCCCAGCTGCCAATCACAACAGAACACTCTCAGATGCCAGGAGCACCCTGCCCTCAGCATCCTGCTCGCACTGACTGTTGGCCCTGTAGGCGGGCTGAACCACCCATTCTGAGGCTGAGGATCTGTTTCTTTCCCCTTTACTCTGCTGACCCATTTGGTATTGTCCTTCCTACACAAATTCTCCTTTTGGCAAGAATCCGCCCAAACTACCTTGTGAGAAAATAAGGTTTTCTTCGGCACTCGGAAGCATTCCCTAGTCCCCACCATCCGACAGCTTGTCTAAGTAACCTAAGCAATAGACCATTGCCAGCCTCTGCCCCCTAGCCCCCAACTCTGATAGTGAGATGAGAGGACAGGAAATATTGTCTACTTATTTTTGGAATAGAATTTAAGATTGTTCATTAACCTTGTCACATGCTCAGCTACACTGGCTTGCTGCAATTCCTTGCAATCTGAAGTTAAAATACAGTGTTTCTTCTCTACAAATTCAGACTTTTGTTCACATTCTTTATACTTTAGATGGGCTCTCTTCCTTAGGAGACAATAGGTACTCTGTGGTTTTCAAAGCACAACACAGAGGTATTGATTTGGGCCACTTCGGCAAATGTGTTGTAGCCTGAGCTTGGTACTGTCCTGGAAGAAACATGAAGAGGCAGAAGTTGGCATGATCACATCATAGGTACATACAAGAAGAGGATGAGCGGTCACAGCATAGTCCGTGAAACTTCTTACTGTTAGCCAAGTCCTCTGTGCTCAGCCTGGTGTAGGCACTGGGAGAAATGCAGAAAGACAGTCTCTGAGGAATCTCACTGTGCACATAAATAACACAGTATAAGGCCATGAGCGTGCTAGTAGAGATTGTAGTAAACTCAGCAGGGTGAAATGGAAGAAACAACTCAGAGAAGATTTTAGAAATTCTACAGAGCAATAGGCACTAAAGCTGTAGTCCGAACAGTAGATAAATCAAGTCTTTGCTAGAATGGGTTTTGTGGAAACACAACAAACTCCGTTCTAGATGTGAAGTGTCCCAGTTGCTTCTGGGGTCCATTAGTCAGGCTTCCCTAGAGTAACAGAACTCAGAGAATGAACCTCTCTCTCCCTCCCTCTCTCTTTACGTGTGTGTGTGTGTGTGTGTGTGTGTGTGTGTGTGTGTGTGTGTGTACATATGGAACTTATTAGAGTGGCCTGAAGGCTGTGGTCCAGCTAATCCAACAACGGCTGCCTGCGGATGGAAGGTCCAAAAGCACAGTAGCTCTTCAGTCCATCCAGCCTCGTGGACTGCTCAGCTGGTCTGCAGTAGATGCTGGAATCCTGAAGAAGTAGGCTCTAATGCCAGTGAAGGGATGGACTTGGCAGCAGGACGAGAGCAAGCAGGCAAAGCAAGAGCTTCCTTCTTCCAGGTCCTCATATAGGCTTCCCGCAGAAAGCATGGCCCAGATTAATCTGGGCTAAAGATATATCTTCCCACCTCAAAGATCCAGACTAGAAGTCGATCTTCACACTTCAAATTAAGCAAAAGTGCCTCACAGGAGTGCCCCACCATTTTTGGG